>NC_055988.1:110772238-111081586 GCF_018446385.1 Zingiber officinale
CATCAATCGAGTTGATTAGTTGAGCTTTAGACATTCTATTTGCGCAAATAGTATCATCAGTCGATTGATCTTCTTCATCAATCAACTGATGACAATCAATTGAGTTCTAGATTGACTCAGAAACTTTATGTTTGTTATAACGATACCATTAGTTAACTAATGAACCACATTAATAGATTGATCACACTATAAACCTCCTTGCTCCCATTCCTAAATTCATGGTTTAAGGATTCATTAGTAGATTATTATTCTATATTAATCGACTAATACCTCTATTTTAGCCTTACTAAGGTTGAATTCTCACTTTACCTAGTACTTGATTAATCTCAATCTATCAGGACTTCACCCGCCTAGCATCCGATCAACCTTAACTTGTAAGGAATTCACCAATGTCTAACATTTGATCAACTTTGATCCCTCGGAGACTTCTTTTGCCTAAGATCCGAACAACCTTAACTTACCTAGATTTTATCATTATCTAACATCTGATCAACATTGATATATCGAAATTTCACCAATATCAAATATCCAGTATTCCTTGACCTGTTTGGACTTCTCCACTATGACTCACTTGGACTTTTCTACTGGGTCACACCGGGATCTAGAAGGGGGGGGGGGGGGTGATTAGTTCTGTTCGCTTGGTCGATGAGTTGTTGCAATGGAAAACACTCAAGCAATGCTAACACCAAGTTTGACTTGATATCCACCTTAAATGAGGTGACTAATCCAACGATTTGGTCCTCACTCACACATCCACTATGAATACACTCCTCGAAAATAATCTAGAGGTGAAAAGCCTCATATAAGCTCACAATACAACAAGAATAAAAGATAAACTATTACAATAGAGATCTTATAAAATTTACACAAATGAAACCCTAGCTAGCTTTTTCTTCTTGTTTGAGAACGCTCTTAACCTTGGAAGTGCAATAGCACTTGTCTCTAAGAAGCTTCAAGAACTGGTGGATCTCGGTGAAGAGAGTGGCGGAAGAGAGATAATGAAACAGTGCATGCCAAAACTCTTTTATCGGGCGCACAATGGCTAGTTTTCAAGTGTAATTGATTACTCTAATTGATTATGCCTTCCTAATCAATTAGGAAGCTTTCTATTCGCATGAGAAATGGTTCGTAAGTGATTAAGCCTCCTTGCTTAATTACTTACCAAACCTTTTGTTTCTCATAGAATGCAGCTTAATTGATTAGACTAATTAATTAAGTCCTACTAAATCACTTAAGATAAGGGATTCAACTCCTTTCATTTTCTCGCGATTCTAAGCTTAAGCTATTAGGGTAATCGCTTAAGCTATAGTAATCGATTACCAAATCCTAACTTCCAAACCTAAGTCTAGGATTTCTTTACCTAACATCCGGTTAACTGTGACCTGTTAGGACTTCACATTGTTTAGCATCCTGTCAACCTTGATCTGCTGGGACTTCTTTACCAAATATTTGGTTAATCCTTTAACCCACTTGAACTTTTCTCCTCGTGTCAAGTATCTAGTTAATCCTTTGACCCACTTAGACTTTTCTCCTTGTGTCAAGTATTCGGTCAACCTTGACCCACTTGGACCTACCATCTCATGTCAAGTATTCGGTCCTCCATGACTCACTTGAACTCCCAAACACCAGGTGTCTGGTCAACCTTGACTTATCTGGATTTTCTCATGTCTGGCTTCATTCACTAGGGTTTTTCACCACCTAGCTTCACTCACCAGGATTTTCCAACTATCTGGCTTCACTCACCGGGACTTTCCATCACCTAGCTTCACTCACTAGGATTTTTACCTGGTTTCACTCATTAGAATTTTCTAGTCAAGTATCCAATCTACCTTGATCTACTCGACTCTTCTTCTTCTGCCAATCATCCTGTTGGTCTTACCCTTGTCTAATCTCCAATTAGAACTTTCCCAGTCAAGTAATTGTTCATCCTTGACCTACTTGACTCTTCTTCTGCTGCCAATTATCCTGTTGATCTTGCCCTTGCCTAGCTCCTGTTAGGACTTCCAAGTCAAGTATCCAGTCAACCTTAACCTACTTGGCTCTTCTCACATCAAACTGGTTAACCATGATCAATCTCCCCAAATGGACAATTGTATCTACAATCTCTCTATATTGTCAAACATCAAAACTCAAACATCAAGACTCAAACTTGAGACAACTCAAGTTTATGTTGAATGAAATCTTGTGGGTCTGTGTGACCATATATTTTGATGTTTAGGCAAAGAATTTAAGTTAGCTTTACCCTTGTATTTGATATGTGTATTTAAGTTGTGTAGGTTTATAAAATACACATATGACTCAACTTAATGACTTTGTGTTCGGTGAAGAATGGAGCATTCGAGGGACCGTGGACAAGGCAGCAAGGACAAGAGTCGAGGAAAGCACACTTCGAGACATACGCGAAGGATGACATTGGGACAAGCCACGGGCTTGAATATATTCGAGGGACGAGAGCCAAAGGAAGAAGGCTTGAAAGCAAGATATCAAGGCTGTGATGAAGAATCAAGTGAGTCATGAGGGTCCGAGTGCGAGAGAAATGTACTCTGGAAGAAAAACCCTATGTTTAAGGTTTTACCAATCGACTGGTGGTCGAGCTGGGGAGAATAGAATATTTAAGTTGTCTTAACCTAGGTGGACCAGTCGACTGGTGTATGTACTGGTCGACTGGTATCAAGCTGTTGGAGCTGTAAAGGTCGAATTCCACAGAGGACCAGTAAACTGGTCCTGGCACCAGTCGACTAGTAATGGTATAATCAACTTGGTTGTTTTCCCCAAGCTCTATATAATGAAGCTTAGGGCGACTGGCAATAGTTGACAAAATTAGTGGTGGGTAACCTTAATTATTAGTCACCAAAGTCTCAAGTGCTCATTGTATTCCAAGAGATCTTGTTAAGAGTTATGGTGAGGTTTCTCCACCCACAAAGAGACTTGAAGTAGCCGGAGTTTACCGGGGGCTAATCCACCGACGGATAGGGATCACCCATCTTATGGACAGCCGTGGAGTAGGAGCAAATTATCTCTGAACCATGTAAATGAGTGTGTCGGGTTTGGTTTGCTTTCTTGTCTTTAGATTAACTTTCTATTTGTTATTATTTGTATTCCGCTATGCTAACATCGTAGGATAGTAAATTAGGGTCAACGTCTATTCAACCCCCCTTCTAGATAACCACTGATCCCCAACAGTTTAGTTAAACTGGTCAACCTTGACGTAGGAAAATTGCACCAATATTTTCCACTATCAAGTATCCGGTCAACCTTGACTTACTTGACTTTTCACTCAATCATCAACCATCGACATTCAAATCAATCTTGGTCAACCTTGACTCGAGGTAGATTACACCAACAATCTCCTGCTCCAATAATCTCTCTTTTTAATTGACGTCTCACTCAACTATCAAGCATATTAACCAACTATCAAATATCGAATCAACCTTAATTTACTTGACATCTTGTTCAACTATCAAACATATTGCTCAAATATTAAAACTCAAATATTAAAACTCAACTCGAGCCAACTAAAATTTGGTTAACCTTGATTAGAGATTGATTACACCAATAAATTACAACTAGTACTAAAAATTTTAAAAATAAAGGATCTATAATAATCATAAACATGAAAGACTCGAGAAGGTTGATGGCAAAGACGATTGTTTCTATTTGAGACTGCTGAAGGATTAACCATCAGTGAGTTGTCTTTGTCATTGATAAGGTTGTTAAACCTTGAGCGGAAGGTGAGGCCGTCTGAAATGCCTACACAACTCTAGAGAGAGAGGGTTAGAATGGAGATTAGGAGGTGCCCTAGTTCAACCACTCCAATGCTCAAGTTAATCTTCAACAAGGGAGATGGAGAAGAAGAACAGTAAAGAGAAGATGCCGGTGATAGTTTGTGAGTGGTTAAGTGTGCACGTATACCTTTGCCCATGGGAGCAGGCTCCTTTTTAACATTGTCAAAGGAATGGAACGGTATCTCTCTCCTCCAAGTTTTGATTGATGGAACATCATACCCTAGTAGGAAAATTATCACATCATTATATCGGAAGGTCATGTCACCCATGTCCTGTACTAAAAAAAGTGTGGGGTCACACCATGTTGTTGCACGTGCTATGATGACCCACGTGCTATCACACACGCTATATCAACCCAAGTACTATTCCACATGCTATTGACCATCTAGGGTATTTGGGTCAGAGAGTTTGGTATATTAAGTGAAGAGGCATCAAATCGATAGAGCTGAAAGGATCGGAGGTGGTCGAGAGGAGATGAGCAAGAGCGTTGGGTCTGTCGAGGCTGAGAGGAGATGAGCAAGAGCATTGGATTGGCAGGGCCAAGAGGAGATGAACAAGAGCATCAAGTCAGTGGGGGCGAGAGGAGATGAGCAAGAGCGTCGAGCCGACCTTCATTGGGAAGACTTCTCATGAGAGGTAGGCATTTGTTGGGAAGACTCCTCATGAGAGGTCAATGACTTGGTTAGCTGAGTCAGCTCGGTAGTTGAGGAGTTTATATTGACCAAGTTAAGGACCCTCCATATGCACCCTTATTTACCTCCTCATCACAAGCATCCCCTCCAGTCTAGTCGAAGGAGGCGGGAGTTTGACTGACTGAACTATAGGTGCCAAAGATTGAAGAAATCTTCTACTGTTGATAGAAATATGACCTTGATAGATTTCATGACTCCTAAATACTTGTGGTGTCGGAGAGATAATAGATCGATTTACAACTATGTTCAAGTCGGGACAGAAATAGTTTGACCTGTGACTATATCCTAGTCGGGAAAGAATAGGAGGCTCAATCTCATGACTCTTGAATACTCGTGGAGTTGGGGAGAGAATATCTTAATTTACTACTATATCGGAGTTAAGAAAGATTAGACCCTGAAAAGGACAATTGTCGTTGGACACAGCTAGCTCAATATTTGGGAGATATATGAGCTCAATCCACAATTATGTTCGAGCCGAGAAAGATTAGACCCTGAAAAGGGAAATCACTAGTCCGAGACTAGGGAATAATGAGCTTGATCCATGACTATATTCGAGTCGAGAGAGATTGAACCCTAAAAAGGGCAATTGCTGATAAACGCCACTGGTCCGAGACCAAGGGATATTTGAGTTTGATCCTTGAATATATATGAGTCAGAAGAGATTGGACCCTTAAAAGGAAAATTAATGATGGACATCGTTGGTCCGAGACTAGGGGGATATATAAGCTTGATCCGTGACTATGTTCAAGTAGAGACAAATTAGACCCTAAAAAGGGTAATTGTTGATGGATGTCACTAGTCTGAGACCAGGAGATATATGAGTTTGATCCGTGACTATATCCGAGTCGGGAGACATTGGGCCCTGAAAAGAGAAATTGCTAATGGATGCCACTGGTCTGAGACCAGGAGATATATGAGCTCGATCTACAACTATATCAAAGTTAGGAGAGATTGGGCCCTGAAAAGGAGCAATTGCTAATGGATGCCACTAGTTTGACACCAGGTGGATATATGAACTCGATCCACAACTATGTCTAGGTCGGGAGAGATTAGACCTTGAAACAGATAATTGCTGATGAACGTCGTTGGTCTGAGATCAGAGGTATATATGACGTTGATCCACGAGTATGTCTGAGTCAGGAAATATTAGAGTCTGAAAAGGGCAATTGTTGAAGGATGTCGTTGGTCCGAGACTAGAGGAATATAATTCCATGGAGATATGAGAGTCGGAGGGAGATGACCTTTTTGTTTGATAAAAAAGAGGGATGTATTTTGAGTTGAAATTATAAAATTCAAATTCAGACTTATTTGTTGAGATGACAAGATAACTTGAGCTGATAATCTCAAGCTGCAAGCAGGAACGGATGAACTTCTTCGGATGGTTGTGCTACCTGAAAGACTTGACTGTCTTGTCTGACCAAGCTTAGCTGCCAAGTATGGCCGAGCCTAGCTGCCTAGATGAGCTACCAAGTATGGCTGAGCCGAGTTGTCTTGTATGGTTGAGTCAAGCTGCCTAGATGAGCTACTAAGTATCGTCGAGCTGAATTGACTTGTATGGTTGAGCCAAGCTGTCTAGATGATATAACGAGCCGAGTTGACTTGTATGGCCGAGTTGAGTTGACATACTCAAGACTTGGAGGGGTGGAAGGAGGTGAGTTGGCCAAGAAACACCATATGGCAGCACAACACTTCAACTTGGAGATTGTTTTGAAGGAGGCGAAGTGACTCCTTGACATTGGTCGACTACCTTTGAGCACGATGATCATGGGATGGGTGGAAGACCAATAGGGGAAGAATTTCCTCCACTACAAAGGCTGAGGTGAGGAGATATGTAGAGCAAATCTTGGTTTGCTTCAATATCCTGATCGTCCAGCTTGCCCATGGAATCATACGTAACATCCTAGAAGACTCCTCCTTGAATGCTAAAGCCGACCACATTTGGAGAAGAAATACCTTTAAGATTTCTTGCTCGATGTTGACAAGAACCTACAATGCTTTCCACTTGTCCTCTTTCATTGGCGGGGTTGCGCTTCTTGACAATTTTTTCGATATCATCCATCTCAATGTCTCAGTTTAGTCTCTCAACTTCGTTTTCCATAGACAATGTCAATTTGTTCTTGCTTGAGACCGGCGAAGGATGAGCCACGGTGAGTTGTCTCTGCTATTGATGAAGCCGTCGAACCCTGAGTGGAAGGTGGGGCCATCCGAAATGCCGATAGAGAGAGAGAGAGAGAGAGAGAATGGAGGCTAAGGGGGTGCTCTGGCTTAGTCATTCTGATTCACAAGTCAATCTCCGACAAGGAAGATGGAGAAGAACATTATGGAGAAGATGCTAGTGGTAGTTTGTGAATGGTTATATGTGCATGCATACCCTTTCCCATGGGAGCGAACTCCTTTTATAGCCCTGTTCAAGGAATGAAATGATATCTCTCCTCTAGATTTTGATTGATGGGTCATCATACCCCGGTAGGGAAAGTGTTATATCGTCGTGTCATAAGGTCATGTCGTCCATGTCCTATATTGTAGACGATCGTGTGAGGTCACACCATATTGCTCCACATGCTATAATGACCCACGTGCTATGTCAGCCCAAGTTCTGTCCCATGTATTATTGACCAGTTGGGATAGTTGAGCTAGAAGGTTTGGTATGTTAAGCGGAGAGGCGTCTAATTGGTGGGGCCGAGAGGAGATGAGCAAGAGCGTCAGGTCCTCAAGAGAGGTAAGCCTTTGTTGGAAAGATTCCTTAGGAAAGATAGACTTTTATTGGGAAAACTCATTGGGAGAGATCAAGGACTTAACTTGGCCTAGTAGTTGAAGAGTTTATATTGACCAAGTTAAGGGGCCGTCACATTCACCCTTATTTATTTCCGCATCAACAACTATTAAGCAAATTGAACTTCATTCGATCTATTACTGAAACCTTACAAATAAAAAAATTAAAGAAGAGTCCAATGTCACCAAATTAAGTCCATTCTTTACCATTGTTCCCAAACGATACGACGTCTTTCATATCCTGACCATCCGCTAGTCAATATTCAGCTCATTGACACACTGCTCATTATAAGAATTAACTTATTTTGTTCTTTCTTTGATGTTTTCCTCTCTAAAATTTTTCTTATTTACTTAGCTCGGTTTAATTTCCTCTTCGCCATTAGATTTGGGCTTCACATTATTGGATTAATTCCCTCATTCATATGACATATCAAAATTCTGAACCTTAGTCAAAACCGTGGATGAGCATGGAAACCCTTCTTCACTCATTCGTCCCTCCCCATTTTGTCAACGTACGACTAGGACAGATTAGCATAACACTGCCTCAATTTCAATTGCAAACTGTGATTTATCCAAAACAAAAAAAAAAAAAAAAATTAAAGTCAATTAAGTTGCAGGTAAAAAGGAATGGAAGCGAGCGTTGTAGCATGTGAAATGCATAAATAACCAGAGGCGGATTGAGGTGGTGTTCATCCCTGGCCTCTCCCATTAATGCATGCACCTTGGAAGGCTCCTTGACCTCTCCATACATAAACAAGCCTATCGATCTCTATAACTGCATCTCCAGTTCTGTCGCTCGTCTCCTTGGCTCCACTTCCGCCCAATCTTGTCTTCTTCCAAGAATTCAGATATATAATAATATATATGGACAAGAAGGAGGTATTATTTCCATGCACGCATGCCTTTCGTTTTGTGTATACTTTATCTTCTTCCTTTCATAGACACAGTTACGTTGCAGGCCGACAGCTTTGCGCCTGCCCTCCCGCCGCCGGAGAGATCGGAGAACGGCGTCGATATGGTGAACTACATGGTGAGCAATCCGCCTGCCCAAGCCCAGATCTCCCTGGACAAGCTCAGCTTCGCGGATGTGATGCAGTTCGCCGAGTTCGGCCCCAGGCTCTCCCTCCAGCAGTCCAAAGTCTCCGAGGACGAGAGCTATTTCTTGAGGTTGCACGACGAGCCGCTGAACGTGGCCTCTGCCCCGCCGCTCCTTCCTCCTCCTCCTCCTCCCGCGACGGCCGGAGGGGTGGAGGATAGAGAGGGGACGAACACCGTCGGCAGGTACTCGTCGGAGAACGCGCCGTCCTCGGTGCAGGAGCTGCGATTGGTCGAGAAGGCGGGTGCGGATGAGGCGAAGAATATTAGCAGCCGGCGGAAGAGGCCCAGAGCTATGAAGACTAACGAGGAGGTGGAGAGCCAGCGGATGACGCACATCGCCGTGGAACGCAACCGGAGGCGGCAGATGAACGAGAATCTCCGGGTGCTCCGCTCGCTCATGCCAGGATCGTACGTGCAAAGGGTGGGAATTAATTACTATATTAAGCTAGCTAGTTTAAACACTAGAGCTGATCATCGTGAAATTGATTCGATCGCTTGTTCAGGGAGATCAGGCCTCCATAATCGGCGGCGCCATCGAGTTCGTGAGGGAGCTGGAGCAGCTCCTCCAGTGCCTGGAGTCCCAAAAGAGGAGAAGGCTCTTCGGCAACACCGGAGAAGCGCCGAGAGCGGCGGCGGAAGCCGGCGGTGCTGTTTTGGTCCCCAACCAACAGCGGACGCCGTCCTTCTACCCACCCCTCCCGCTTCCCACCCACCTCGATCAGGCGAAGCTTCTCGACGTCGGCGACGGCGGCTTTCCGGAGGAGACGGCCGAGAACAAATCCTGCCTCGCTGAAGTCGAGGTCCGCCTCCTCGGCTCCGACGCCATGATCAAGATCCTGTCCCGCCGCCGGCCAGGGCAGCTCATCAAGACGATCGCGGCGCTGGAGGACCTGCAGTTCGCGATCCTCCACACCAACATCACCACCATCGAGCAAACCGTTCTCTACTCCTTCAACGTCAAGGTAATCAAATCAATTGACCAGAATCTGATCAATCCACGTACGCTCTTGTTCATTCTAATCTTCATAAACGAACCCTCGCAGATTGGCAGCGAAACCAGGTGCACCGCAGAGGACATTGCCAGCTCCGTTCAACAGATCTTGAGCTTCATCGACGCAAACACAGTGTGATCAGCAGAGATCGATGAATATATCCATATATAATATTAATTAAGAGCGTGATGTATAATACATATCTATATATGTGATAGCCTTTTTCTGTTCATCGTATCGATATATAATTTATCGCCATGCAAGTAAATCAAGGTTAAAAGAACTTGATGACGGACGGACGACCAAGACTGCATGTCTGCGAGGCCTGGAGGGAGACAGACAATGAGTGGACTTTGAAGGTCAACCATGCAGGTACTTCGTCCTTGGTTTCCGAGGGTTGACCTGCCAGGGGTTGCTTTGTTGGTATTAGACTGGCCAGATCAAGCCAGGAAGGGGGGGATGACTTGGTGAATGCCTTGCAGCTAGCTACCCCTGCGGCAGGCACCATGTTGTGAGTCTGTCCATGGCAGAGAGAGGTGTCGGAATAGATTGGGAAATTTGTCCTTAATTGGCACGAATGATTCCAAGTAATGGATCGAGAAATATGCATGATTGACTTTGTGAGAGGTTTGTCGTGTGTGGCGCACAGAATTGGCAGTAGAACTTTCTGAGTGATTATCAGCATTTGGAGGAATTGTTGGCGAGCTAGAGGAGCATGGGCTGGCAGGTACAGTGTTAAGCATCACCGGTTCATGCGATTCAAGAGGTTTCAATGAATTGAGGATTTGTAGGGTTATTTTGTTTTATTGAGAAGGTAGCGGTGATAATTAAGGGAAGAGGAGGCCATCCGGCCGTAATTCTTGCAAAAGCTATTTCTTCATCTATTTCCTCAATGCTTGCAAAATTTGCCTAGCTCCCTAGAGCAATATGAGATATCTGCAAAGTAGGTCTTGTTGGGATCAGTACGAGTTAGAAGGGGGTGTGAATAGTTTTTCTCGCATCAACTTTGAGAATACAATGGGAAACCTTTCATGCACGAGAAACAACAACACACCACAATAAGACGTAATCAGCTTACTTGGTTCACAGCCTCTCAAGGCTGCTACATTCAAGGCCAAATCCTAGCGAATTACCACGACCATAGGGTAAATAGGGTAAATCGATCGGGAAGCGCAAATGGGTCATGTTGGATGATCCAACATCATAAATAATTTGAACTCCTTGAACATAATATGCCTCTAATGAAATTCGAATCTTTGTTACCTAAGGAGATCATCCCACCGTTTACCATCATGCTTTGTGTGTAAAAAATGATTTGCTCGTCCTCAACATTCCCACCAATCCATCCATATTTGCATATAGTGCTTTGGAATGACTAACTAAATATATTATGCTACAATGATAAGATTTTACTTACCCAATCCTAGTGGCCTCTTCTTGAACTTTCCAACTAAGTGCGTTCCTTGATTACTCCACCTCAGGTATATTTTTCCAAAAATTCTTAATTGTATATGTGATGTGGAAGCTCAATTATGTGTTAATTTCTTCTTGGGTACTCCATGGAACACTAGAGGAAAAAATATTCAATATACAAGAATTTTTCATTGTCAAACAATTATATTACACTTTATACATTGTCCAATTGCAAATAAAGAGGTTGCAGAGGCCCCTCTTTCCATTTTCAACCCTTATTACCTTATTAATCTTTGGTAACTTTTTTTTTCTTATTGTGTCTTGGGAGTAGAAGAGACTTAGTGGAAAGATAAAATTATTAATATATGATCTAGAGGTCATAAGTTTGAATCTTAAAAATAATTTCTTACATAGCAAGGTAGGATTGCGTAAAATAGACTTTTTCTCGGGATCTCGCATTAACAAAAATTTCGTGCACTCACTATAAAAAAGCAACTAATAGCGATAGAATTAGCAACAATCTTCAACATTCTGTCACTAATTAGTTATGGAAATGTTATCTTCCATCGCAATAGCGATGAAATCCAACATTCCGTCACTAATGCCTTTGTAAACCCTAATATTCACTATTTTTGACAATGGATTAGTGATGGATTACGCGTTCCGTCACATTAACAACTGTTGGAGCAATTGGTGTGACTCTAGATTTTGATGTTTGGGAAAAGGTTTAAGTTAGATTATTTGTTGTATTTGATATGCTCTTGTGAGTGTGCAGAATGTAAGTAAAAAAAAATAAAGTCCAAGTATGATCTTAGTAAAGGAAATGTCCAAGTGTGATCTTGGCAATAATGAAAGTCCAAGTGAAGTCTTGGTGGTGTAAGTCCAAATGTGTAGACTTGGTAATGTAAGTCCAAGTATGACTTGGCAAGGATGAAACCCCAGAGTGAGAAGCTCTTGGTAAAGGTAAAGTCCCAGAGCGAGGAACTCTTGGCAATGGAAGACCTGACAACAAGGCCAAGGTCGAAGGAAGCTCTTGAAGGCAAAGCGTGAAAAATGGGAAAGCGTCTGAGGAACACAAGGTTGATGGATGAGGCTAGAAAACAAGGTTAAGGTTGTGCGAGCGAGGATGAATGCTGAGAGATTGTACTCGGGGTAAAACCCTAAGTTTAAGGTTTACCATCTGACTGGTGTATGTACCAGTCGACTAGTAGTTGGACTGGGAGAGAACAGAATGCTTCTGTACTCTAAACCAAAGTGGACCAGTCGACTGGTATCAAACCGTTTGAGTTGTAACGGTCAAATTCCACAGAGGGTCAATAGACTGATGATGTGACTGGTCAACTGGTAACAGCAAAAACAGCTTAGCTGTTTTCCCCATGCTCTATATAATGGACCTTGGGGTGGCTAGCTTGGGTGACAAAATTAGAAGTAGTTAATCCCTAATTAGAGTCTCCAAGTTCTCTTGTGATTCTCATGTTCTTGATCGAATTGTGGTGATGTTTCTCCACCGATAAGGAGGTTCGAGCTAGCTGAAGTTCCGAGGATTGATCCACCGATAGATTGAGGGATCGTCCACCATATAGACAGTCGTGGAGTAGGAACCCTAATCTCCAAATCACGTAAACGAACATGTTAGTGGTTTGTTTGTATTTCTCTATAGTCTTCTAGTAATTAGCTTTCGTATTACTCATATTTTTGTATTCCAGGACCAGTCGACTGGTATTGAGTCGTTTGAGTTGTAACGGTCGAATTCCATAGAGGGTTAGTAGACTGATGGCGTGACCAGTCGACTGGTAATGACAGAAATAGCTTAGCTATTTTCCCCAAACTCTATATAATGGAGCTTAGGGTGGCTGACTTGGATGATAAAATTAGAGGTATTTAATCCCTAATTAGAGTCTCCAAGCTCTCTTGTGATTCTCGTGTTCTTGATTGAATTGTGGTGAGGTTTCTCCACCGACAAGGAGGTTCGAGCTATCCGAAGTTCCGAGGATTGATCCAACGACGGATTGAGATATCGTCTACCGTACGGACAGCTGTGGAGTAGGAACCCTAATCTCTGAACCACGTAAATGAATATGTTAGTGTCTTGTTTGTATTTCTCTATAGTCTTCTAGTAGTTAGCTTTCGTATTACTCATATTTTTGTATTCTGCTGTGCTAACAAGTGTAGGAAGTGAACAACGTGAGTGATCAGCTATTCACTCCCCTCTAGCTGAGCACTAAAGGTCCCAACAAAAACAATTGACGGATTTTATAATATGTTGCTATTAGCGACGGAATATAACATTCGGTCACTAAGTCCTTTGCATTTAGTCGCTAAACCCTAATATCCATCATTTTGGGGACAGATTAGCAACAGGTTAGATAAATTTATTTCTACCGCTATTAGTGATGGGATATTTTTTTTTCAGTCTCTAATAGCGATGAAATAATTTATATTCCGTCGCTAATAGAGACAAATTAATTTATTTTCCGTCGCTAATAGCAGCGGATTAATTTATTTTTCGTCGCTATTAGCGATGGATTAGTTAAATTCGTCGCTGGTCCTTTGCATTTAGCTAACGGGAAGCGCTAAATCCTAATATCCGCCTTTGTATGACTGATTAACGATGGATTATTCATCGCTATTAGCGATAAATTGATTTATTATTCATATTAGTGATGGATTATAAATTAATCAGTCTCTAAAGTTGCGAAATTAGGGCTCTCATACACCCGATCTCTTCTCTATGAATGATCTCCTCCTACTCCAAAGATCTCTCCTCCCTCCTCTGGCTTCTCCTTCTCCGATATTCAGGTACTCCTCTTCTCCTCCTCCCTCTTTTCCTCCTCCAGCACTGCTCGGCCATAGCAGGCCGAGGTCAGCACTGCTGAGCCAATGTCGGCCTCAGTGTCGGCCTCGGCCGAGTAATGCCAACCGCAGCCAAGCAAAACTCTGCCAGTGTATTTAAGTGACACTGCCTATTTGCATAGTTCAATAACATCCTATTTACATAGTTTGATAACTTGATAGATAATTTACATAGTTTTATGATACCTAAATGATGACCATAAAGCATTTGATGGCCCTAAAGGCCTAGAATATTTTTCATCTTTATTTTATTTTTATATATTTTGAGTCCTCTAGGGCCATAAAGCATTTGATGGCTCTAAAGGCCTTAAAATCATGCCAAATTGTTAATGTACAAACCTAGTGTTTCTCTTAAATTTTTTATGTCCATCAAAACACTTTTTATCAAAACTATCTAATGGTTCTAAAGGCCTAGAATTTATACCAAATGTGCATCATTAAATTCTTAGGGTTTTTTTTGAGTCTACGTGCATTTATTCTTCCTTGATTTTGACCCCTATAGGGTTGTTAAATTTTTTTTTTAGCCAAAAATTCTTGACAACCTTAGAGACCTCATGTTCATGCTAAATGGGTTGCACTCCATTAGTTCCCTTAAGTCAATTTAAATTTATTTCTCCCTATTTTAAATTATATAGAGGCATCAATTTTTTTTTGTTTGTCAAAAGCACTTAACTAGTGAGAGGTTAATCGATTGAATAAACTCTAGTCAACTAATTGTTGTGAAGAACCTTTGATTAAAAATGTTTGACAACCCTAGAGGTCTTGGTTAAGTCAAATAAGCATTGTTACACTCTTAAGGTTCTCAGTTTTTTTAGATAACTAACTCTTAGGGTTCTCCTATGGAAAAAAATTACTCACTCACTGCTAAACTACATATGTCGCACTATATGATTACAATTCAAATGAATATTAAATCCTCTAACTATACAATATAGTATGGAGCAACTCAAATCGTCTCGTACAAGGAATATAGACTATATATGATAAATCTCAGGATCAGTTTTATTTGAAATGTGAGTTGGGTTTTAGATCCTAAAACTAATAACAGTAGAGATAAAACTACTCTAATCTAATCTACAAAATCATAAAGCAAAGTATCCCTAATTTACTCATGATGATGGAATTAAAACTAAGCTTCATTGCAACGTTAACGAGCATAACTAATCTACAATTCAACAAGAATGACATTACAAACAACTAAACAAACAAAATTGCAAAACTACAGTATATCAAGTGGAAGAAACATTTTAACAAACACATAACGAGCACCAATGAATAAAGACCAAATGCATAACATCGTAAACATGTACTTGAATCAATTACAACCAATTAACATAAAACAAAGGTAAGCATTCGAATATGCAAATCTAAAAGGAGTTTAACCTATTGCAATTCATCCAAGACATGAAGATCAAACACAGAGGAAGAAGAATGTTAGGACTTGTGCGAGCTAGAGGGGGTGAATAGCTTTGATTGCTTTTCTTCAATGCTTTG
Organism: Zingiber officinale; assembly: GCF_018446385.1. NCBI lineage: Eukaryota > Viridiplantae > Streptophyta > Magnoliopsida > Zingiberales > Zingiberaceae > Zingiber > Zingiber officinale. Next base: position 110,787,338 of record NC_055988.1, read on the forward strand.
TGCTTATCATTAAATGTGCAGCGAAAACTTTGTTTCAATCTCAACTCCACATGCACAACTCTAGGATTTATTTGGTATTTCCTAGAGATCACATCCACTAAGAAATTCCTCCTTCTCAAAAACTTTCTAGAGGCGGAGACGCTTCTTATAATGCACTCTTACAAGAACAAGGGCAAGCAATACAAGACACAAATGAATATGAAAGCAATGATGCTTTTCAATTGAAAACCTTGCTTGCTTGATCTCTTGCAGCTTAGAAATGCCTCTTGATGGTTTGGAATGCAATAGAGCTATCCTTCAAAATCCTCAAGAACTAGCAGTGAAAAACTCCTCAAAACCTCTCCTTTAGCCTTTAGATCGAGGTTATTTTATGCTTATCAGTCGATTGATCTTACCCATTAGTCGATTGATATGGTCTCTGACTATTGAATGACCTCTGAATTTTATAAAATCTATCTAATTTTATCAATAATTCAAACATTCATCAACTGATGTCAAACATCAATTACCTGAGAGCATTAGTCGAACAGAGTACCCGAGTCCCACTTGCTTTTATGCTCTTTAATTTGGCATCAGTCAAATATAATAAGTGAGTCTCACTCGCTTCTATTCTTTTTAATTTGACATCAGTCAACTGATGTGAATCATTAATAAAATTAAATCAATAAATTTAACTCGCTCCTATTCAGTTTCTAAGATCATCAGCCGACTGATCAAATCCATTAGTTGACTAATTCCATCAGTTAAGTTTAGCGACCGAATCAACTTGGTTCTATTTAGTTTCTAAAGACATTAATTGACTGATACTTGATTTTGACAAACATAGGTCTCTGAACTAGCTCTGTTTCACAATGAAAATCACCTTGTTATGATATTTGAGTCAAAAGTTATAGTATTCGGAAGTTTGCTCTGTCGAAACTTCCTCGTTTCATGCCAACTCTCTATTGGACTTCCAATCACCAAGTATCTGGTCAACCGTGATCCACTTAAACTTTTTTGTCTCGTGTTAAGTGTTCAGCTCCCAGCTGATCCACTTTAGACTTAACCTAATTTTTAACTAGGTTTGTCTAGTTTCCAACTAGGCCTTCCACCACCTAGTCCTACTAGGACTTTTATTGCCTAGTTATCAATTAGGACTTCCATTGCCTAGTTCTCAACTAGGTCTTCTACTGTGCAACCTCGCTAGAATTTCCATTACCTAGTTTCTAACTAAACATTCTAACACCTAACCCTTCTAGGACTTCCATTGCCTAGTTCTCAACTAGGACTTCTATTGTTTAGTTCTCAACTAGGTCATTCACGGCTTAGCCCAACTAAGAATTTCATTGTCTAGTTTCCAACTAGGCCTTCCACCACCTAACCCTGTTAAGATTTTCATTGCCTAGTTTTGAACTAGGTCTTCCACTGCCTAACCCAACTAGGACTTCCATTGCCTAGTTCTCAACTAGGACTTATATTGCCTAGTTTTCACTAGGACTTGCACTATATATTGATCAAACATCGAACCCCAACTTGAGTCAACTTGAGCTGAGTCAAGTCAATCAACCCTGACCAAAAGTCAATTGTGTTAGTTAGAGCCCTAGAGCCAATCATTTGATGATTGTATGGACTCATGTATATCATATTCATGTATATATATTAAGGCATTTGGTTTTTGGTTATTATGCTTATTTGTATTAGTGCCAGATAAAATAAGTATAGTAACGTCCTAGAGTAGAAGGTTCTTACCTATATCAATCGATTGGTTGAATCGATAGTAAGATGATATAGGGAACACTACTCTAAATCATTCCTAGTCGAGTATTAACATTCAGGGACAATGTTAATACAATAAGACTAGCATGTAGGTCAGCTCGATGATTTGATCTCACAAGTCATGGATATAGAGATATCAAGCTGACACATGGGTATGCATTAGAGAATGTATACTGAATGACCCGCCATGAGAAAGTATCATGGATCATTATATGAGTGTCATATACTTTCTCATGTGGCTATTAGTATGACTATTAGTCCTTTGACCTGAAGTCACCATGGATCCCTACATAAGGAGTTATGTACTTTGGTTTCGTCAAACGTCACCCGTAACTATGTGGACTATAAAGGCGATTACTGGGTATATAACGAATTATGTAGAGGGATGTGAGTGATGTAGATGTGATCTATCCCTCCCATATGACGGGAGCGACATCGGTATTCTTGATAGAGTGAGACCACTAAGTGCATGGCCATGCCCAAATGAGTCAACATGAGATGTTGAGCTCATTTGATCGAGTGAGTCTACTTGGAGTTCAAGATTTAGATTGATTAGAGGATGACACGGTCTATGCCTCATATTGATCAATCTAGATGTCTAGGATAGAAGGACAATGTCACATATTTTGTGAGGAGTCACAATTGGTAATCACAAGGTGATGTCGGATCTCGACATTCTTGTAACTTGGGTAGTAATGATGTGTTGCTAGATACCGCTCATTACTTATGCTCCTAAATGGGTTTAGGGCATTGCCAACGTTACAAGAACCTATAGGGTCACACACTAAGGACAATTAGATGGAGATTTGGTTCATATGATGAACCAAGAGGATTAGATTCATTTGATGAATCATATTGGATTAAGAGTAATCCAAATTGGGCTAATTGAGTTGGACTCAAGTTGATTCATGTATTCAATGAGTCTAATTTAGATTATGACTCATTAAATCAACTTAATTTAATGAATTAGATTCATTATATTAAGTTGGCTTGAATCATATGGTTGGATTAGATCAACCATGAGAGAGATTTGATCAAGTTTGACTTGATTTGAGAGGAAGAGAAAAAGTCATGTTTGACTTGACTTTTTACCACATCACTAGTGAGTTGGCAAGATGTGGACCAATAGGATTGCTCCACATCATCAATGTGTGCCACCTCATGGAGGTTACAAGCCTCCATAGCATTTAATGTGGCCGGCCCACATTAAATGAGGAGGTTACACTTGTTGTCATGTCATTTAGTGAGGTGGCAAGATGTGGACCAATAGTGTTGATCCACATCATCCTAGAGTGCCACCTCATGGGGGTTACAACTCTTAATGGTCTCCACATTAATTGGAATTAATGTGGGGGTTACACCTCCTAGAGTGGCCGACCACTTGATGGCTAATGGGTTTTTTGAATTTCCTCTCATTGGATTTTATTCACTCTTCTTCTCCCTTGGGTGCTCTCTCTTCTCCTTCTCCCATTCCTTGGCCGAACACTCCATTGGTGCTAGCACACCTTGTGTTTTGGTCATCTCCTTCTACTTGTGTCCGTGTGGATACATATAGAGGTTGTCTACTTTGACAACTAGAGATTCGGCGACATCTTGGACAAGCGGGAACGCGAAGGGCTTCGCTACAAGGGTAATGATCTTAACTTTAGTGTAGATCTAAAGTTTTTACAAACTCGTACAAGAAAAAAGTTTTTCGAAAAATTTTGTTTACGAATCTTTGCACGAGATCCATGGCTTTGGGTGACTCGGGGTTTCCGCGACGCGAAAAAGCGATTTTCGCAGCCCGACGAACCCAACAAATTGCACCAACAATATCTTTCTTTTTGATGTTTGACAATATATTTAAGTTAGGCTAACTTATTAGCTAAACTTTCCTTCATCTCATTCCAAAGCATGAATGAGGGTTTTCAAACTTAGACCCTATATTCTCCCTCTTTGACATACATCAAAAATATTTTCTCAAGATACATTCAAGATATTTCTAACATCACAATGGAGGTTCCCTACCTTCCATTATCTCCAGATCTCCCCTTTCATATCCAATTCATGCCTTTAAGATGGACCTTCCCTTCAAAACATGCTTCAACTTCTATCATTGTACCAATAATGATTTGGAGTTCATAAACCTTTAGGAATTTCTGAAATCTAAATTATGAGGTTAAAGATTCAATTTTAATCTCCTCAATTTTTCAATTTCCCCCTTTTAATTGTTAGGACACTTTAGGAGCTAGGGGTGATTAGTTTCAATCGCTTCGTTGATGATTTATTGCAATAGAAACTCGAAGCGATTGTTAACACTATGATTTATTTGGTATTCATCTCCTTGAGATGATTAATCCAAAGATCCACATGGTACACACACCACTATGAAAAATACTCATTTTTGGAAATCATTCAGAGGTAGAGAAACCTCGTACATGCTCGAATACAAGAAATGCAAACTAGAAACGTATACTTGGTTACAAAGAAATTGAAAACTACTTAACAATGTGAACCTTTGCATAGCTTTCTTTCTTCTTAATTGGAATAACCTCTTGGTAGTGGAAAATATAGAAGCACTTGTTCTCCCAAACACCCAAGAATTGGCGACCAAGATGTGTGAGAGTGTTGCCTTTAAACATTCACGAAAATCCTTTTCTAGGATTCACTTGACACCTTTAATGGATTAGACTTTTCCTTAATTAATTGTCATATTAGCTGACCATTCGAACACCTACAAAGCAACTCATTTTCCGAATCCTAATCGATTGATTAGTTATCTCAAACGATTCAGAGAGCCTTAATTGATTTCCAAACTCTCTGTTTGCTCACGTAAATGCCATAATCAATTAGCCCAATTGATTAAAAAGACTTATTTAATTATCTCAATCGATTCATCATTCTTGTGATAAAATATTGTTTAATCAATTAGCAGTGGTTGAATTGATTGGGTCAATCGATTCAGTCATTGTTTTTGTGAGTTCTCTTTGTAAAACTCCCGATCGATTAGAAATCCATCCTAATTGATTGGAGAAGCCCTAATTGATTATCCTAGTCGATTAGGATCAACTCAATCGATTGACCAATCGATTCAGGCTCTTTCTATGTTCTCGCAAGAACCTCCTGATTGATTACCTAATAAATTAACTTAAATCCATTCGATTGTCCCAATCGATTGCCCAACTCCAACTTTCTTAATTCAAATCTAGAGTTCTCTTACCCAACATCTAGTCAACTATGATCTGTTGAGACTTCTCTACTAAGTGTCCGATCAACCTTTGACTCACTTGGACTTTGTCAACCTCCTGTTGGACTTCCGATCACCAAGTACTGTCCTCCTTGACTTATTTGGATTTTCCTCTTGCCTAATCGCAGTTAGAATTTTTCTTTTGCTAACGTATAGTCCTCCTTGACCCACTTGGACTTTCCTTTACCTAACTGCAGTTAGGTCTTTCCACTTGCCAACGTGCGGTCCTCCCTAACCCACTTGGACTTTCCTTTACCTAACCACAGTTAAGACTTTCCTTTGCCAACATGTGGTCCTCCTTAACACACTTAGACTTTCCTTTACCAAACCACAATTAGGGCTTTCCTCTTGCCAATATGTGGTCTCCTCGAGCCACTTGGACTTTTCTTTGCCGAATCGTAGTTAGGTTTTTGCCTTACCTAATCTTCAGTTAGGACTTTACCATTATCTAACTCTCAAGTTAGGACTTTGTTTTACCTAACCTCCAATTAGGACTTTTCCAATCAAGTATTCGGTCCTCCATGACCTACTCAACCTCTTCTCATATATTGTCCAATCTCCCAACATTAACTTTCCTTTCTCATTTTCACCAAGAAAATCACCTTTGAATGCTTATCCAAGCATATCAAAGGGTTAACGATAGTTAAGGTGTTTAGGAGTGAGCTTAAAATAATTAAAATAACCTATTTATGCCAAAAACACAATCAACAGTTGATCAATCGACTGCTACTCTAAAAATTACATTTCAATTTTCATACTGAATTTCAAAAATACATAAGTAATTCTTTTTTAAAAATCATGAAATTTAATATAGACATTATTTATGTCAAATACTATTAGGGGAAAATAATTTTCTATGAAAATATATCTTATTTTTAAAGAATGACACAAAGTTTGAAATCATTAAAAATTTTAATGTTTCACTTTAACTTTATATCAACCTAATCAATGGTGATTCCTATCAACAAATAAACTCACCAAGATTTTTAAAATGATTTTCAAACCAAATTTTCAACCATGATCTTTGGGTTAAATGCACATGACTTTCACATTAGTTTTTCCCATGTTAGACTTCACGTAATAATTTGTTTTGATGAAACTAAAACTCAAACAGATGCACTAAATTAATATCTTGAGGTTTGTTCATCCTCTTAACATCTCATTTGTATCTAATATATCTCAATATACATACAAGACAACTCTATGATTTTTGTGAGATGTAAAATAAGTTTTTCTTAAAACTAAGGGATCATACATCTCTAACTAGGCATTTTAACTTTGATCATTCTACCTAGGATGTCGATTAATGTTATTGTTCTTAATTACAAAAAATTAACACAATGTATGACAATGACCATGACATACATCATAATGTATACTTTTAAAAGAAATATTATAATAAAGAATGATGTATATATGATATGACATGTAATAATTTTCATAACAATTTAGATACAATGATATCATGACATGTGATAGGGCACACAATCATGGTATTTATGACTCATAAGAAAAAGTACCTAGAATTTCTATCTAAGTATTATCAACTAATTTGTTAAGCCAAAATAAACATAAGTTACCCTATGTCCCTAGAATGTGCCAAAATTCTAACTTGACATTCCTTTGAATTCTATTATATTTGTGTCAATTTGATCAAGTTCAATACTGGTGGTACAGGGTGCACCAGAATAGAACATGAGTTTTGATGTTGTCAAAGGTTTAAGTTAAGTTTTGTTGTGATCTAACAAGTTGACTGAGTGTGCAGGTTGTTTACTCAACCGAGAAAACCCTAGTCGTGACTAGACAGGAAAGACTTAGCAAATCATGGAAGCCAGGCGGAAAGACCAAGTGGGTCGAGAGGACCTGACACTTGGCAGGGAAGCTCGATAGGTTTATAGGACCAAAGCTTGAGGAAAAGTCTTGGTGGATCGATTCAATGCTAAGCGGCAAAGTCCAAACAGGTCTGGGGGACCAAGGTTTGGCAGATAGATTGAGATAAGGAACTAGAGAAGTAACAGTGAGGTCATGTTCCAAGAAGGAATAAACCCTAAGTCATTGATCCAACTGAAGAAATCGGGAAGGTTTCGAAGTTGAGATCAAGACAGTGTTACTGTCCTTTACTACTCATGCATCTTACTATATTACTGTGCTAACCTTTATTTTGCAGGGAATTGTCTAACTCTATTTTGCAAAGAACGACTTGATCGGTCGACCAAACCGGAGGATCGATTGATCGAACAAGGCTCACTTAGACCAGAGACTTGTTCAGACCAAAGCAGAGTACATTCCGATCAAAGCTTGATCAGTTGACCGAACCAGAGGATCGGTTGACCGAACCTTCATGATGTGACATAGATCAGATCGAGCCAAAGTAGAGAAGGAAAAAACCTGGCTGATCAGTAGATCAAACCGGAAGATCAGTCGACCGAAAGATCTCTCATTAATGGAGCATTAAGTGTGAATCTCGGTGAGCAGGGAAGGTTCAATGTTCGGTCGATCGAACATGGTGATCGGTTGACTAAACCATTAAAACATCATTAATGCTCGAAGATCGGATCTCAGCGAAGAAGGAGGGGAGCGAGTTCAGTAGACCGAACCCAAGGATCGGTTGATCGAACAATGACAATTATTATAAAAAGGAGCTTGAGGTCCGAAGCAAAAAATCAATAAATTCTTCTGTTCATCTCTGTACAAAGTTGCTCATACTACTACTCTGTGCTTCATCTTCAAGCAAGCTGCTGCTTTGTTCAAGTGTCGACTGAGCTTCATCTTATATTTTTGTAGGTATATTTATTTAAGCTTGCATTGTACTTAACTTGAAAGAAGATAGTAGTTTGTTACTATCTTCTACTTGAATTTGTACTCATTGATTCTTTCCGAAGATTTTGGAAAGAAGAATCATAGTGGATTGGCCAACGATGCGGTTAAACATCGCGGGTCTTGTAGTGGGAGTCGATGTAGGCTCCGAACTAAGTAACAACCTGAGTCATCTATTTTATTATACTATTTTTCGCTGCTTACTTTGATTGGTTTTACGATATGAAAAGAAAGAGTTTTTTGATGAGCAATATTCACCTCCTCCCTTTTATCCTATGAATACTTCAAAAATTTGATTGACAAACTTTTACTCTTTAAAAGTAAAAATTAACTTCTCATTTTCAAGGTGTCACAATACCTTAAAAAATTTCTAAAGTGTCAACTTCACCGTGGTCAGGTTAACTACCCTTTCAATTAGGGTTGACATACCGTAAACCTATCTAGGGTGTAGAGAGCACACTTTAAGAATCCAAAAGCTATTGGTACTTCTTGGGTACATTAAGTATTTACTAGAGATAACGTTCTTAGTTATCTTCATAATGACTTTTCTAGATTTTTTAGAAGCCTTAGTCATACTAGTCTCCTCAAGGTCAACTCTAGGGATAACTTTCCTTATAACCTTAACTTGATTCTTAGACCTAAAGTTAGTTTCATAGGTATATTGAACTCTAGGATAGGAAGTCATGCTTGCCTTGGACTTAAGTTTGTATCTCAAACCCTTCTTGCCCTTAGATGACTCTTGTCTTCCTAAATCTAGGTTTTGTTTCTTGGACCCTTTGACACTATTTGTTATTTTCTCTAGGATTTTCTCTAATTTATTAAGTCTTGACCTCAAAATTTAATTTTCAATCCGAAATCACCAAATTTGGATTTTTGTAGGATTTCCTTGGATATGCCTTTTTCTAGTCATATTTTTAATTTTATTATGATTCTTGCCTAGATTATTTCTCTCCTTAGATTTTGTAGGTCTACCATTAAACACCCTAAAATTTTCATTATTCTCATGAAAATTTACATTTTCATGGTAATTTGTAAGATGATAAAATCTCTTTCTAACATGCTTATCATGATATAAGGCAATACCATTAACTAATAATAACTTAGTTTTACTTTTAGAAGCTCTCCCTTTATTTGCACTTCCTTTTTTGTTCTTGTTTGAAGACCTCCTCTTTGGACATTGATTATGATAATGCCCCCTTTGAATGCATAAGAAGCACACAATGTGCTTTCCCCCCTTTTTTTTATCAATGTTCCGATCTCTTTTGGCTTCTCCTTCACCTTGGGTGTCACTTGAGTATTCTTTTCCAATTTGAGACACTTGCTCTTGTAGTATCATCATTTTCTACACTTAAAGTATATAATATGATTTTTATTTATGTTAATTGAAATTGATATACCTTCACGATTTGTGCTCTCTTGACTTGTAGAAGTAAAACACGATTCTTCTTCATTGATGTCAGATGCTTCTTCTCATTCCGATGTCAATGACTCATACTCCCCCTTAATCTTTGAGGTGGGTACTTTTTCAAATTTCTCCTCGGATATTGAATATCTCTCAACTTCCAAATCCTCATGTTCTTAAATCAAAGAGTCTCCCTCTTTGAATTTGTCTTCACTTTGTAGTGAGGTTGGATCTTCATGAAACTTTGTTAGCTTTGCCCACAAATCCTTTGCATCTTGATATTCACCTATTTTACACAAGATATTTTTACGTAATAGATTAACCAAAATTTTTATTACCTTACCACTAGCCTCAGATGTCTTGATTTGCTTCTCAATCCATTTGCTCTTCCGAAGAGGTTCCCCCCTTTTATCTTTAGGAACTTCAAATCCTTCCATTAGAGCAAATCATTACTCTATATCGATCATTAAAAAATATTTCATTCTTGATTTCCAAGAATCAAAGTTCCCTAATATAAAGGGTGGACATGCTCGAATATTGTATCTGAATCCATCTTAGGATTCCATTTTGATGTTGAGCTCCTTTAATGATTAGTCCTTTGACTCATTCAAATTTAGGTTCAAAACTTCAACTTTTTCTTCTTCCTCTTGCTCATGCTCTGACAAAGGATAATCCGATAAAGAGCGACCTCGCTCTGATACTACTTGTTAGGACTCGTGTGAGATAGAGGAGAGTGAATAGCTTTGATCGCTTTTCTTCGATGATTTGTGTGTGTCGTTACTGCGCAACGGAAACCTTGCTTTAATCTCGATTCCACATGCATAACTCTAGGATTTATTTGATATCCACTTCCTTGAGGTGACTAATCCAAGGATCCACTCCTAGTGATCACATCCACTAAGAAATCCTTTCCTCTCAGAAACTTTTCGAAAGTGGAGAAGCCTCTTACAATACGTTCTAACAAGAACAAAGGCAAGCAATACAAGACACAAATGAATATGAAAGCAATAATATTTTACAATTTAAAACCTTACTTGCTTGATCTCTCACAACTTGGAAATGTCTCTTGATGGTCCAAGAAAATATAGCAACATTATCCTCCAAAACCCCAAAGAACTGGCAACGAAAAACTCCTCAAAAGCTCTCCTTTCAAGCCTTTAGGTTGGGGTTAATTTCCGTCTATCAGTTAACTAATCTTACCTATCAGTAGATTGATATGGTCTTTGACCATTGAACGACTTCTAAACTTTTTGAACTTTATGAAATCTGTTTGATTTTGTCAATAACTCAAACATTAGTCAACAGATGTCCAACATCAATCGAGTAAGAGCAGTAGTTGAACAAAGCACGCGAGTCTCACTCACTTCTGTGCTCTTTAATTCGACATCAGTCGATTGATCTCATCAGTTGAATAAAACAAGTGAGTCCCACTTGCTTTTGTTCTCTTTAATTTGACATCAATTGACTAATTCCATCAGTTAAATTAAATTAAACAAATTTGACTTACTCCTATTAGGTTTCTAAAGTAATTAGTCGACTGATTAAATCCATCAGTCGGCTGATTCCATTAGTTGAGTCTAGCAACCGAATCAACTTGCTTCTATTTAGTTTCTAAAAGTATTAGTCGACTGATCAAACCCATCAGTCGATTGATACTTGAGTTTGACAAATATAGAACTCTGAACGAGCTCCATTTTAAAACAAAAATGACTTTTTTTTGATATCCGAGTCAAAAGTTATGACATTCAGAAGTTTGTTCTGTCGAAATTTCCTTATTTCATGCCAACTCCCTACTGGATTTTCAACCGCCAAGTATCTGGTTAATTGTGATCCATTTGGACTTTTCATCTCATTTCAAGTGTTCAACTTCTAGCTGACCTACTTTGGACTAAACTTAATTCCTAACTAAGTTTGCCTAGTTTCCAATTAAGTCTTTCATAACTAGCATTTTTATCTATTATTGTGGCTCTTATTCTTGACATTTTTACCTTCTTGTATGATAAATTTGGTATTTATATCATGATTTATAAGTAGAAATTTATTTAGACTTAATTATAAATTTTCTATAATTATAAAATTAAATCTCATATTTTAATGTGGTTTTATAGGAAATCCCAAGAGTGATAAGAGTCAAGTCAGATCGAATTTGACTAAATTTGAAGGTTAAATTGAAGGAATCAAGTTGAATCAATATGAATCATTGATCCAAATCTAAAAGAAATCTTATTCATTTATTTAGATCTAATCATCTAGCCATCCATTCAGATCTAGAGCTATATGGACTATTTGATAAATCAATCTCAATTAAATTTTAAATGATATAAACTGCTATCTCACGATGTGACGATTAAATCTTCATCTATCTTCCTCGCCAACATTGAACTGAGATGGAAGGAGAAGACCCTTTAATTTCTCCCCTCCACGCACAGGGAACGTGGCTCGGGTTCTTGTACTGTGCGCGTCATTTTCCCCTTTCTTGCGTTTTCTTCCCCGCGGCCCCCAAATCTCCTTTCTTCTCGCGATCTGCTTCAAGAGGTGACGGTGCGACATTCCTTCCGGCGGGTGAGAGCGATGACGATGACATTCCCATCGTGCTCAGCTCATCGGAGGTGTTCTTCGGTGAGTCTCCTTCCTCCATTTCTTCATTGATTCCCTACTTGAACGGTCGCGGAAGTAGGGTTCAAGGCAGTGGCGGCTGGTGTTAGCCTTTTTTGCATGTCACAAGGCTCACCAAATTGATAAAGATTGGAACTCACATAAACTAAATGAAACACGTGTAGTAAGGAGTCCCAAGTCGTATTTTTCCAAGGGTAACTAGTGTATGTGCGTGAATTCTAGATTCGGTTCCAATCATAATCTAATTTCAATTTGAATACATCTTCTGCCAAAATTAGACAACAACAATCAAAATCAAGATCTAAGAAGATTCACTCTCATCTAATCTGATTAAAATTCATCTCATTAAATTAAAAACAATTAAATTCGGATTCCTTGGTATCATCCAATCAAATGAATCAATTTCTTCATTCTTAACTCACAATCACAGAAATAACTAAATACAAAGCTCAAACAGAATTATAGAAACTGAGATAACATCCAATTCATAATCACATTCCACTCCACAATCAAGCTCAACATCAAGACTACAATTCTCTACTTCATTCAGCATCGTTAAATAGAGATACACATCCAGAAACATCAAGTTAAACATTCAACAATTCAATTCAATCTCGGCACAAAGTATTCATTTGAAAGACAAAGAATTACTAAATTCAAGCATTAAAACTAAGCATGAACTTGTAGAAACGAAATAGGAAATTCATAGTAAAAAGTTAATTGCATCTAAACTATCAGATCCTCAGATCTGAGCAAGATAATGAATAATTCAAAAGAAAACAAAGATGTAGAAAATTAAACTGCAAAACTAAAATCTAAGCCATCTTCAATCCAAACTACTCTTCTAATGAATCTCTCCCTGCCGTCACACAAGGAACCTGAATGAAGAAGGAGCTCTCAACCACTAACTCGGTATAATCTCATCCAGCACCAAAGAAATCCTTCCCGGAAAAGCTGGAAAAGATTAACACTGCCAAGCTTGAAATTCTGCAGATCTGGAATCTGGATTCTCTGGATCGATACTCTCAGATTGAGAGCGAGCCACTATCAACAAAGAAACACCTCCGCTAATGGCTGAAACAGAGAATATCCGAAGAAATCTAAGCTCCGGAGAGGAAATCGCCGGCGCGTGCAGAGGATCAGAACTTGGAAGCCAACAGATGGGAGCTCCAACGCCAACAAGACTCACCGAAGAGTAAATCTGGAAGAAGATGGGGTCGGAATCCTGGAAGAAGCTCGCTGCGGGACGCGAAGCACAGTGCGGAGGAATCGACGAAGAAGAACACTGTAGCTTCTCAGATTTAAATCAGATCTGGATCTGAACGGACGGCTATGATTAATTCGGAGCTAAATCAACGGTGAAAGTTTGCCTAAAATATGATCCGAAGGTGCTGATGTTGATCTAGAGTCTGGATCTACTCTCCTGTAGGTCGGATCGATCAGATCATCACTGGATGGCCCAGATACGCTCAGTCTTAAATGAACGGTTCAAATTTATTCGGCCGGATCAATGGCTGGATGAACTCAAATCTGGATCAAAACTTTTGGATCTTCATAAATGGCTCAGATCTGCTCTCCATTAAGTTGGATCGGCCAGATCTTCAATGGATGACTCAGATCTGCTCAATCTTGGATGAACGGCCCATAATGCTCCGAGGTTTGATCGACTTGATTTGCCTTTGATTTGAGCCCAAGTGTGGTCCAATCTGATCGGGTCCATACCCCTTTTGATGCCTACAAAATAAGAGTCAAATATTAGCACCAAATACCATGAAAACTAGCTAATTTGTAATTGAGTCCAAAATCAAATGCAATATTGAGATATGATGCTAATGAGAGATTAAGCTATGAATAAACTAATAAAAACATGCATTATGATTCACAATAATATAGCCAAAATCATGGCTATCAGCGGCGGAGACGGGTAGCACTCCAATTCTTCCAGTCAACTTCCATCGGAGGGTTCTTCGATGGAAGACTCGTTTATTGTTGTTGTTGACGCAAGCACTGTCGGTGTCTTTGCTGCTGCCCACCGGTTTTGGTGGTTCACATTCGGGCTCTTCATGTGACGGTGAAGAGTAGCCAGATTGGAGTTGATCGTGGAAGAGGGAGTTTGGTTAACTTAGTTCATTTTCGAATTTGATTTTGTAGTTATGTTATGATGAATGTTAGATTCTTTAGTCTTGCACTTGGTTAGGTTTTGTTAACTTTGTTTGGTTTTATTTATCCATGATTGTTAAACTTGTATCATAGGGTGATAATGTGGTGTAGGTTTATCGATTATACGTAGTTAAGTTTTGTTTAATCGCTATTAAGTTTGTTTAGTTTAATTGCATTTGTTTTACTTTTATTTTTCCCTTATGCATATTCGAGCTATTTGTTATGTTTTTATGTTATGTCTATTGATAGATGTTCTTGTATCGTAGGATAACAATGCGGTACAAGTTTATCTTTCATAGTTAGATAGGATTTCAATTTCATTTTTCGCATGTTATTTCTGTTGATGATGTTATATATCTGTAGTATAGAGTGACACTAAGCTATGAGTTCATCGTTGCTTGTTAGTTAAAATTTTCTTTATTGTATTAGGAGTAGAAATCCCCAAAAACAAACTCCTAGCTTGATTTTGTCTGAAAACAAATGTCCTGCCATTAGTTTCACGTAAGAGATGACTTGGTCCTCTACTATACTACCTTAGTGTAGATTAAGGGGTTCGGTTGAGTAGAAATTAATTAATTGATTTGCACAAGTGACGGTTGTGACCTTATCAGTCTTCCACCACCTAGTTCCGCTAGGACTTTCATTACTTAGTTCTCTACTAGGACTCCATTACCTAGTTCTCAACTAGGTCCTTCACCGTCTAGCTCTGCTAGAACTTCCATTACCTAGTTCCTAACTAGGTTTTCTACTGCCTAGTGTCGATAAGACTTTCATTGCTTAGTTCTCAACTAGGTCTTCTATCATCTAACCCCGCTAGGACTTCCATTACCTAGTTCTCAACTAGATCTTCCACCGCCTATCCCCGCTAGGACTTCTATTGCCTAGTTCTCAACTAGGTCTTCCACCACCTAGCCTCATTAGGACTTCCATTGCTTAGTTCCCAACTAGGTCTTCTACCGCTTAGACTTCCATTGCCTAATTCTCAACTAGGACTTCTATTACCTAGTTTTCACTAGGACTTGCGCTGCACTGTATATTGATTAAACATTAAACCCCAACTCGAGTCAACTTAAGTTAGGTCAATTTGGTCAACCCTTACTAAAGGTCGATTGTACAAACAAAGAACTCAATAATAATATTTGTAACCTTGAAAAGGGTTGATTGGAGTCTAATTTGATGGAGGAGTTGCGGTAACGAGATCGAATCTGATGGGAAAGTGATTGATCTATATGAGGGATGATCGGTGCAGTAACTCAGGTGAAGAAGATCACTAGAGCTATGATGATGAGATGACCTCTATTGGATGTTGCAGATGAGCTATGGATGAAGGACATGGAGGATGGTTGGCCAGCTGAGAAGGGAAGTCCCTTAACTCATCGGCGTTGGCTTGCAGTGTGGATGGAGGAGAGATCACCAGAGGAAGGGAGGAAGGGAGGAAGAGGATGGCTAGGTAGGGAAGCCCCTTACCTTGGTGGATGAGGTGATTTGCAATGACTGGAGGGAGGGAAGCCCCTTTTCTTGGTGTGTTGTTGATGTAGTTGGGAGGAGCGGCCGACGGTGAGTAGGTTGGCGAAGAAGATGCAGCAAAGAGTAAAGAAGAAGCGCGATGTGCGATCGGGAGCAGGAGAAGAGATATTGTAGCTTCTCTTTTGAAATTAATCTGAATGGATGGTTAGCAACTCTCTAGATTTTGATCAATGACTAGATCAGTTCAAATCTGGATCAAATGGTCTAGATATTAATTAATGGTAATAATCTACATCCCCTTGAGCTTGGATGGATTGATCAGATCATGATGGATGACTCAGATATTGAATGAACACTCTAGATTACTCTAGAGCGTGATCTCCTCATTTAAACTCATATTTGAGCTCAATTTGGTCCGATATGACTCAGGTTTATGATTCTTTGATGCCTACAAAATATACATTCAAATATTAGTATCAAATACGACAAATATAAGATAATTTATATTAAGTCCAAGCATGAATGCAACTCATAAAATATGATATAAATATGAAATTAACACATAAAAAGATCAAAAAGTATGAAAATAGAAATCTAAATTTCATGATAAAATGATGATTATCACTCACCCCAAGTGTTCCTCACCGTCGGCCACACGGCGAAATGAAGAGAGCAAATCACAATGATCGAACGACCTTTCTAGGTGGGAGAGATTTTATTTCCCAAAGGATTATTTCCCCGGAGATTCAATCCATAGCCTTATGTAACAATCTACTATCTAAGTACCAACTCAACTATGTGTGTGGGACACTCTTAGGGTTGTCCGGAGTAAATCCATATTTGTCCGGAGTTAATCCAGGTACTTTTGACCAAATGTGACAACCCAAAAGCACTCAAGACTATGTCAAATTGCTAAGTTGCATACTTGGTGTTTCCTTGAGCCTATGTAAGTTCTTTTCTTTTAAAAACATTTTGAGTCATCTAGGTCCCATCAAGTAGTTGATAACCCTTGAGGCCTCGAATTTGTGCAAAATGGATTTTGTTGCACTCGTGAGGTCTCTCTCTGTGTATATATTTTAAGTTTGAGTTGTTTATGATCGCCACACACATTTTGGGGTAAATGTCCTTGATGACCTTAAAGGTCTTAATTTTCTGTCAAATGGGGACTATTGTTCTCCTCATATTCTCCTAAGTTTGTTTATATTTATTTATTTTTATCTTTAGATTTGTAGGGTCATCAAGTACTTTTAACAAAAGTACTAGAATAAACTCTAATCGAGTAGATTTGATTTGGTTGTCTAGGTGCGGTCAAATACTTTTAATTGACACTGGTCATTAGATAAATCGGAAAGTGCACGTGGCGGTCAACCCAGAAGTTCAGCATAATTTGATTACATCATTCATTTGGAGGAAAAATTCCTACAAATACATCGTAACTGTGATTCAAACCGTAAATATTTGGATGATAATCTGAATATCCTATCATAATACCATAACCTTGAGGATTATCTGACGACCCTAGAGATCTTGGACATGGTTGATTTTTTAGATTCTCTTAAATTTATCCATCTTTTATTTTCCCCATATTTTACGCCTATAGAGTCATCAAATACTTTTAACCAAAAAGTTTAAAAGTATTTAATGGTCTTAAATACCTTGGGTTCATATCAAATGAGTATTGTTGCACTTATGGAGTTATCTCTAGGTTTCTTTATATTTATTTTTCATAATTTTGAACATTATAAGGACACTAAACACTTTTGGATAAAATTATTTGACCATGATCAATCAATTAAAATCACATCTAATCGATTATAATCACCTACAGTCGATTGACTAGTGATTCATATTACTTCCAATTAATTGATCAGTCAATTAATAATTTAGACAAAACAAATTCTACTAACTTGATTGAACGAATGATATTTTGAAGAAAAAAATGCCAAATTTTAAAGTATAATGCGTTATTGATATTTGATATGCAATCTCAACAAAATCAAATGCCAAAATCTAGGGGTGTAATTGAACCGAACCGAGCCGAACTCTTGGATGTCTGAGTTTGGCTCGTTTATAATCGAGTCGAGCTCAAGTTTTATTTAACGAATATATTCATGGCTCACGAGCTTATTCGAGCTTTTACCGAGCCTAAACGAGCTTAATAAATATAAATTATAAATTTAAATATTCATTAAAAACTAAATTATATATTTTAAAAAAATTATAATAGTCTTGTTAAAATTTATAATTTTATTCTAATAAATAAATTTAATATATTTGTCTATGTTTTTCATAAGTAGAGTGTAAAATTTATAAATTCAATATCAAAACTATTATTTTTTTTATTTAAAAGTTGATTTACGAGCTTAACGAACATGTTCACGAGTTAACGAGCCGAATATTGTGAATCTTGAGCTTGGTTTGTTTATCATAGCGATCCTCATTAAACGAGCTCAAATGAGCTTTTATCGAATCGAGCTTCGAGTAGCTCACAAGCGGCTTGACTCATTTACACCCCTACCAAAATCCACCATACTAGTAGCCCGAGCACGATGCCATGGTAACATGTAGGATATACTCCTATACAATAAGGGTTTAAATATCTCACAGGGTGACATTTCATACATTTGTGTTATTCAAGCCACTCGTGATATTGGGTCATTCATCCATGCTTCCCGAATTTACTCTTATGGTCAGTGGAAAACTTTCGTAGGATTGGAGTGATCATTTCCAAAATTAGTTAGTTCGAACAGATGAATACCTGAATTAAAAAAAAATAAACAAATAAGTTATGCTACATTACTTTTTTTTTTGCTGTCACACTTCCTCAGAGGATTCAATGGCGAGTAGGGATGACTATGAGTTGGATTTGAGTTGGATTTTATATCCTTAGTCCTTATTCCCATTTATTATATTGATCGCCATCTCTATCTAAATCCGACCACGATTCGGAATTGACAATTTGACAATTCGGAACTGCCGATTATGTCACGTCCTAGTGAGGTCCCAGTCGGCAAAAATCCGACAGTATCTCCCCTGTACCAGTGACAATATGAATCCTGAAATACATAGCCCTCAGAGTCTCACAATCCTCAGTCAACACGGCTGGAACAATACAATAAAGAAAATACAACATTCCACGCAGTTTAATAAAGACAGCCTCCAGCTGACAACATAATACGAAAAGAAGTGAAACGGTGTTAAAACATCACAGATATATATATAATACCTACTCCTTTACAACGAGGAAAAACCAACCCACCTAGAAAATTTTCGTAGTAGAAAACGGGGGTAGCATACCCAAACTCAATATAAAAATCCATGAGTGTAAGAACTACGCATCACCAGTTACAGGTCACATAGCAAGGAAACAAAAGACCAAAAATAGAAACCATCGCGACATGGAGAGGGGACTAGCAACTGAAACCTCATGACGGCTTCAACCTGAAATAGGAATAAATCCACAGAGTGAGTTCAATGAACTCAGCGGGTAACAAGTAGACATGCATAGTAATATAACTATCAGTAATAATCATGTAGTATAGTCTCCTGAGCAATAATAGGTAAAGCAAACTGAACAACGAAAGAACTGTACTCACCATGACCTCCTATCCTGACATAAGGGTGTGAACCATACAAATAGATGTAGGATCGTCAGGCCATCTACATAATGTCTCTTGTATGCATGTCAATCATATGCAGCCGCCAAAATGCACCATCCAAAGTGCAGCAATCACACACAAATAAATAAAATCCATGCATATGGTGCAAATGACATGATCACCCCTGACGTCAGTCAACCACTGTCATCGCGATCATGAGGTCGAATGGGTAGGGTTATGACAACTATGCACTTTGTCATCACTACTCCTGAGTGGCCAAGTGGATAGGATGCTGTTGGAGTACACCTATCCTCATACCCCAACTAAATGGGGGACCCGAAGCTCTCATCTCCCTGTGTCATAGTCAAGAGGAGGGATCCCTATCCGCTACCACGCTGCATCACCACTACCCATGAGCGGCCGAGCAGAGCCCTGACAAAGCAACTACACACACCCTGCTTGATATATCACTAACCCATGAGTGGTTGTGTGTACAGATCATGTAACTGGCGATGTGCTCAACTACAAAGGAGCCGACAATCGCACAACATGCAATCATGTAAGATGGTGCATGACACTAAGCATGTAACACCTGACAATATGCGCCTCCATCTTATATGTACCAAAAGGAATAATGACTCCATAACAATAAACTAGATATCATAATGTCTAGGTACATATGCCAGGTATAACTAGTAGCTAGTCCTATACCCAGTAATACATTGTATGACACTACTTCTATGAACATAAATACACAGGGAAAGAATCAAGATGATATAGACCTAAATGCGTAATAGATAAAAATGAAGACATACTACAGGTATCAAGTAGTGACACACGAAGACAGATATAAAATATAACAATTACTACTAGCTATAACATACTATGCATATCATAATGATCATATCAAAAGAAGATAAGTCAAAGGTACCCGCCTTTAGCTATTGATCGTTCTAACCTATCTCCACTTCAAGCGGCTCGTCGTAAATCAAGGTCCTGTAACAACATGTATAATTTAGCTACTCCCACGTATATCAAATAGCTAAACCAAATTCCTATTTACCAGGAACCCTAATTCATTCATGATCCTTGGTTAATTAACAAATCGGATCTAACCCAAGCCTTAGTTCAAATCTAACAGATAACCTCAATCATTTCGAAACTAAATGATTAATTATCACTAACCATACCAACATCAACTCAGATTAAGCTAAAGTGAGAATCAAATTCCCAACATGCCTTACCCTAAATTTGGCAACCAGGTGGCATTGGAAGTGGCTTACAACTAAAGACGATGATCTTCTACTATCCGCTACTTCCTTCCCTTGCTAACCTAACAATCCAAGCAATGAATCCAATCTATCACAACTAATCACAATATCCCAATACCGAAAACGAAATTAAATCTCTGCTAATCTAATACTAAGCATGTCTTACCACGAATCATATTCGAAATTCCTCTAGGATGGAATCTAAATGCTGCTATAATGGAAATAGAGTTCTGCTCTCCAAATCCGAAGAGAGGATGTCTCTGATGCTCGTCCCTCTTTGAATATGGAGAGAGTATTGTAGGGACTTCAGGGCATAGCAACAAGAGGGTGAGATGGTGATGGTTCGAGAAGAGGAAGAGGGAGAGCTCGGTCGGTTACAATGTTGGCCACAACTGCTCGTTGGTGGATGTAGCTAAAGTACCACTTCGACAATAATAATGGTCACCGAGATCAGAAATGAAGGAAGGATTGATAATAGCTACCGTAATGCAGAGCCTGGACAGAGGAGGAACGACGCCGGTTTGGACTTGGCACCGATGAAGGGCGACAGCGCCTGTGCTCACAGCGACCTGATGATGGAGCGGCAGTGAAGATGCTATGGCGATTCAACCAACGGCAAGGAGAAACAACGGTAGATGAGTAGGGCACGGAAGAATGGAGGACTTGGATGCTCAGCTTCTGATGAGCATCTAGTGTCCGCGACCAAGAGTGGAAAGATCAAGTGGCGATCGAGCGTCGACGGTGAGGAAGTGGTGGCGTAAGTAGTGAAGGCTGTGATGAGATGTAGGGCACGGTAGTGAGGGAGTATGGAAAAGGGAAAATCCGGAATCTATGAGCTTCTCAACTTAGGGTTTTTGATTAATAGCTTATGTTTAATTAAATTCAACCTTACATTGATTAATCCAATCAACTCCTACTAAAATAATAATCAAAACAGTTTTTTCTCAAGCCTATAAATTCATCCCCTCAAAATATGTTATACGAGCTCCGAAAAATTCTCAAAAAATTTTTAAAAATTTCGTTAAGGTTATTCGTCCACCAAACCTTATTATTATTATTATTATTTTGTTAGGGTATTTTACATATTAGATGATTTGGAACCACCGATTCGACAATTCGGAACCACCAATTCAACGATTCTTTAGGGTCGACTCTTAACCTTAACCATCCAAGATGGTTACGGTTTATGGTTCAGAATCGTCGATTTACGGTTCATGTATGATTCACCACAATTATCATGGTTCAAGATTATTATATTAAAAAATAAAATAAAATAAAATTATGAATTCATTAAAAAAAGCATGCACTTATTTAAGTTACTTTCGCATCCCTTCAGGGTATAGGAAAATTAAAACTCACATAGTTCTTTTACCTTTTTACCCATCTTATGAAGTTACATTGTTACTCACTTCCATTTTCCGTTCCCTTAGTATTCATTCCTTCGGTATTAAATTCTTTGACGTCGTCTGGAAGTTGCATTCCTTGAATTTTTTTAGCTCTGGTTCAATTATCGAGTAATGCTTGAGCTTTCAATGAGTAGGGAGACAAAATCGATTTTCGTTCATCCAATATGTTATCGCTGGCATTGAATGTATGTTCCATAATAACTGTTGATACCAAACTGCTAAAATTTCTTTAGCGATCATGAAGTGGATAGGAAAGCTTTGAGCCTTATGTGACCATCACTTTAAGATATCGAAATCTGCTTCGTTATCTACTTTATTAAAATCAAAACAAGTCGTAAAATAATTATTATGTCCATGTGTAAAACTTAATGATTCTCATAGACATTTCTTCCGTTCTTTTAATAAAATTGGTATTTTGTAAGTTTTAAATTAGTACTACTAATATTTTATGTTTTAGAAATATTAGTTTATATTTCATATTTCACAATATATTCTTAATAAATATAATAGTTTCTAATATTATAACCAGATTAATATGATCAGGAAAAAAAATCTTTAAATGAAATTAAAAGTTCATAATACAAACTTAACATTTTTTATAAAACTTTTAATTTATACCTAGAGTCTAAAACAAATACAACTAAATAAATTTTAAAAATATGAAAAAAAATATTTTTCCCATTTCATTTTCATTGTTATTACACAAAAAGATAAAATTTCATTATAACTTTGATACGTTATACATTACATAAAAAATTTTTAGTTCTCTTTAAATGATGATCCTGTCCAAGTTCTGAGTCGACGGACGCTGGGGACGTAGCGCTCTCCGTTGTCTTTTGGTGTTGAGGCGGACCTCCGGCGAACCTGCAAAGAAGCCGAGCCGGGAGGGGTTTCCCGACGACGACCCTCCGACGCTCAAGTCAGGCAACGAAGAAGCACAGTAATGTTAATGTGGCTACAGTGATGAGAATCGCGTACCTCGGTCGAAGTCTGGGGATCCTTATATAGGACCCCGGGGAGGCGCGAGCACGCTTCTCGATGCATGCACGTTTCCACAAACATACCTCAGTAGGGTTGTGTCAGAAAAGCATGTCTGACGCCATTCTGCAATTGTCTGAGCATATCCCTGATGTGACGGTGGAAACTTCCACCGTATGATATTCTGTCCGCTCCGGCCGTCGACCATGTTGTTTGTCGGCGGCAGGTATCTCGAGGATGAAGTTACCAGCTCTCCTTTTTGTCTCTTTGCACCCTTACTTATCTCCGAGCCGAGCGGACCAACCGCTCGGCGCTCCTCGCCTTCGGGAATGCTCCGGTACCTTAGATCGGGCGGGGAAGCTCTACTCGTGTGCTCGGATGGGATTGCACCTTCTTGCCCTGTGGCTCGGCCGCTCGGCCTGGCCGCTCGGCCTGGCCGCTCGGCCTGGCCGCTCGGCCTGGAGACTCTTTTACCTTGAGCATCGGAAACCCGACCCCTGATTGGGTTGTCTTTTGTCCGGCCGTGGAGACCCATGGCTGGATGTTCGACCGGGCGGATGATTGGTCGGCCCTCCGGTCCGCTCGACCTGACCTCTGCCTGCTCGACATGACTTTGGGGGTTGACCCTCTTGACCATTGACTTCCACGCGTCGCTGACCTCCCGCCAATGAGGATCCCCCGTCCTTATCACCGGATCAAATGGTTTTTATAAAATTTACCTCATTATTTCATTATTAAGAAATAATTGTTCTAGTTAGTTTAATATGATAACTTTCTTAAATTTTTAATTCATCTTAAATGCATAAATTTAAAACATGACATACATAACGAATATGAAAAAAATAAACCACCAATAATATGTTACATATAAATTTTAGTTCATCAATACTAGAGGTATTAAACTAAGATTATTAAATGACATTGAAAATATTTTATGAGTTAATCCATATTTTTATAAAATTAAACATAATAATGGTAAGATATTATGAATACTATGTGATTCATTAAAAATTCTATATGCTAATAATTTTTTTTGGATATTTTAGAAGTTATCGATCCAATGACAACTCACACCCTATATGAATATTTTGTCAATGATCACTCCAAATATCAGAACATAAAGCAACTTTATTATTTAATTTATTAAATTCTTTAATTATTTTTCTCTTATTTTATTAATTTTTTAATTATACGAATAAGTGTACAAAAGTATATTTAGATTCAAAATTAAATGAAAAATATTCTACAGAAACAAATCTAACTAATAATTCTCTTAATTTATTATCAGAATATAAAATAAACTAGAATTAGTACTTCCATTAGTAAAAAAATATAGATAATTATGTTTGAGAATGGTAAATTTCATATTCTGTTGGATGCTTCACTTCTATGTGTCATTGCAATGACTCATAACCCCCACTAGCTTGGAATTTGTAAGAAAGATTGTAATATTTATATTTTGCATGTAATTCTTCTAACAAAAAAATGATATTCTCAAAATGTTTAATAAAAATATAAAATTTTAAGGAAGGAATTTTCTGAACCTTATAAGTAATTGCATAAATACTTCCTTGTATTTTAGATGTTGAAAGTTTTTTTATCTCATTGTGGATTGAATATTAAGCTCATTCATTATTTCCTTGTCCCTTCATTGTCCCTTCAAGATTGGGATGTTAGCCTCCTTCCTTTGTAGTCATAACTTAAAATTGGAGTCAAAAGATATAGAAATTGAGGATGAGGCTAGAGAATATGGATATAAAAATAATGAAATGAGTTACCTATTTATAAAATTTTATAAGAGGATAATAAATATTAAATTATAAATATTAATAAAATAAATAAATAAATAATCTCGGTTGAAAAAAAAATACCAAAAACCTCTCTCATGTCTTTCCAATGACCAGAACCATCGATACCCAAGCGGCATTGACCGCAATGACCGCATGGTTACCCATCAACGTTGTTGATCCCATTAATTTATTCACGCATAAATTAATTTAAGGAACCGGCCCTGTCTCCATCTCCTAGCCGACTCCCAAGGAACCGGTCTCTCGCCCTTCATTCCCTCATCCTTCTTCCTTCCGATCTGCTTCCCCCATTCTCCGTCGACGCCATGGATCCCAACCCCAACTCCTTCCCCATTCTCTCCTACGTCATGTCTCGCCTCCCCAAGGTCGCCTCCTTCAAGCATGCCCAGAGCCCCCTCGTTCACGGCGACATCGAGCAGCCTTCTACCCCCGACCGCTCCCGCCTCCACCGCGATGACGAGGTTGAGCTGATGGAACGTCTTCCCCTCCTCCAGCAGCCGGCCCTCATCTCCTCCATGGCTGCCTCCGTCGTCGACGTCGCCCAGGCCCGCTCCGTGCTGCGCACCCTCGGCGACCGCCCCGACCACGAGGTGGTCGATGCCGCTCGTGCCCGGGTCGCTTCCATCGACGACGAGCTCGACCGGCAGCTCGAGGAGATCGAGGGGGCCGAGCGGGAGGAGTTCAGAGCCAGAAAAGAGAGGGAGAAGGTCGCTCTGCGCGCCGTGATTCAACTGGACGAGATGCACGAGGCGTATGGGAGGCTTCTGAGGGAGGCCGAGGCGAGGTTGGTGAAGATGTATGATGCCGGTCGTGCTGAGGACAATAAGGAGGGTTCTGCGATGGTGCAGGAGGAGGCAAAGGAAGTGAACGAGAAGGTGATTGCTGTACTGCGAGAAGGGACGGACATGTGTTCCGATAGGGTGGATTTGTCTGGACAACAACTGATGTATCTACCCGAGGCATTTGGGAAGCTGCGAGGCTTAATCTCCCTCAACTTGTCCGACAATCTGCTCGAGGTCTGCTTCCATCTTCTCTGCAGTTTCATTATTCGCAAATTCTACCGAATGTGTGCATTCTAAGCAAGGGAGTCTTACCCTGACTTCATTCTTTTTAGTATGCACTAGTTAATGCATGATCTACTATCCTTCTACTAGTTATCTTTTAGTTTTTTAATTTTATAAGAATAATCTTTCTCATACCCTAACAATTGAACCTTTTACATTTTCATTCTTGAATGTCTAATATGTCAAATCAGGATAAACAGAATATCATTTCTCCTATGTTTGAAGGGGAGCCTTGATGCGTAAAGCTATTATCGTGTGACCTGGTGGTCACGGATTCAAGTCGCAGAACCCCGCATTGGCGGTAGTTTCGTATACCGAACTGCCCTTTCTATGTTTTTAAAACTTTGTATTATCTTGTTCTTGATAACCTTACTGGAACGGTGTTAAAATAATCAGATTGTTATTTGCGAATTCAACATTGAGGAATGCCCAAACTAACATTATTGCTTATTAACAAATTTCATCATTGAGGTTCGAAAACCTAGATGAAATAATTGGTTGACAATGTAAAATATTGATTGTGAGTGCTCATAAGCAAGATTAGAATTGCTATAAATTTGATTTTTCAATACATTATATTTTTAATGTGCATGATTATATGCAAACCTTTGATGTCACAGTCCTCACTTATAGCCCAAGCTATAAGTGAAAAAGCAAACGAACAAAAAAAGAACGTATGTTTGCTTACATGGTGAAGGAACATAATTGTATGCGACTTTTTAGGCCAAATCTGCATATTCACTCTTTAGCAAGGAGCCATATGCAAAGAGCACATATTGCACTTGCATATTTCTTCTTGTGTTGACACCTATTAAAGTGTATTGGTAGGATTTAGGCGTATGTTTTAAAGTGGGAAAGAATAATATTGTATTTCTTGTATGAGCAGAACATCACTATTACATGTATATAGATAGCCCTCACCATAGTCTAAAACACCTAATATGGGGCTAAATTAACTACAGATGGATGACCTGCATAATCCTACTACCTTTATAACTCAAACTAAAACATAGGTGCGATGAAGACAGGATAAAAATCACAAAAGATGAGATTCAATTAAGCCTGTAGGAATTGATTCCTTGATTCTGGGCCTGCAACATGTTGATAGAGATGGAATGAATAGAGATCCTTCTCTTGCGTGAGCTTCTATTTGCAATGTATATAGCAAGCATGCAACTCTAAAGAAACAGAATGAAATCACAGTGTGAGGGTTTTGAAGACTATTGGAGGGATGAGTTATTTTGCACCTAAAATGGTCAATTTTGAGTCTCACACATGGTAATAGAGTAGACATATAAGAATTTTCCATGCAAAATCAGCTTGCATGGGTATGTGATTTAGATTGAGGGTAAAACGGGATGCAAAACCAGTGAAGGGCATAATTATGAGACACTCAATAATTGAGGTGTTGTTAGGTACAAACAAAATTTCAGGGATGTATTCTGGTCAATTTTCCAAAGGAATCACTAGTGAATACACATTGTTCTAGAGAATATAATATAATGGCCAATCACTTTTTTTTCCTCCAATTCCATTAGGTTCATGTTTCCAGATTCAATATATTATCTCTTATTATTTAGTTATATACTATTCACTCAGTGAAACTTCTTGCAGCTTTATTGTTGCCAAGAAAACACTAAACATCTTGGATCCCTTTGATTCTGTTACAGGCTGTTCCAGATGCTATAGCAGGGTTAGAATGTCTGGAGGAACTGAGACTGTCCTCCAACAGCCTCATTACACTGCCTGATTCCATTGGACTGCTGCTCAAAATGAAGATTCTTGATGTATCTGGTAACAAGCTCAAATCTTTGCCAGATAGCATCTCAAAATGCAGGTATTGCTGAAAAGAAAAGTTCATATGAAATATCCATGAAATTGTTGTTCGAGAGACTCACTTTAGCTTTTTTTTTACTTCAGGTCCTTGGTTGAGCTGGATGCAAGTTATAACGAACTAGCTTATCTGCCAACTAATATAGGATATGAGCTGCAGAATCTACAGAAACTACGGATCCACCTCAATAAACTACGCTCTCTTCCCACATCCATCTGTGAGATGATATCACTGCGCCTTTTGGATGCTAACTTCAATCAACTTCGAGGACTTCCACATGCCATTGGGAAATTAATAAATCTCGAGATATTGAATCTTAGTAGAAACTTCAGTGACCTACAAGATCTCCCTGCTACTTTCGGCCATCTGATCAGCCTTAGGGAACTTGATCTTAGTAACAATCAGATTCATGCATTGCCTGATACATTTGGCCAGCTAGATAAGTTGACCAAGCTTAATTTGGATGAAAACCCATTAGTCATCCCCCCGATGGAAGTTGTAATCCAAGGTGTTGAAGCAGTGAAGGAATACATGTCAAAGAGGTGGCAGGATATGCTGTTAGCAGAAGAGAGGAAGAGTACCTCGGATGCAAATTCACCCACTCAAGTTGGTTGGTTGACCCGCAGCACGTCATGGCTAAACACTTGGGTTGAAGGAGTTTCTGAAGGTGTTGCAGAGTACTTTGGTGCGGGGCAAGAGTCCCACCGAGATTCATATCTTGACCAGCAGCTGTGACCAGAGATTGCGATCACCTTGCACGGTGCCATTTTGTCTTCTATTGTTGGTACTTGTAGAGGTGTTTGAGAGTTGCAGAAAAATAAATTGAGAACTAGTCTAACCATTGGAAGGGTTTGACTTTCAGTTCTGGCGACAGCTTCTTTGTGGTTTTGCACGAATATGAGTGGAAGCCAAAGTATTCCATAAGGTACGTTGGGTTGAATCGTTATGGATTCTTTTCTACTATTCTGTCTGAACCGTTTTTTTTAATGGGTTTTCCAAATATCTTGGTAGTTTGGTCTTTTTTTGGGTGAATTGAGTCGTCTTGGTGTTTGGTCATGAGGCTGGACAGATAACGTTCGGTCAAAAAGAAGATAACATGCATTGTTTAAAGACACGAGAGGTGTTAAATATTATTATTTCATTTTTAACCGGACAGGATATTTAGATCTTGCAAGTGGATTAATCGGGGAGGGGCGATTCGGAATTGTCTGATCGCTCCATCAGAGTCTGGAAGCAAATGTTAAATATTAAATTTGTTTAATTAATTGGTCGTTTAAATAAAAATTATTATTATTATTATTATTATTAGTTAACATTGGATATACGTCGATTAATTTTGAAGATGATCGAGATTTTAAAATTTTTTTATTGACTATAAGTTAGTAAGTGCTCGCATTTGGTGATCAATTAGCTTAATATTTTTTTTGATCAATCATCCATTAATAATAATTTATGTTAATTTATTAAAATTGAAATTGGGAGATACCTTGAGTACCTTATAAATGGTCCCTCAATTTTTTTAATCAAATTTTTTATCCAATCATCTATGCAAATTGTTAATTAAAAATATTATAATTGGCCAAGCAAATTTTATATTATTAGGATTCAGCCCTTAGACTATCGTATATTTATTTTTCCCATCCAATTTATTGATTGTCAAATATTATAATATGATCATGTAACCTTTGTAGTTTTATCTTTTACAAAATATAATCATTGTGTTTTTATATTCATTTACATCCTAATAACATGTGCCCTCCCTCCCATTCTTTTAGGTTGGATCCTCTAGATCATTTTTACGATCCAGAGAATACTCTCTTTATATGTATTGGTAGAAATGCATGATTCTCATTTATAAAATAGGTGGAGATCATACATTCCCACCAGTGCATGGAAAGGGAGCATCCTCTGTACCACTTTTTACAGTCCAGAGGATCTCCTCTTCCATTCTTATAAGTGGGGATCATATATTCCCATCAATGCATAGAAATGGAGCATCCTCCGTATCACTTTTTACAATCCAGAGGATCTCCTCTCCCATTCTTTTACTAATTTCTATTTTTTTCATTCCAATTTTGACTCCAAAATATAAACATCGATCCAACGCTTCTACATTTTCAATATCCTACAATTTTTACTTTTTTTTGTTTTTTTGTTTTTTTTTTTTTTGTCAATTTTGAACTTTATTGTCATGCTTCAAAAATATTGCAACCTCATATTTAACCCCTAAAAATGTCTAATTTTTAAAATTTCATCTTATAAATTTAACTCGGTCCATCAACATTCTTTAATTTTTATTTCAACTCCTAAATTTTTAAGGTGGGGCCTTTGGTCTAATTAATCTTAAAGGTAGGCTGTCGAACTTCACAAATCAACCACTAAATAAATCAAGAAGGTGGCCCTAGAATGGTATCCTATATAACGTCATCAATGGTTTAAACTAGGTATAATAATTTCATTTAAAATAGAGTGGGAGTCTGATATCCGACCCAAATAGATCTAGAAGAATATGGAGAAAATTTTTAGACCTGATTAAATAATTAGAAATGAGTATTTTCGAATTCGGATATGAAGATCGATGTGATAAAATCCTATCCATATCCTACCCAATACTATATATATATCCAAGAATTTGATATGTTGCGCACCTCTTTCCTGTGCGCATGTGTGCGATTGGAACGCCTGGATAGAATCCAGGCGCCTAAATCGAATTCAGGCGTCTGAATTCAATCAGTAGTTTTTTTTTACCCTAGGTTTAAGACAAATAGATTTTTACTTAAAGGTTGGATTATAATGTTCAAGCTAAAAAAAATTAATATTAAAAAATTTTACATGTTCACAGGTTATATATTTAGGCGTCTAATACTTTTTTTTTAGCTCCAGGATTAAGCCAATTAAATTTATCTCTAGAGTTTAGGGGTTGTGTTATAGTGCTCAAGTTAAAAAAAATTTAGTACTAAAAATTTTTAGATGCTCACGAAGTATATATATATATTAATTCAAAAGAAAATTCCATACATGAAAATAAGAATCATAGTACGAGGGGTCAAAGCTAGACCCGACCCGGGCCCGTAACTGGGTCAACGGGTCGGTTGCCCGTTGACCCGGTTCACCGAGTCGGTTTCGGCTCATCAAGTGTAAAATCAACGAATCGCTAGTTAACCGTCGATTCAGCCCGCCGGTTCAACAGATTTTTTTTTTGTTTTTTTCCATTGGAACTGTTGGTTAACCGACGGTTCCTAGCCGTTGAGGGAGGGGTGGGGGATTTTTTTTAGATATTTTTTTCTTCGGTTAGGATCATTTGATCATTTTTTGATCAATAACTATGATTTAGTGTTCGTTACTATCCAAACTCTATAAATAGAGAGCTCATTTCATCATTTTCACACACATCTTCTCTACTCTTAATCTCAATTTCGTATTCTCTAGATATTTTTGTTTTCATTTCTATGTACTTTCATTTCCAATTTTCAATAACAATGGAAGGAGGTCGTGGAGGTGCATCATTTCGAGCTCGGGAGGGAAAGGAAATAGTGAATCCGTAGGAGGAGGACCCTAGCATTTAATCCACCGATGATGAGATTGAGCACCTTCGGAATCTGACACCCAAAACACAAGGAAGTACTGATACAATTATTTCTAAAGTTCATGAAATTCCTCCTCTAAAGTGTTTTATTTTTACTAAACATTTTGAGAAGGTCACTCTTCCGTCGGGAGAAATGTGTGCAAAATATAAGCACCGCAATGCTTCCTACAAATTTCTATCTAGCTGCGACTATGGGTTGTTGAAACGACATGTAGAAACGAAGCACCTGACGGAATATGGACTCGACCGTTCTCAAACACAATTATCAAGATTTTCTTCAACTAGCGGTAGTACTGATTTCGATTTATTTTTATATTTGGATAATAAATTAAGAGAATCATTAGCTAAATTTATTTTCGTAAAACATCTTTCTTTTAGTTTTGAATCTAAATGCACATTTAAATATTTTTATAAATAATCTTTTAATCCTTGTGCTAAACGTGTTCCTAGGACTACACCTACTCGTACAATTAAAAAATTAGTAAAACAAGGAAAAAAGAATTTATTTGATGAATTTAGTAAATTAGAAAATAAAGTTTCCTTATGTTCCGATATTTGAAGTGATCATTGGCAAGTACATTCGTATATAGGTGTGACTTGCCATTGGATCGATAATTCTTGGAACCTCCAAAAAAAATTATTAACTTATAGAGTTTTTGATGAATCACATAATGCTCAAAATATCGCACAATTATTATATTTAATTTTAAAAAAATATTGATTAACTCATAAAATATTTTTAATATTATTAGATAATGCTAGTTCTAATAACGCTTATATAGATGATCTAAAATTTATTTGTCAACCTATTATTGATGGTTTATTTTTTCATATTCATTGTGTATTCCATATTTTAAATTTATGTGTTCAAGATTGATTAAAAATTTTAGAAAATTATATTATATCAATTAAAAATTTTAGAAAATTATATTATATCAATTAGAATTACAATTTCTTATTTATGGTCTCATTCATCTATAATGAAATAATGGAGTAAGTTTATAAACCTAATTGAATGAGACCCTACAAAATTTTCACGTGATATATCAACATGTTAGAATTCAACATACCAATTATTACAAGATTTATTTCAATATAAAAAATTATTATGTTCATTTTTTGCATAAAATACTAATACTAATATATATTTATTTTCATAACAATAAAATATTTGTAGTAGTATTTGTGAAATTTTAAAAGTATTTAATTATACAACCGAATAACTTTCCGGTGTTTATTATTCCACTGCTCAATTAGTATTAGAAATTTTTTATAATATAATATTAGTTTTAAATGAACATATTAATAATGAATCTTTATCTTCTCGTATCTTGGCTATGAAAACTAAATAGGAAAAATATTTTTATTTTATTCCTGAAATTTATTTAATTATATTTGTTTTAGATCCTAGATTTAAATTAGAAGTTTTACAAGAAATGTTAACTTTATAGTATGACGCTTTAATTCCAATTAAAGATTCTTCTTCTCCTAATCCAATTAATATTATATATAATGTTACAATTTATTTATATGATATTTATAATCAATATTATGTAAAATATGGAACATAAATTAATATTTTTAAAATATAAACTACTAGTAGTAATTTAAAACTTACAAAAACACAACTTTTATTAAAAGAACGGATGAAACGTCCATGAGGATCCTCAAGTTCTATACAGGAACTTGAGGATTATTTTACGACTTCTTTTGATTTTAATGAAATAGCTAGCGAAAATTTTGATATCTTAAAGTGGTGGTCACAGAAGGTTCAAAGTTTTCCCGTCATCTCCGTGATCGCCAAAGAAATTTTAGCTTGTCCAGTGTCAACTGTTGCTGTGGAGTAGATGTTCAGTGCCAGTGGCAACATACTAGATGAATGACGATCAACTTTATCTGTCAACTCATTGGAAGCTCAAACATTACTGAATGATTGGACTAGAGCCAAGAAAAGAATCCAAGGAATCCAATTTTCAAATGACGAAATTGAAGATTTTGATACTGAAGGAACGAATACAATAGGAGCGGGAAATGGAAGTGAGTGACAATGTAAAAGGGTAAAAATGTAAAAGAACTCTGTAGGCTTTGATTCTCCTATACTCTAAGGGAATACATAAGCAACTTAAATAAGTGTAAATCCTTTTTTAATATAATTTTTAATTTTTAATTTTTTTTTATTATAATAATCTTGAACTGTGAACTGAACCATGAACCGTAATCATTTTGGGTGATAAGGTTAAGGGTCGACTTGTCAAAAATCATCGAATCGACGGTTCCGAACCGTCAAACTATCGGTTCTGGACCATGGTTACGTCTAGTCAAAGCTAACCTCATGCTACAATTTTATAAAAACTTCAAAGAGTTACATGAATATTCAAACTAAGACAACTCCTCTCTATACTTATATTCCAACATCTCAAAATAAAAAGACTCAAAAGATTTACAAGACCACTATCCTGGTGTAAAAAAATTTCTAACATATGGAACACAAAAACCTCAAGAACTTCCACAATTGTGACTTCTTTAAATCCAAGCTTCCAAAAAATCTGCAAACGTCTTGCACAAACTTCGCAACACCATCACCAAGCCAAAGCAAACACCATCCTCAAAATATTTCCTCTGCTCTCATCCTTTTCCATGGAGAAGACTATGAATAACGGAATAAAAATGCGCCACCAGCAAAGTCTCAATTTGAAAGAAACTGAAGACGATAGCACACAAGAAAACCACCAACACATAATCATCCACAACCAAAACCAAGATAACCGCCAGACCTCCTCTAATCTTCAAAACCATTCAAGAACTACCAAACAAGGCACTTGAAATCCCAGTCAGTATACACAATTACAAACACCTCATTCCAAAATATGTCCACCAATCCAAAACCAATATGCACAGTTTGCAAATGGAAAATTTGAAATCCCAGCACAGAAAAACACTTATCCAGTAGCCATCAACGAGTCTTTTACAAAAATTCCAGCAGCCAGTACACAATACAAAGAAACCCATTCCTCCCATATCAGCAGCAAGGCTATTAAAAAATTATTTAGGTCAATGCATACGAATCTTTTGAACCTACAATTAGCTTATATATTATGTAATATATATGATGTGTTTTCTTATTCATTGAAATTAGTGCTCTTATATGCTTTGTCAGTTCACTGGAGAGTAGCTACATCTTTTTATTAAATGTCATTTGGTTTTAATCAAATTTGTATTAGAAAACTTTCTAAAAAAATCTAACATAAATACATAATATATATTGTTACTCTTGAAATTGCAAAGTATCCAATCATAGCTATGGAAAATTTTTAGATTGTAGCTTGGGATCATAACTTCATTGTTGCATCTTTCCAAAATGGCTTGGACTTCAAAGAAATTTTAAAGTTTTTTATTTTAATTTTTGAATGTAGACACTATTCATTATTTTAATAGTTAGTAGCCGCCCGTGATTTACCTCCTCCGTGTTGGCTTGGGATGGGTTGATGGGGGCACTGAGGACGAACGTATTCGCCTTTTACCACCATTATCTAACTGAATTTCAATTTCTTTAACTGCTAGGGGTTAGTTCACTTCGATTGTTCTCTTCATGTGGTAGTCTTCTGGTTTCAAGTATATACAGAGTCCTCTATTTATCAAACTTATTCATGTCACTTTTAAAATTCAACTAGTTCACAATCTGTGTTTGATTCCCAAGTAACCTAACAAATGCACCAAGTCTATTGTCCAGCTATTGATAATTCTTGGATAGGTTCATTAGCATTTCCATGTGTAGAATGCTTGGGTTCTCCTCTATACTTGCCTTTGAACATTCCTTGCATATGTCGGATCTTTAAATTTATATGTTCCATTTGATCATTTTTGTAGTAGTTTGTCATTTCCATGCTAT
Source organism: Zingiber officinale (assembly GCF_018446385.1). Taxonomy (NCBI): domain Eukaryota; kingdom Viridiplantae; phylum Streptophyta; class Magnoliopsida; order Zingiberales; family Zingiberaceae; genus Zingiber; species Zingiber officinale. The sequence goes on from NC_055988.1 coordinate 110,822,216, forward strand.
AAATTCAACATTATACTGGGATACTCATTATTTTTCCTCCCACTGAAAGTTGCTATAAGTAGTTTTCTTGAAAAACTAGTACTTTTTATTTGTCATCAAACATTGATAAGAATCCTAATTGTTGACTAAAGCCACTAGATTATCATCTGATAAGATTCCTAATGTATGTTGGCATGTTTGTAAAAGGTTGTTTTAGAAATGTGATTCCTCGTGTTGATAAATACTTGGTAAGCTTGTGTATCTTAGTATCTTATTAATAAAATTATTTTTTCAGCATAATATTATTATTGAAATGTTTTATTTATTTATTTTTGTTCGATTGAAGTAGCAACAAAACCTAATTGTCTAGGTTCATGACTTCTTGTATAGCTTCATCCCAATTAGTCTTTCGATATAATATATTGTTTTGGAGAATGGTTAGCTCTTATTTGGATTATGAAATGTAACTTTGAATTAATTTCATTATGAATTATTGAGTTTTATATGTACTTTTAATAACTTGCGGGTATAATAAAAGAACATTGAAAATGCCTCCTAAATATCTATCTGGAGCTGAAAAGAGAAAAATGAAACAAAGGGAGAAGACATTAATTCAAAGTTAAGCGGGTGAGCTTAACAAATATTTTATTAGAAGTAGCAGACTAGAAAGAGAGGAATTAGGGGATAATTTGGTGATTGAAGAACAAAGTCACAATGAGCATGAAGAATTGGTTGAGGCTGCCAATTTGATTGAGTCAAATGAAAACTTAGAGGAAGACTCTTAACATGAAAAATTAAATTCGACTCTAAATTTGGAGGATTCTGGAAATTGGAATAACATCTCTCAAAATTTGAGAGATTACTTAATAGAAATGGGTCCAAAAAGAGTGAATGATTTTTTGTTTCCTAAGGATAGTAACAATAGACATTTTGATTCATTGTATTATACACAAGTAATGGTAAATGGACAAACATTAGATAGAAGATAGCTTGTATATTCTATTTGATTAGATAAAATATTTTGCTTTTGTTGCAAGTTGTTTAAGACTGAACAAATGATGCATAGAATGGGGAATTTGGGTAATGATGGATACAAAGACTAACATAATATGCATAGAAGTCTTAAATAGCATGAAACTAGTAGAGACCATATGGATTACATGATTACTTGGGTTGAATTAGAAAATAGGTTGAAAAAATCAAACAATTGATTATAGTATGTAACTTCAAATCAATAAAGAAAGACAACATTGGAGGCAAGTGTTAATAAGAATAATATCCATTGTCAAAATACTTGCCAAAAATACTTTGGCCTTTCGAGGAGATGATGAGAAACTTTATGTTGAGAATAATGGACTATTTTTGCAAATGAAAGAAATGACTGCTGAGTTTGACCTAGTGATTTTAGTCCCAAAATTCAGTATGAATTGATAGAGACTTTGACAAATGAAGTAAAAAAAGGGTAACCATTACAAAAGTTAAACATGCAAAATATTTTTTTAGTAATACTTGATTATACTTTAGATGCGAGTCATTAAGAACAAATATATCTAGTACTACAATGCTGGGATGATTCGACAGACACACCAAAAATAGAAGAATATTAGGTAATGCTTGGATGATTCGACAGACACACCAAAAATAGAAGAATATTAGGTAATGCTTGGATGATTCGATAGACACACCAAAAATAGAAGAATATTAGGTTGAGTTTTTGAAGGTGGATGACACATCGGGTCTTGGGTTATCAAGTGAACTTCTGAATGGGTTAACAAGGGTACAACAATGGGTCTAACATGAGTGGAAGATGCGAAGGTGTACAAAAAAGATTGCTTGAAACAAATCCTAGATTTACACACCATATGGTTGTTATAGTTTTAATTGGGCCTTAGTTGATATGGTGGAATATTGTCCTAAAGCCAAGTCCTTTGGAGTGGTGTAATGCATCTACATATTATTTTCTTCATCTACAAAGAGATGGAAAATTTTAAAAGATAAGGTGTCTGGTTTGACCGTTAAACCATTGTCACATACATATTGGGAAAGCCACATTGAAAGTGTGAAAGTCATAAAAGAGCAAATTGTACATATAAGAGATGTTTTACTTGACTTGATAGAAGTTGCTAAAGATTTTAAAATTGTTGGATCGTAGAGTTCGCTGGGGGGGAATAGCGATCTTTAAGAATTCAAAAATTAATTCGAGTACGCAACGGAAATAAGAAAGTAAGGGCAATGCTAACACAACCAATTTTATTTGGTTCAGAGCCTTCGTCGACTCCTACTCCATGGTCCACACTCATCGAGTACTTTCGTTGGACAATCACTAATAATTCACAAAAATGATTACAAAATAAGTACAGAAATTATTAAACTAATACCGACAACAAGAAAAAGGAAATGAGTCGCAGGTTGTCGGAGAAACCTCGCAGAGTCGCAGGAGCAGAGCGCAACAGAACAGTCGTAGAAGAAGTTGTTTTATTTTGTTCCAGGTGGTGGCCTCCTTATATAGGAAGCTTCGAGCGCCCAAATCCTTTCCGAGCGCCTGGACTGTGACGTAGGCCGAGCCAACCAACGCGCTCCACATTTGCGTCGAGATATAATTTTGCATTCCAGGCGCCCGAATCCCTTCCCAGCGCTCGGACCACCATTTTTCAGCAAATCCTTTTCCTGCAAGAAAATGTTAGTTCGAGGTAAATACAAATTATGCTACCCTGTAAAATAAAGTGTTAGCACAATTATAGTCAATTAGAGTAGTAATTAGATTCTGTCTCAACGAGACTAGAATCTAATCACGATCTCAACTTAGATTCCCGAAATGGTTTTAAGTTGGATCGACACCTAAGTTTCTTAACTGGGAATGCGTCCTCACCAAGTCACTCCCCTCCAGTGACTTACTTTAACTTACTTGCCAAACATCTGATCAACCCGTCGACCTGTCTGGACTTCGTGTCAGCTATCCGATCAACCCGTCGACCTAGTTGGGCTTCGTGCTAACTATCCGATTTGCTCGTCGACCTAGCTGGGCTTCATGCTAGATATCGAGTCAGCCCGTCGACCTATCTAGACTTCACACCAGCTATCTGGTCGGTCCGTTGACCTAGCTGGATTTCTCCTGCACACTCAGTCAAAGTGTTAGATCACATTAAATCTAACTTAACATATTTTGTCATTTATCAAAATCTGAGTTAGACTGTTAGTACTAACCGCACCAACAAAAATAAAGAGTGATACTGAGACATTAGTACTATATGAACTTGAGAGTTTTGAGTTCTTGTTTGGAATGGTAATATGGTATAACTTGTTAAGAACAATAAAAATTATGACTCTGAGTAAGTTTATTCAATCTGAAGATATAAATATTCATATCGTGATCAACCTCTTACAAGGACTTGATCAATTTCTTGATGAATTTAGAAAACAGGGGTTTGCTAGTTCCATGAATAAAGTAATACACATGGCAAGTGAAATGAGGATTGAACCTAAATTTCAAGAAAAACGTATCATTTAAAGAAAGAAACAATTTGATGAAAGTGACAATGATACTGTAACACGCTTAGGTGAAAAGTCTTTCAGAGTTGAATATGTTCTATTTATAATTGATTAAGCCCAATCTTCTCTTCAAGTTCGGTTTGAACAATTTAAACAATATTAACATATTTTTAGGTTTTTATTAAATTTGGAGAAGTTAAAAAGTGAGCCTTTAACTAGCCTGATAAAATCTTGTATGAAGCTTCAACAATTTTTGAATCACGATGGACGTTCAAACATTAATGGTGATGAGTTATGTTCAGAGGTATTGGTCGTGAGATGCTATTTATCAAATGAAAAAAGAGCAATTGATATGCTATAATATCTGTAAAACTAATGGTTTATTTCAAAATACTTACATTGCTTATAAGATTTTGTTAACCATACTCGTGACAGTTACATCGGCAAGAATAAGTTTCTCGAAATTGAAGTTAATCAAGATTTATCTTCGATCAACAATGTCATAGGATAAACTAAATGGGCTAGCAATGTTATCAATTGAGAAAGAAATAATCCGACAATTAGATTATGTAGATTTGATAAATATTTTTACTTCTAAAACAGCTAGATGAGTATTGTTTATATAATTATTTCAAATATTTATTTACTTTTTATTGATGTAATATATTATTGTTAGTTTATTTATATATTTAGTGTATTTGTTATATGTAAACTGAACATTATAGTTATTTTCCACAACAAAAAATCCATTTTTTATTTTCACTTCTGGCCCCCCATTGAACACAGGTACGACTCTATCGTTGGTGAGTCAGGGATTAAATAGTTCAAGAGACCCAAAAGAGAATTATAGATAGTAATAGAATGATGGATAGAATGTAGATACCTGATCCTCCGACAGATATTGGATGGGGATAAAAGTTAAATACTCAAACGATATAGAGATAAATATGAGAATAAATATAATAGATAAGGATTGATCTTGCTCGAAAATGGTGAAGATAGCTGGCTGGAGATGTGGCTCTACGGTTGAATGCGTGAAGACTCCTCTCTGCATTGTAAAACCAAGAATGTTAGTCTCGGGCCAAGGAAGAGGCCCCCGATGTTGGTCATCCGACGTTCAAGTCAGTTACTGGCAACAGTGAAGAATAAAGAAACTATAGCAACAAGAGCGTAATCACAAATAACACATACCGCTTTCAGTGCATGGGGGTTTATAGTGGCCTTGTAGTGTACATGCACGCCTCTCAAAGCATATGCACATTTCCAGATTGTCATATGAAAGGACAAGTCAGGAAAGTGTCCTTGACACCTTTCCTTAACAGGACGTGCAAATCCCTAATATGATAGTGGAAGCTTCCGTTGTATGATTTATTTGTTGACCATGTCCTACTGTTAGCGGCACCAACACCCAAAAGAATACGATGAGCTAAGTAAGGGGCCCCATTGTTTGGTCGAGCGGGAGAGCCGTTTAGCCGGGATCCCTCGTTCGGCCGCTCAAGGTTCTTCTCCACCATCACTTGGCTGATGGCTTGTTCCTCGTATGGCCAGATAGATGGTTCGGTCGGACTAGCCCTTATAGGGTCGTCACAGTTGTGAACATCTGTTCTCCTCTCTTTAGTTGTCCGGTAATCGGGTCGCTACCTATCGCTTGATCGGACGAGTGATCTGGTCGGGCGAGTCTCTGGGCGACACCCTAATCGGACCATTCAGGCTCGATCGGCCCGTTGCCACTCGCTCGGCCAACTTTGGTGACCCGTTGATTCTATGCTTTTGACCGCCTTAATTTTAACCTCCAAGTTGGCTGCTTTTCCCACCTTTGACTCGTCCTTAGTGGGCTCCTTTTACCACCACATCACAAGCCTTCTCCTCTAGTCTAGTCGAAGGAAGCTGTAAGTCCGACTGACTGGACTAGCAGTGCCTTCAGCGACCTTTTTGCCTGATCAAACATTCTTGGTTTTAGACCCACCGCTCAGCTCACACCTTCGCTGATCAAGGGTTTATAGTCTCCGCTTGACTTTATTCAGATTTAGATCCGCCGCTCGATTATGATAAATACTGTAGCTTCTCTCTGTGTGGATCCTTGGACTAGCCACCTCCTTTGGAGGTGGATACCAAGTAAATCTACCTTGTTAGCGTTGTATGCATTTGTTTCTTGTATTTCCGCTGCACATCTCTGAAGAAACAAGCAACGCCAAGCACACGAGCACGCGACGAGCTATTCACCCCCCCCCCCTCTAGCTACTTTTCGATCCCAACAAGTGGTATCAGAGCAAGGTCGCTCTTCACCGGAATCATCGCCGGAAGGGGCAAACAAAACAAGCAAAGCTAGAGGGTGAAGAAGTTGGAGCAAATTCATCAAAGTCAAAGAATTCAAGAAGCTCAACTTCAAGATGCAATTCCAAGATGGACTTGGATTTGACACAAGGGTGCCTCCACCATACATATCTACAAGCTTCGATCTTTGGAAATCAAGGATCGAAAACTTCTTAATGGTGGAGATAGAGCAATGGTTTGCTCTCATGGAAGGTTTTGAAGCTCCCACAAATTCCAAGGGCAAAGTACTCAAGAGGAGCAAGTGGCGCCAAGACCAAATCCAAAGATGTGAGTCCAATGACAAAGTGACCAAGCTTTTGGTCAATTTATTGCCAAGCAACATCCTGGAGCAAATTGGAGAGTTTGAAGATGCCAAGAAGCTTTGGAGCAAATTGGCAAGGATTCATGAGATCCCCTCCACTGTACCAAATCAAGGAGAATCCAAAGAGGGCGACTCAATGGATCAAAACCAAGAAGAGGAGGACTCCGAGGTTGAGAGATGCTCAACCTCCGAAGAGGAGGTCCAAGAAGCTTCATCCTCAAAGGAGAGCAATCAAAAGAGCAAGGAAGGAGTATATTCCTTGTTTCATGTACAAGAGGATGAAGATGAAGAAGAAGGTGAAGCCTCCACCTCTAGGATTGAGGGGGAGCAATCTTCATTGACACCGGAACAAGAGCAAGAAGAATCCTCCACATCCGGGTCAAGAGAAGAAGAGGATGAAGAAGCTTCCACCTCCACAAGTCAAGCAAAATCAAATGGAGGAATATCATCTTCGGATCAAGAAGAAGCTTCTACCTCCGGATCCAAAGGAGAAAGTGTCATCCCTACACAAAAAGGTATAAACATTTCAATTAATAATAAAAATCATATTATATGCTTTGAATGTAGGGAACATGGGCATTACAAGAGCAAATGCCCTAAATTGGCCAAGAAGAAGGGCCAAGTGGCATTAAAGGGTAAGGAGAAGCCCAAGGAGACCATCCCCGGAACAAAGAAGAGCAAGGAGCACATTGTGTGCTTTTCTTGCAATCAAAAGGGGCATTACCGAAGTTAATGCCCTAATGGGAAGAAGGTGGTCAAGGATCATGGAGGAAGCTCAACTCAAGGGGGAGCCTCCAAGGTAAAAAAGAAGGTATCTTTTATTGAGCCTATTTCCTTGCAAAATGGTAAAAAGCATGCTAGGTCAAATTTATATCATTTTAATGCTATTTACCATGAAAATAGGAAGCATGATAGCGTTAAGGAAAATCATGTAGCTTATCATGCCAAAACTTCTCAATCTAGGGTTAGAAAGGTAGATAGAAACTTAGGTAAGAACCCTAAGGATTCTAGGTATGTACCTAAGAAGAAGAAAAATCATGATTTTAGTGAAAAATCTATGGTTGAGGGATTATGGAAGGAAAATCAAGTCTTGAGGTCAAGACTTGATAAATTAGAGAAGACCCTTAGAAAAATCACAAATATGACACAAGGGTCTAAGGGTAAAAATCTAGGTCTAGGAGTATCAAAGTCATCCAATGGCCATAGAGGTTTGGGATACAAACCTAAGGCTAAGAAGGATAAAATTGTTGGAACCCCAAGGTGTTTTGATGTGATCAAACAAGCTAAGTTAGGTCCTGCGTTTGTTTAACCCTTGTGTCTAAGTGTGCAGGAGCTTAGGAACACAGGAAGTCGAGCGGAAGACGCGGCTAGCGAGAAGGACGGCACGGGAGAGAGCCGACGGGCTCGGTGCGTCCGAGGGACGAGGTGACCGCGGAAGAGTACACCAGTGGACGAGAAGAACGTGCACGGCGTTCGAGGGACGAGCTAGTGGAGCCGGAGGAAGACACGGACAGAGACAAGCTGAACCGGACCAGCAGTCCCAAACGAAGAAAGTCAACTAGTTGACCTTAGGGCCGGGAGGAACCACGCCGGAATCGATCGAATTCCGGGCGCCCGGAACGAGGTTTTTGACCAGATCGAGTCAAACTCGATCTGAACGTTGGGGGATAAAGTTTTATCCCCCCAGGGCGCCCCGACCAGTGCTATAAATATAGCACTGGTTTGCACAAATTAGAATAACTCACTTGTAATCAATTCCTTCTGTGCTTTCAATTCTGTTCTTTTCATTTGTGCTGTCAACGTTGTAAAGAGGCTACTCCGCCCAGAGGAGAATCAGATAGTGCGCTTACATTCCTTGGATTAGCAATCCCCTGATTGCAAACCAAGTAAAACTCTAGTGTCTGCTTTTCTTTACTTAGTCTCTTTTATTTATTTATTACAAGTGTTCATTATATAGTTGAAATCCGAGAAAGGTTCGAATTTTATTTTGTAGGGCAATTCACCCCTCCCCTCTTGCCGGCCTCCAAAGGGACCAACAAGTGGTATTAGAGCAAGGCGCGCTTCAGGAGGACTAACCGCCGATCGAAGCAACAAAGATGGCCGGACCAAGCATTGTTCCACCAAAATTCGAGGGGAACTTCGCAGACTGGAAGCGTCGTATGGAGGTATTCCTAAAAACAGATTTTGAAATTCGGTTTATTATGAAATATGGTTTTGTAGCTCCAATAGATAAAGATGGAAAAGAAAAAGAAGAGAGCGATTGGACAAAGAAGGAGCAAAATGAGTCGGTAGCAAACAGCCATGCGGAACATCACCTGCTGAGCGTGTTACCGCCTCAAGAGGTCAACCGCATCGGAAATTATTTATCTGCTAAAGAACTTTGGGAGAAGTTCTTGGAACTCCACGAAGGCACGTCCGAAGCAAAGCTCGCTAGAAGGGACATCCTCCGCAACAAACTGATGAACATCCGTCTGGAGAAAGGTGAGAAAGTAGCCGGTTTACATGCAAAGGTAAAAGAACTAGTTACTGGTCTCGAAAATCTTGGCGAAACGGTAACAAACCGGGATACTATTCGCTACGCGCTCAATACGTTTCCAAGAACTCCGGAATGGACATCAATCGTCGATGCTTACTACATATCAAAAGACCTGGAGGTAAGTACTTTAGAAGAGTTATTTTCTACCCTTGAATTACACGAAACTAGATATGCAGAGATATCAAAGGACACAACCCAAACTATGGCGCTGAACGCAACCAACAAGGATGAACCTGAGTCAGACTCCGAAGACGATCAAGAAGCGTACATGGTGAGAAACTTTAAAAAGTTTTTTAGATCTAATAAATTTAAAATGTAGAATAAAAAGAATCAAAAAGGTAGAAGAAAGGTACGGTGCCACCAGTGTCAGAAGGAGGGACACCTAAGAAAAGACTGCCCAGAACTCAAGAAGGTTAAAATGAAGACACCCAAGAAACACAACCTAAAAGCAACTTGGGATGACACTTCTTCATCTGAATCAGAAGCTCAAGAATATGCGGGGATTGCACTGATGGCAAGCCACGAAGGACAAAGTACATCAGAACCCAGCATCGATGAAGGGGGAGCGACCTCAGATGGAAGTAGCAAAGTAGGGGGAGATTCAGGCTTCATGTCTGATATGGTAAGTGAGGTATGCCTCTTACCCCCTGATGAACTTTACTTTGGTATCAAAGCTATGACTAAATCCATGTATAAATTAGAAAATAAAAATGCCAAATTAGAAAATGAAATTTTAGAAACAAAGAGAATTTTGGCAAAATCATGTCTTATAGAGGATTTTGAAAAATTGAAAATTGAAAATAAAAAACTAAAAGAAGAAATAGAAAGATTGAAAAAATCTAATGGTTCAAATATTTCTACTTTTAGAAATTATGGAGGTTTAAATTGGTATTATAGATTTCATCAAAATCAAATTAGAAATATATCAAAAATCTATATACCTAGGAAATACTTGGTTAATCCTGTAGGTAGGAACCTCTATTGGGTTCCAAAAACCTATTTAATTTAAAATTAAAAATTAGACTTAGCATTTTCAGCAAGGAAATTAAACAACTAATTTCTTTATGAGGCTTTGTCTAAGGAAGTGGTTGTTGCTCCAATAACCAAGAAGGTCTAGTGTCTCGCCACGACCTGGAAGCCAAGTATCGAAATGAAAAGTTTAATTAGTGTTAGAAAACATTTTATTTTCTTAAATTTTTTATTATCTTAGAAATTTTTATGAAAATTAACTTAGAAATTTTTTTAAGTTATCTTAGAATTTTTTATGATAAATTGCCTTATAATTTTTTTTAAAAAAAAATCGACTTAGAATTGTTTCTTATGAATATTAACTTAGAATTTTTTCAATTAATTAGAAAATTTTTTTTTGGGGATGCTGAGATAAGTTTCAAACTTAAAATTTTTTTTAACACTTATGACTGTTTTATCTGAAAAATGTTTTACTTAAATGTTTTTTTCAAAAGAAAAATTCTGAAGAGTGTCTTTAAATTGAATTTTACTTAGACATTAGTAAATATTTTACACTTAAAGCTTTTGTTTGAATTTACTTTAGACTTATTTATAACCCCAATTTTTATGTGATCAAAGGGGGAGAAGTATATTAAGTCTAGGGGGAGGTACTATAATTTTTCAATTGAAAAATATTTGGCCTTATTGAAATATAAATCATTTTTATTGCATATGGTTACCCTAACTTAACTTGGGTTGCTTACATCAAAAAGGGGGAGATTGTTGGAACCCCAAGGTGTTTTGATGTGATCAAACAAGCTAAGTTAGGTCCTGCGTTTGTTTAACCCTTGTGTCTAAGTGTGCAGGAGCTTAGGAACACAGGAAGTCGAGCGGAAGACGTGGCTAGCGAGAAGGACGGCACGGGAGAGAGCCGACAGGCTCGGTGCGTCCGAGGGACGAGGTGCCGGGGAGGAACAAGAAACCGGGAAGGAAGGCTGCTCGAGGAGAAGGCCGGAACATGGGTTCGGGTGAGCCCTATTCCGGATGGCCGAGATCACCCAAGCTAGTGGAGCCGGAACAGAAGACCCGGACCGAGACGAGCTGAACCGAAGCGGAGCGACCGGACGGAAAAAGTCAACCAGAGTTGACTTTTGGGGTCCGGGGCGCCCGGAACCATCCGGGGCGCCCGGACCCCTCCGGGGCGCCCGGAACCCTCCGGGGCGCCCGGAACGAGGTTTTTGACCAGATCGAGTCAAACTCGATCTGAACGTTGGGGGATAAAGTTTTATCCCCCCAGGGCTCCCGGAACCCCTTCGGGGCGCCCCGACTAGTGCTATAAATATAGCACTGGTTTGCACAGATTAGAATAACTCACTTGTAATCAATTCCTTCTGTGCTTTCAATTCTGTTCTTTTCATTTGTGCTGTCAACGTTGTAAAGAGGCTACTCCGCCCAGAGGAGAATCAGATAGTGCGCTTACATTCCTTGGATTAGCAATCCCCTGATTGCAAACCAAGTAAAAATCTGGTGTCTGCTTTTCTTTACTTAGTCTCTTTTATTTATTTATTACAAGTGTTCATTATATAGTTGAAATCCGAGAAAGGTTCGAATTTTATTTTGTAGGGCAATTCACCCCTCCCCTCTTGCTGGCCTCCAAAGGGACCAACAAAAATTTCGTACCATAGGGTTCCATATAGTTATGGAACTAACCCTAGGTCTAGTGGTCAAGTCAAGAATACTAGGGAAGTCATCCCTAAGAGTATTTTTGCAATAAATGTGACTAAGGCTTCTAAGAAGTGTAAGAAAGTCACAAACAAGGTCACAAGGGAGACTATCCCTAGAGTTGACGTAGAAAATGTGACCAAGGTTTCCAAGAAGCCAAACAAGGTCACTAGGAAGGTATCTAGGGAAGTTATCCCTAGTAAATACCTAGAGCATCCAAGGAGCACCAATAGGTGTTGGGTTCCTAGGAGCATTTTCTCTACCCCATAGATGGGTTAGAGAGTGTCAACTCTAAGAAGAAGGGTAGTTAACCCAACTTTGAAGAAATTGACACTCAAGAAGCATTTTCAAGGTTATTATTAACCTTTGAAAATGAAAAGGATTATTGTTTACTCTTCGAAAAGAGTAAAATGTGCCAAATTTGAGAAGTCTTGATCTTATTTTAAAATGGCACTGTTTAGGAAAGACATAAGAAATACCAAGTTGGGATTTGGATATTTGCTTAGTAATTTAAGGCAAATCTAAGCCTTAATTTAAAATGATACTCTTGTGAAATATGCCAACATTTGAGGAATAAGCTCGATTTCAATTAGCATAAGTTAATCAAGAGAATTAGAAATGCCAATTTATGTTTTGGCATTTTCTTGAAGCATTTAGGGTGATCTAGGTTTAATTTTTAAGTTTAGCTAAGGTTTAAAGATACTTAGATAGGTAATCTAGGTATACTTTATTTATGCTAAATCTTGCCATGATTGTTTGCGCATGATATGCCATGACATCATATTTAGGTTTGTATTTTGCATTCATTCTTTTATTATGAAAAATACAAAAATACCATGTCATGTCATACATATATCATGTAATTATAGGAATCTTTCTTTTGAAAGCTATTTCATTTTGATGTATGTCATAATATTATCATGCATTATGTTTAATTCCTTAAAAGCAAGGACAAATGACATTTATCAACAAGTGTTTTCAACAAGTGTTGTCAACAAGTGTTTTCAACAAGTGTTGTCAACAAGTGGTATTAACAAGTAACATCCTAAGTGGATGTTCAATATCCACAAAATGCCTAGATAGATATGCATGATCCCTAGATTATGGTAAAACCAAACTTTATATCTCACAAAGACCAATAAGATGACTTGTATATGTTTTAGTGCACATTAGATACAAGTGAGATGTTAGGATGATGAACAAAACTCAAGATGTTGATTTAGTGCATTCTTTTGAGTTTTAAGTTCATCAAAACATATAGTTATGTGTTTTCCCATCATTGGGAAAGCTAATGTACAAGTAATGTGCATTAAGACCAAGGAATATGGTGGGATATTGGTTTTGAAAATTATTTTAAAAGGCTTTTGGAAAACCTTGGTGAAGGCTATCTTTTGATAGTAATCACCATTGAATAGTTAGACACAAACTTAAAGAAAACACTAAAGTTTTTACAAGTTCTCAAGTTTGTGTCAATCTTTATAAAATATGATGTATTTTCATAGAAAACTATTTTTCCATGATAAATTATACCCTAAATAATATCTACACAAATTTTTACGATTTTTGGAAATTTGTAGAATTTTCTAGGGATTTCTGAAATTGGCTGAAATTGAATTTCAGCAATTTCAGGCCTTCAATCGATCCGTGGATCGATTGGAGTGCCTCAATCGATCAGCCGATCGATTGAGAAGGCATTTCTCGCGAGCAGAAGCTCGCTGGATCGATCAGCCGATCGATCCAAGAAGACTGAATCGATCAGTGGATCGATTCAGCAGGGTTCAATCGATTAGAACCCAACTCTAGTCGATCGAAGATGCTGATTTTGGCTGGGAAGGTCTAATTTCAGCATCTTTGAACCTATTTTAGTCTAGGTAACCATTCCAAACCCCTGAAAATACATTAATATACATAAAAAGGATGTTTTCGTGTGGAAAACAAGGATGGATTGGTTAAGGAAGGCTAAGTTGAAGTTTAGGTTGAGGTTTGTTTCAAATTTTGAATATTTGAATCTCAAAACTTCTAAAATTAGGTTTCCTAAAGTTTTAGGGATTCCAAGTCATTGTTGGTGCAATGACAGAAGTTACCACCATGTCTTTAGGGGGAGGGACTCTTTAAAGACATGAACATTATTTTTCATGAACCTTGGAAGGTGGTTAACCTTCCGTTAAGAACATGCTCAAGGTTGAGCGTTTGAACTTTAATGGGGAGTGGATATCCTCATTGTTCAAGTGGTTTCAAGTGGATAATGCTCAAGGATGGGCATTTGCCTACATTGGGGGAGAATGTAGGGTTAAAGATAATGAAGGGTATGAGACCTTCATTATCGTGTTGATCACAACGAGTGAAGTTGTGAACAATGATGAGTAACTCTTCAGGGGGAGAGTTTTCACCAAGTGAATTTGTTGATGCGTGCCCAAAAATGGGGCATGGTTTGATGTGTGCCAATAGGGGGAGAATGAAAGGGAGTAAGTTAGGATTTCATTACCTAGAGGGAGTTTACCCTCTTAGGGGGAGAATGAAGGGCTTAACTTATGTATTCATTGCCCAGTGGCATGAAGCAGGTTTAGGCTATGGGATTAGCCTAACTTACATGTGGTATTGTAAGTGATAGTGTTGGTATTGTCAAACATCAAAAAGGAGAAGATTATTGGTGCAACATCCCTCAGGTCAAGGTTGACCTGGTTGACCAAGCTTGAGTCTTGGTTTGGGTTTCGATGTTTGACAATGCAAGGTTGATTGAAGAAGAGTCAAGTAGGTCAAGGATGACCGGATACTTGACTGGGAAGTCCTAATTGGGATGTTAGGCAGAAGGAAAGACCTAGTGAGTGAAGCTAGGCAGTGAGGAAAATCCTAGTAAGTGAAGCTAGGTGAAAGTCCTGGTGAGTGAAGCCAGGCAGAAGAAAATCCTGGTGAGTGAAGCCAGGTAAAAATCCTAGTGAGTGAAGCTAGGTGAAAGTCCTGGTGAGTGAAGCCAGGCAGAAGAAAATCCTGGTGAGTGAAGCCAGGTGAAAATCCTAGTGAGTGAAGCTAGGTGAAAGTCCTGGTGAGTGAAGCCATGCAGAAGAAAATCCTGGTGAGTGAAGCCAGGTGAAAATCCTAGTGAGTGAAGCTAGGTGAAAGATCTGGTGAGTGAAGCCAGGCAGAAGAGAAGTCCTAGTGAGTGAAGCTAGGTAAATTGGAAGTCCTGGTGAGTGAAGCCAGGCATGGGGAAATCCAGATGGGTCAAGATTGACCAGACATCTGGTGAAAGTCCAAGTAGGTCAAGGGAGTGACCGGATACTTGGCATGATGAAGGAAAGTCCAAGTAGGTCAAAGGATTTGACAGGATACTTGGCAAGAGGAGAAAAGTCCAAGTGGGTCAAAGGGATTGACCGGACACTTGGTGAGGGAGTCCTAGCAGGTCAAGGGAGTGACCAGATGCTAGGAATGATGTACCAACAGGTCAAGGTTGACCGAATGTTGGTTTGAGAGGCTTGGGACTTGGTTTTGGGCAAAAACCAAGAGCTGGATCGATCAGTGGATTGATCCAGGCTTTTCCCCAGCGAACAGAAAGCCTCTGGATCGATCAGTGGATCGATCCAGGCCTTTCCCAGCAAACAGAGAGCCTCTGGATCGATCAGTGGATCGATCCAGAGGTCCCAATCGATCAGCCGATCGATTGGGACGCTGCTGGTTCGCGCGATAAGCGCTGGATCGATCCGTGGATCGATCCAGGCATTTTCCCAGAGCACAGAGGCGCTCTAGATCGATCCGTGGATCGATCCAAAGCCTCCCCGATCGATTGGGAGCTTTCGAATCGATCGGGATCCGACCGTTGCGTCGTATTTGAGCTGCAGGCGTGCGATGGCTGCACGAAGACTTTACCGATTCATCTCAGATCTTCACCAACGACTCCAAAGAGCTCTCTACGCCAGTTCTTGAAGGATCTTGGAGTTTCTTCCAAGTCAAGAGGCGGCTCTATTGCAAGAAGAAGAAATCTAGGGTTAGGGTTTTTACTGCATTTCTTGTAAGCTTTTGTTTATTCTTTACTACCCTTTCGTTCTTCTTGTATTGAGAGTCTTGTAGGGCTTCTCCGCCTTCAGTAGTTACCGACAAGGAGTGTTTACATAGTGGAGGGTGTGTGAGTGTGTGGATCCTTGGACTAGTCACCTCCTTTGGAGGTGGATACCAAGTAAATCTACCTTGTTAGCGTTGTATGCATTTGTTTCTTGTATTTCCGCTGCACATCTCTGAAGAAACAAGCAACGCCAAGCACACGAGCACGCGACGAGCTATTCACCCCCCCTCTAGCTACTTTTCGGTCCCAACACTCTCTTCCATAGGTTTAGAGTTACTGCTCAACTATGAGACTGAATGGTTAATCTTCAATGAGCCACTCTATAACTATGTCTTCACTCGGCCACTTCTCAATACGTCTAGTTTGCTAGGGTTACTCGTGGGCAACACTTAGTGATTTTTCAACTTCCCGCAGCTTCCTTTGGCAAGTGAGTACCTCATAATGGTCGTTGAGGTCATTTCAATTTCTTAAAAACTGTGCAAATATCTGATTATTAATATCGAGCATGTCGTCCATGCCCTTTAATTAAACCTCATTAATGCTCCCCATTACAGAGTGTCACATGTCCAACTTTTTGCCGCCGCACGTTTGATGTGTCAGGCGAATATCTGTGATTGATGTGATGGTTGTCTTTTTGAATTCAACGACCAAATTGAGGCTTCGTTTTCCGAAGCCCTCGATCGGACAACCCAGAGCAGTCGTCCCCAGGTTTTTTAAACCCTTACTCCTCTTCGTTTTCGATACTCTACAACATCGTCGTTCTCGTGCCCATCTCCTACCGATTTTCATCTCCTCTTCTCCTCACCGGTGATCCTCTTCTTAATAAGATTTTATTCCCTCTCTTGTCCCGATCTTTGATTTTCATCGCCTTTCTATGGCCTGTTCTTCTCCTCCTCCTCCACTTATCGCTAGACTATGGTACACTTCCACAGAATCTGATTTTAACAATGACGAGGTCATCCAAATGCAGATGACGTATGGTACCCCCAAGGATTACCAAATAGTCATCCCTACTGTGTATGCACACCCACACACACCATCGGACGGCTTCCATGCCTTTTTCAAAGACCAATTTTTGATTAGTTTACGATTCTCGATCCACCCTTTCTTTTCTAAAGTCTGTAAATATTTTCATATTCCTTTGCTCCAATTAGTGTCGAACTCCTTTAGGCTTTTGTGCAGGGTGGTAATCCTGTTTCGCCCGTATGCCATCCTGCTCGTCCCCCGTATTTTCCATTACTTTTACTATCCCAAGTTATCTGAGGCGAGGACCTTTCTTATACAAGCCCGAGTGGGCTCTATATTCTTTGATAAAATGCCCTCTTCCAACAAGCATTGCAAGGAGCATTACTTCTTTGTTCACCTTCCTGAGCGACCTTCATTCCTGACCGGCTGGCAAATGGATCTGATAAAGCCTCCCGTATTACACAAGTATCGTTGGGAGCCACCTACCTCAAGGTGGCCACTCATCTAGCCGGTCAGAAGTACCACATACATAAGCTACTGCACGAAGGCGTTCTATATATTTTTGGACTAGGCCCCCTCCGCTCACGGCTGCCCGACTCATTAGGTAAACTTTTTCTTCCTATATCGCCTTAGAATCTAACTGATTTCACTTTTATTTTTACAACCAAAGTCATGTTGAAGTCCTTGCTGAGCAGCAAGAGCAAGCTCTTTGATGTCGAGATCAATGCTCGCAGTGAGGTCGAGCTAAAAAACTGTAGTCTTCCATCGGTCGACAACTTAGATAATCAGATCGGTGACACGAGCTAAGTGGCAGGGAGCAGTGCTTCCATTACCACTGGGGAGCTTCCTCCTACGCGGCCCACCATGGTCCCGGTGGCTGTACCATCTGAGTCGGTGTCGACCGAGTCAGCAGGCTCTAGCGAGCCTCTACTTCAGCGCCAGCAAAGGAATAGACTCTGCTCGGAGGGTACCTCCCGCTCGGGAGCCTCAACACCGGTGCCCATGGAAGTGCCTACTTCCTGACCCTAGTCCGAGCGGGGTGAGAGTTCATCCTCTACCATCCCCTAGAGAATGGTCCCTTTGTCGGCGTTGCCTTCATCCGACCAAACTCCATCAATGCTCGAACTGCTAGCTAGGAAGATTCTAGCTCAACCAATTTCCTTCATCCCACTACGGGCCGATCTAGCGGCCTCAATCTCCACGATGCGCTCCTCGAAGTCCAAATCCAAGGGTCAAGCAACTTCGGAGCCTTTTGATCTGATCGGCCATAGACACATATCGACTTTGATCCACCTGCCCATTAACGCTTGGCACTCTCCAGGCGATGATACACCCCGATCATCCGAGCACACGATTCACATCCAAGATCCTCTCGGCCAGACCTGGGTAGATGCCAAGGGTAGGGCAATGACCCTCCCGCCCAGGGAGATGGATGAACGCTTCACTCAGAAATCCACTACGATAAGTTATATTCCCCAAAAGTTTTTATTTGCCTTTACTACGCCATTCTGATTCTTTTTTCTTGCAGTTCTGGGTGGAGAGTCTAACGATGTGTTAGAGGTTGGCCTTCCTCGAGTATGAAAATAAACAACTGTAAGCCCGGATCGAATCAGCAAGCGCGTCTCGAGCTACTGTTGAAGCGCTCACTGCTGAAGTTGCTCAGCTGAATGAGGATTTAGAAAAGTCTTCCAAACAACTGGTGGGCTCCGAGCGAGCGTTGTTGGTAGAAAAGAATAAGAACTAGGAGCAGGCCCAACAGCTCGAGTAGCCCAACAAGCAGGCCCAAGATTTTGACTCAAGGTCAAATTAGCGAACACTCGAAAACTTTGCGCGATAGAGGACCTGGAGAAGAAAAATCTGGAGGCTCGGGCCTTGGACAAGAAGCTCAAGGAGACTGAAATAGCTTTGTGTATGATCGATGTGTGCTAGAGAGGGGGATGGGGGTAAATAGCACTCGTGACTTTTTCACTCGTTTCAGAAAATACAAAGTAAATGCAGCAGAATAAAGAACAAGTAAAACAAAAGCAATGCCAAAATAATTTGTTTTACTTGATTCGGAGCCTATAACGACTCCTACTCCAAGACCGGTGATCATTGATCACTTATGTTGGATAATCACTATAGATCCAAAAATTCTTTACACAAAACAAGTACAAGTAAGAAGCTTTACAAATATTGAAATACATCTTGTTACCTGCGATTTGGTGAAATCAATCTTCTGGCTTAGTCGTCATCGGGGGTGTGCGCAAGGGCTCAACTTATTCTCAATTAATTGTTCTGAATGTGTTGTTCGAAGCAACTGGTCAACCCTCTTTTTATAGCCGAGCCAGACCTGATCCAGATCCACTGATCTTAGGATCAGTCTGACTCGATGTTGATCGGTCGACCGATCCAGGTGTTCGATTGACCAAACCATCTAAACTTGCCCAGCTTCTCGTCCACATGCTTCTGCTCGGATAAGAGTCTTCATTCGGTTGACCGATCCTTGCATTTGGTCGACCAATCCCACCGATGATCTCTGATATATCTGATCCGATCAACCCGGTCCAAAGCTAATCCATGTTTGGTCGACTGAACCTCCCTATTCGGTTGACCAATCCCCTTGTCAACACTTCACCGCGAGCTAGAATCTGATATGTTCACTCAGTGGTTCGGTCGACCGATCCAAAGGTTCGGTCAACCGATCAAGGCGGACTCTTCAACCTGCAACATGTTAGTTCCCTTAAAATAGACATTAGAAAATAGGCAGATAACCTATGAAGTAAAATCCATTTTGATAGTCATCGGACTGTCTGATCTTGACTTTCGAATTTCACCAAAAAACTTAGGTCAAACCGATGCCTACCATTCCATCTTCAAGAAATGTGTCCTCACCTACTCTCTCAGGAGAGTTTATCTTTTGCCAGTCTAGTTGTAACGACCCGCCTTCTACTGACTAAGCTGTAAGGCCGGGGGTTACATTATGCTAACTATTTTTGTGCGGAAATAACCTGAATGAATTAAAACTCCGTGCTGTGTGCTATAAAATTTGAACCTTGTGTTCGGGATACATTGCTGAAGTTATACATATGCTAAAGAAGGGAGGCCTACTTTCTATTTAATCAAAAAGATGAACTTACACATTGTTAGTTGAAATTAGACATTCCAATTGATCGGCTGGTCGATTGGAGTTGTCTGATCGATCCACGGATCGATTCAACTGGCTATTGTGCCCGGGGTCATATCTGGATCGATCGGCTGATCGATCCAGCCTAGCCAATCGATCCGATGATTGATTCAGAGGCTCTCTGTTTGTAGGTATTAAATTCCCGACCGATCGGCTGATCGATCCATGGCCGATCGATCAGCTGATCGACTCATCAGCTCTCTGTACGCGACAGATCGCGTCTCAATCGATCGGCTGATCGATCAAGGATTCCTCAATCGAACAGCTGATCGATTCAACAGCATTCTGTGCACGGGGAGTTTCTCCTAATCGATCGACTGATCGATTGAGGATTCCTTAATCGATCGGCTGATCGATTAGGGTTCTGATTTCAACAGAAACCCACCTGAACTCATTCAGAATCTTCAGAAATCACTAAACTACGAAACAATACCACTAGACATGACCCTTTACATATTATACCACCTATCAGCAAGACAACTAATAGTCTACGCATGACATATTTCATAGAATCACAATTCATGATACTTAACATCCTACGAATGGAGAAAGTATCTAAAAATAGAAATACAAAGTCTTTAAATGGGCTACTCCCCAAGGGTCTTTATTCCAGGTTCCTTCTCACACACATCTTCATCGCATTGCCTCCAGCCTCCGCTATTCCATCTTTCCTTTACCTTTATCTGCAGTATAAGGAAAATGCAACTATAAGCATGGGAGCTTAGTAAGAAACCATCTACCTCACAAAAACATGCATTCGATGAAATCATGCTCTTTAAAAGATGCTATGCTGATGTACATGATGGAAATCATACTAGAATATTGAAACATGGCAGTCTACTACTAAACATAGCTATTTGTTGTATCAACCAGGAACTAACTTGATATATAAGCTAAGCAAATTGTTATCACAATAAGAACTAAACTGAACTAAGTTGTATCCACATATTTGTTTTGAAAACTATTATCATAAATAGGTGAAAATACTAATCATGCTGCAGATGGGCCCGGCAACTGTACTTGCTATGCGCGCATTCCCTAACTAGGCCTGAGGTAGCAAGTCTAGAATCTAGTAGGGTTACTAGGTTATCTAAACCTAGGGACGACTATGGGAGTTTAACCCAAGGACAACTGAAGTTCAGTACAGTGCCACTGATAAAGTAAAATACTGTTTATAAACTGATTTATCGTATCTTGCTTTTACTAGGTTATCTGAACCTAGAGCTAGGTTATCTGAACCTAGAGGTGACTGTGGGAGCCCACCCATTGGACCGTAGTCCTATATCACTGAAGCAAGGCTATATTTGCTAATTCAAATGCATCTAGGGCATTTAACAAAGCTATTAAAATGCCTATCGTAACCTTTAGCTATACTAGGCATTTTATCGAGCACTTGGTGTGCTCTAATTCTGCATGTAGCTAAACTAAGACCATAAAAGCGAACTAGAACCATAAGAGCATGTGAATACCTACTTATACTACAGGTGAGGGGTTACTTACATCCTGCGCTAATTTTCTTACGAATCTGATCGCTAGTTTTCTGGAGAAGAAGGTCTTCTCGACGATCCTCTTACGTCTATGCTTTCCTCTCGCCGAGGGAAGCGTCCTTGTGCCGGAGTCGTCGCCGGAATGTGCTCCTACGACTCTAGGGATGAAACCCTAGGTGTTCTTGGACTTGGGCGCCGAGAGGATGAGGAGGAGAAGGAGGTTCGACGGTGAGGGTTTGAGGAGAAAAGAGAATTGCCGATTGGAAAATAATAACTCCTCTCCTAATTTCCTATTTATATTAAGTGATTTATACCACCCAACTAAATCTTAAATAGAATTGTTCTCCTCTTCTTTCAGCACACCCCTGCTAGGGCCCCTTGGTTACTAGAATCACTCTATATGACATAGAGTCTAATAGGTCTCAGGTTCGATTCCCGCTTAAGCTGTTTTATGTTTTCATTTATTTTTGCTACTTCGGCTATTCTAAAAATTCCAGAAAAATATCCTAAAATTTCAGAAAAATAATAGAATATTTCTAAAATAACTTTGAGAATTTTTCGGACGTTACAATCCCTCATACCTTATAAAAAGTTCATCCTCAAACTTAGAATAACTCTGGGTACTTCTGCCTCATGCTAGTTTCTGTCTCCCAAGTTGCCTCTTTTGTCGTGTGATTTTGCCAAATGACTTTTACTAATGGTACTTCCTTGTTCTGTAATTTCTTAACTGCTCGATCTATTATCTGAATAGGCCGACTATCATAGCTAAGGTCTTCGCGGACTTGTACCGACTGGGGCTCAATCACCTGGGTGACATCTGGGATATGCTTCTTCAGCATAGAGACATAAAATACATTATGGATAGCTGACATCTCCTGGGGTAGCTCCAGCTCATATGCTATCTTGCCAACTCTTCTGGTAATAAGGTATGGTCCCACATATCTGGGACTCAATTTGCCCTTCTTCCCAAAACGCATTACTCCCTTCATGGGAGCTACTCTAAGGAACACTGTATTCCTAACTGAAAACTCTAAGGGTCGACGCCGTGTATCAGCATAGCTTTTCTGGCGGCTCTGAGCTGTCTCTATCCTCTGGCGGATCTGCTGTATAGCTGTTGTGGTATCTGCCACTAGATCTATCTGAAGTTCTACCTCTTTCTGTTCCCCACTCTCATACCAGCAGATTGGAGATCTACACCTCCGCCCGTAGAGAGCCTCGTAGGGTGTCATGCCGATAGTGGCCTGATAGCTATTGTTGTATGCAAATTCTGTTAAACTCAGATATTTGCACCAACTCCCCTTGAAGTCTAGGGCACACGCTCGGAGCATATCCTCGAGTACCTGATTCACTCGCTCCGTTTGACCATCTGTCTGAGGATGGAAGGTTATGCTAAACTTTAACTTGGTGCCCAATGCTGACTGTACACAATCCCAGAAGTGTGATGTGAATCTACTGTCTCTGTCTGAAATGATGATCCGTGGAACTCTATGTAGTCTGACGATCTCCTTGAGATACAACTGAGCCAGCTGCTCCATGGAGTAGGATATCCTGATAGCTAAGAAGTGGGCTGACTTAGTCAATCTGTCGACTATTACCCAGATGGCATCAAGACCATTCGTGGTTCTGGATAGTCCCACTATAAAATCCATAGAGATATCCTTCCACTTCCATTCTGGGATCTGAATAGGCTGCAGAACTCCTCCTGGTCTCTGGTGTTCTGCTTTGACCCTCTGGCAGGTCAAACAGGTACTAACATACCTGGCGATGTCTCTTTTCATCCCAGGCCACCAAAAACGTTTCTTTAGGTCTTGGTACATTTTGGTAGAACCAGGATGCATCGTATAAGGAGTCCTGTGAGCCTCGTCTAGGATCTTCCTCCGTAGTTCCTCCTGATCCAGAACGCATAGTCTGTCACCAAAACATAATACCCCACTATCAGATACTCTGAACTCTCCACTTTCTGATTCTGTTAACCCTTGCTTGATTTTCTGAATTTCAGGGTCCTAATCCTGAGCTGTCTGGATATCACCAAGTAGGGTAGATGCAAATGTCATAGTAGAGAGTTGTCTAACTATAAGTTCGAGACCGAAATCTGTAATCTCCTTTTGTAGGGGCGGTGACATGGCTGCTAGGGGTAGTAAGGTAGCACTGGACTTCCTGCTAAGTGTGTCTGCCACCTTATTGGCTTTTCCTGGGTGGTAGAGGATGTCTATGTCATAGTCTTTGACCGGCTCGACTCATCTGCGTTGTCGCATATTCAGATCCTTCTGAGTGAAGAAGTACTTCAGACTCTGATGATCTGTATACACTCTGCACTGAGCTCCATACAAATAGTGTCTCCAAATTTTGAGGGCAAAGACAACTGCTGCAAGCTCAAGGTCATGAGTAGGGTAGTTCCTCTCATAGTCCTTGAGTTGTCTGAAGGCATAGGCGATCACCTTATCTTCTTGCATCAGTACTGCTCCTAGTCCCAATTTCGAGGCGTCACTGTAAATATCAAAGCTGTCTGTGTTTTCGGGCAGAGTCAAAATGGGTGCACTGGTCAATCTTCTTTTGAGCTCCATGAAACTATTCTCACAGTCCTCTGTCCACTGAAATTTTCTATTTTTCCTGGTGAGAGCTGTTAGTGGGGAGGCTATCCTGGAGAAATCCTCTACAAATTTTCTATAATAACCTGCTAGTCCCAAAAAGCTTCTGATTTCGCTGGCGTTCTTAAGTCTCTTCCAGTTGCTCACAGCTTCTATCTTACTGGGGTCTACCATGATACCATCCTTGGAGATGACGTGACCCAGAAAGGATACCTGATCGAGCCAGAATTCACATTTCGTGAACTTGGCATATAGCTGGTTTTGCTGGAGGGTCTGCAGTACTATCTTCAGGTGCTCTGCGTGTTCTTCCTGAGTTTTGGAATAGATAAGAATGTTGTCGATGAACACGATAATAAACTTATCTAAGTATTCTCTGAATACCCTGTTCATGAGGTCCATGAAAGTAGCTGGAGCATTTGTCACACCAAAGGGCATGACTACAAACTCATAATGTCCGTATCTGGTCCTGAAAGCCATTTTGGGTATATCACCTTCTTTAACTTTCACCTGGTGGTATCCCGATCTGAGATCTATTTTTGAAAACACTGCTGCTCCCTTTAGCTGATCGAACAGGTCATCTATCCTGGGAAGAGGATACCTGTTCTTAATCGTGACTTGATTTAGTGCTCGGTAGTCTATACACAGGCGCATGCTCCCGTCCTTCTTCTTCACGAACAATACAGGCGCTCCCCATGGTGAGTGACTGGAGTGTATGAAGCCCTTGTCGAGCAGCTCCTGTAGTTGCTCTTGAAGTTCCTTCAGTTCTGCTGGAGCCATGCAGTAGGGTGCTTTGGAGATGGGATTTGTACCGGGGTTGAGTTATATCTCAAATTCAATCTCCCTGTCTGGTGCTAGGCCTGGTAACTCCTCAGGGAAGACTGCTGGGTAGTCACGTACGACTCGGACCTCTTCTAGCTTTTGATCCTTGTCCTGACTAGTACTGACTACATGTGCTAGGAATCCCGTACATCCTGAATCCAGTAGTTTCTGTGCTTTCAGAGTTGAGAGAAACTTCTTAGCCTTTCTCTTTGGTTCTCCGATGTACCCAAATTGAACTCCTGCTTCCGGTTGGAATACAACTCTCTATTTACGACACTCTATGGAGGCACCGTACTTGATCAGAAAGTCCATTCCTAAGATGACATCATAGTCAGTCATATCTAGCACTATCAGATCACCAAACAGCTCTCTGTCTGCTATAATGACTGGCACTGCTCGGAGCCAGTGCGTAGATGCCATAATTTCTCCTGAAGGTAGTGTCGTCAGGAACTGTCCATTAAGTGCATCAGGAGGTATTGCTAGCTTTTCAGCGAATGTCCTGGATATATATGAGTGGGTTGCCCCAGTATCGAATAAGACAGTTGCACTTTGCTGTAAAATACTAATCTGACCTGTTACAACTGTCGAGGCATTCGCCACATCCTCTCTGGTGAGTGAGTAGATCCTCGCATCCGTCGTGGTTGAGGGGGCTTCTAGTCTGCCCTGACTGATGTGTGGACCATCTATAACAGCCTGCATCTGATGTAACTGTGCTGGGTTACCTCCGTACTGGATCGGCTGTGGTGTAGGAACACTGGTCTTGTTCGGACATTGTTTAGCCATATGCCCTTCCTGGCCACACTCAAAGCATCCTCGTGTGCCCTTGCGACAAACTCCAGGGTGGAATTTCCCACAAGTAGCGCACTTGGGATAACTAGGTTGTTTGCTAGCTGGTCCTCCTTTTGGGTAACTCCCTGGCTTTCGTTTATTACTGGAGTTCCCTTTCCAGTTAGAATTGTGGCCCTGGTGTTTCTGAGTATCTGAGCCTCCTTGGCCTTTAGACTCTGAAAAGGCTTGCTTCTATTGCTTGATGCTGTTCTGGTAATGTTCGGTGGTCATAGCACTACTTATCAGTTCTTCTGTGGTTTGCGGCCTATGAACGTCGCTGGCCACGTTCATTGCTATTTCCGGCCTTAGCATTTTGAGCATCAACCGGACTCGTTCTTTTTCACTGCTGACTAGTTCAGGGCATAGACGGGCCAATCTGTTGAATTTCTTCACGGCCTCCTCAACTGAAAGGTTGCCCTGGCGAAATTCAGTGAACTCGTCGTAATGGCGGTTTGTGACCCGCATGTGAAAGAACTCCTCAAAGAATTCTCTCTCGAAGTCGGCCCATGTCATCTGGTTCACTGGGCGCTTCGCTTTAATTCTCTCCCACCACATACGTGCGTCCCCTGTCAGGCAGAAAGAGGCGCATTTCACTTTCTCATGTTCTGGCCAGTCCAGAAGCTCCATCGTACTCTCCAGTGTTTTGAACCAGGCTTGGGCATCCCATGGTTCACTGGTGCCTGAGAAATTTTCTGGCTTGATTTTCTGCCACTGGATCAGGTAAGCTTCTCTCCTTGCCCCTGCTGCTGGGGCTACTGGTGCTGCAGGTTGGACTGGTGGAACCTCTATCACCACGGGGGTTGCTAAGTTAGGTTCTGGAGTAACAGTGGGAGTGTTCTGCTGATTAGCCCTCAGGGTGGCTATCTCCTGTTGCTGTTCAGCTAGTTGCTTTTGTAACTGGGCCGCTACTGCTGCAAGGTCTGGGGGAGGCACTAAGCTGCCTGCCTCATGCTGGGACTCAATAGCTGGTGTCTTTTTAGTTGGGCGTCCTCGTACCATTTTCTAAGGAATAAAGGACATGCATAACTAATACACTCAGAAGTACATAACTACTATTATCATGTTAGATGTTATCATATATAAACAAGCTCTAGTATCTATAAACATGAAAGCAACAAAACATAAATAAAGTGAGAGTTATTCTTACTTGGAAGCTGCAGGTTCAATGCGGATGTGTGTGTGAGGAAGTATGGAATTTACTCTGATACCACTCTGTAACGACCTGCCTTCTACTGACTAAGCTGTAAGGCCGGGGGTTACATTATGCTAACTATTTTTGTGCAGAAATAACCTGAATGAATTAAAACTCCGTGCTGTGTGCTATAAAATTTGAACCTTGTGTTCGTGATACATTGCTGAAGTTATACATATGCTAAAGAAGGGAGGCCTACTTTCTATTTCATTAAAAAGCTGAACTTAGACATTGTTAGTTGAAATCAGACATTCCAATCAATCGGCTGATCGATTGGAGTTGTCTGATCGATCCACGGATCGATTCAACTCGCTACTATGCCTGGGGTCATATTTGGATCGATCGACTGATCGATCCAGCCTAGCCAATCGATCCGATGATTGATTCAGAGGCTCTCTGTTTGCAGGTATTAAATTCCCGATCGATCGGCTGATCGATCCATGGCCGATCGATCAGCTGATCGACTCATCAGCTCTCTGTACGCGACAGATCGCGTCTTAATCGATCGGCTGATCGATCAAGGATTCCTCAATCGATTAGCTGATCAATTCAACAACATTCTGTGCACGGGGAGTTTCTCCTAATCGATCGACTGATCGATTGAGGATTCCTCAATCGATCGGCTGATCGATTAAGGTTCTGATTTCAGCAGAAACCCACCTGAACTCATTCAGAATCTTCAGAAATAACTAAACTACGAAACAATACCACTAGACATGACCCTTTACATATTATACCACCTATCAGCAAGACAACTAATAGTCTACGCATGACATATTTCATAGAATCACAATTCATGATACTTAACATCCTACGAATGGAGAAAGTATCTAAAAATAGAAATACAAAGTCTTTAAATGGGCTACTCCCCAAGGGTCTTTATTCCAGGTTCCTTCTCACACACATCTTCATCGCATTGCCTCCAGCCTCCGCTATTCCATCTTTCCTTTACCTTTATCTGCAGTATAAGGAAAAATGCAACTATAAGCATGGGAGCTTAGTAAGAAACCATCTACCTCACAAAAACATGCATTGGATGAAATCATGCTCTTTAAAAGATGCTATGCTGATGTATATGATGGAAATCATACTAGAATACTGAAACATGGCAGTCAACTACTAAACATAGCTATTTGTTGTATCAACTAGGAACTAGCTTGATATATAAGCTAAGCTAATTGTTATCACAATAAGAACTAAACTGAACTAAGCTGTATCCACATATTTGTTTTGAAAACTATTTTCATAAATAGGTGAAAATACTAATCATGCTGCTGATGAGTCCGGCAACTGTACTTGCTATGCGCGCATTCCCTAACTAGGCCCGAGGTAGCAAGTCTCGAATCTAGTAGGGTTACTAGGTTATCTAAACCTAGGGACAATTATGGGAGTCCAACCCAAGGACAACTGAAGTCTAGTACAGTGCCACTGATAAAGTAAAATACTGTTTATAAACTGATTTATCGTATCTTGCTTTTACTAGGTTATCTGAACCTAGAGCTAGGTTATCTGAACCTAGAGGCGACTGTGGGAGCCCACCCATTAGACCGTAGTCCTATATCACTGAAGTAAGGTTATATTTGCTAATTAAAATGCATCTAGGGCATTTAACGGAGCTATTAAAATGCCTATCGTAACCTTTAGCTATACTAGGCATTTTATCGAGCACTTGGTGTGCTCTAATTCTGCATGTAGCTAAACTAAGACCATAAAAGCGAACTAGAACCATAAGAGCATGCGAATAGCTACTTATACTACAGGTGAGGCGTTACTTACATCCTGTGCTAATTTTCTTACGAATCTGATCGCTAGTTTTCCGGAGAAGAAGGTCTTCTCGACGATCCTCTTACGTCTATGCTTTCCTCTCGCCGAGGGAAGCGTCCTTGTGCCGGAGTCGTCGTTGGAATGTGCTCCTACGACCCTAGGGATGAAACCCTAGGTGTTCTTGGACTTGGGCGCCGAGAGGATGAGGAGGAGAAGGAGGTTCGGCGGTGAGGGTTTGAGGAGAAAAGAGAATTGTTGATTGGAAAATAATAACTCCTCTCCTAATTTCCTATTTATATTAAGTGATTTATACCACCCAACTAAATCTTAAATAGAATTGTTCTCCTCTTCTTTCAGAATACCTCTGCTGGGGCCCCTTGGTTACTAGAATCACCCTATATGACATAGAGTCTAATAGCTCTCGAGTTCGATTCCCGCTTAAGCTGTTTTATGTTTTCATTTATTTTTGCTACTTCGGCTATTCTAAAAATTACAGAAAAATATCCTAAAATTCCAGAAAAATAATAGAATATTTCTAAAATAACTTTGAGAATTTTTCGGGCGTTACACTGGTCCTCCAGCCGACTGGACTTTTGCTCAGCGCTCGAGACTTCAGGTCTTCATGATGGACGCCCACTCCACGACCCATCCAGACTTTCACCTGGTCCGTGACTACCAGGAATTTCACCTAGAGCCCCTGACTCTAGAATTTCGCCCAAAGTTTACAACCCGCCAAGACTTTCCACCTAGGGTTACCACCCCTAGGGCATAGGGTTACCTCCCCCTAGGATTTTCCATAACCTAGGGTTACCACCTCCTAGGACCTAGGGTTACCTCCCCTTATAGTTTTCCACCTACTTAATATCCACTAGGACTTTTGCCTAAGAACACTTAGGACTTTCCTGCAAGCTCAATCACACTTATTAGATAACAAGACAATTTAACTTTGAACCATTTGTCATTATCAAAACATAGGTTCGATCGTCTGGTGTTCACTACACCAACAATCTCCCCCTTTTTTATTATGGTAGCCTGGTTCAAAGTTAAATAAAACATAACAATAATTACTGTAATATAATGAAAAGGAATTTAAGCATGAGCATAAGTAAAATACAACAATTTTAACATATTTAAAAAAATCTCCCTTATGCTCATGTTTTATGTTTAACTCTTAACTTTAACTTTTCTCTCCTCTTTTGTTATACATAAAAAAAAAGGGTACTAAATTAAAAAGAAAAAGAATCTTTAAATATGAAATGCTAGTTTTTTTAATCTTTTAAACTCTCCCTGAAGGATAGCACTTACTTGACTTAAAAATCATTTATCTTTTAAACAAAATAGCTAAATACCTAGCTTTGAAAAGGATGTATTTGAAAAATACTTAACTAAATACTTAGTTTTGAAAAGATTTTCTTTTAAAAAACTTAGCTCAATACTTAGTTTTGAAAAGATTTTATTTTATTTTTTAAAAAGACTTAGCTCAATACTTAACTTTGAAAAGATTTTCTTTAAAAAAGCTTAGCTCAATACTTAGCTTTTTAAAAAAAATTAACAAAAACTTAGCAGAAAAATTAGCTAAATTTAAGTTTTGAAAAGAATTCTTTGTAATAATACTTAGCGAAAATGATTTCTTTGGAAAATACTTAGCTAAGTTAAAAACACTATATCAAGTACTTTATTTTTCGAAAAGATTTTTAAAACACTTAGTTAAGTATATAAAAACTTAGTTAAAAATACTTTTTCAAAAACTTAGTTTTCCAACTAGAAATATTTGAACTTTATTTTTCAAATAAAGTATTAAAATTACTTTTCAAAAATAGTTAGATTTTATTTTAAAAAATAGTTAATCAAAAAAAAATTGAACTTCATTTTTGAAAAATACTTTGATTTGAAATTTTGAAAAAAAATACTATAACTTTGAGAAATTAATGTCTTAACTTTCTTTCACTCCCCCTTAATTAATGCAAAAAAATAAATGTTTTAAGTTTTAGGGTCTTAGAGTCAAAGCATGAGAGTTCAAAGTTAAAACACAAGTTTAAAGTAAAAGTAATTAATTAGTTTCCTAATTTTCTATCTCACCTATTCTATGCTATCAACTTTGTTCAACTTATGAATTTGTGTGAAACAAAGTTAAGTTAATTTTTAAGTTGATTTTCAGTTTGAGAATTGAAAAATTTTAAGTTTACCTTATGAATTTTGATTTGATTTTAAGATTAAATTTTAAAAAATATTTAAGTTTTAGATTTTGAAAGATATTTAAGTTTGAAAAATATTTAATTTTGAATTTTAAAATAATTTTGAATTTCAAAATTAATTAAAATTTAAAGATTAATTAGATTTGAACATTTGAGGATAATTAAAATTTTAAAAATTAATTAACATTTGAAAATAGTTAACATTTTGAAAGGTAATTATAATTTTAAAATAATTAAGATTTTAAAAATTATGATTAAAAATAATTAATATTTGAAAATATTAAATCATGATTTAAAAATTAACTAATATTATATTTTTAAAATTAATTATACTTATGAAATTAATTATGTTTTTAAGATTTTAAAATTAATTAAGATTTTTTAAATTAATTATACTTTTAAAATTAATTATATTTTTAAAATTAATTATACTTTTGAAATTAATAGTGACTTAGATTAATTAAATTGAATTAATTTTAGTTGAATTTTAATTTAGCTAACTTAATTGAATTTAGCTTAATTAATTTGAATTTGGTTAACTACTTTTTATTTTATACCTAGGTCCATCTCACCCTTTTCTAGATTTTTAATCAGGAAACTTTAATAGTTTTGTAAAATAGTTAATTTAATATTCACTTTATATTAAAATCTAAGGATTGATTTATATTTGAATTAGATTAAGGTTTAACAGTTAGTTAATTAAATATTCATTTTAATAATTGACTTCCAGGTTATGGCGATGCACTAAGCCTTCTTAAGTATTGGATCATCAACCACTTCTAGACAAAGCCTTTTAAAGAAATTAAATATTTAATTTCCTTTATGAAAATCCTAGGTCTAACTAGTCAAGTGTGAATCAAGCCTAAGTTCTTATTTATCCTATTCTAAGTATGAATAATAAAAAATAGTAAAGCAAACATCACACAAATTTATCTAATGAATATGGTTTTTTTATTGGCTCCCCCATAGATCATAGTCTCAATAGGGTATATCAAGTTAATGAATTTGATCGTTGGGATCCAATATTGACCAAGTCCAACCTGATTAATCAAGTTAGAGTTGGAGACCCATGCTTGGACTATTTCTCTATTTGTTCGGTTAACAAGTGATAAATAAGATCTAAACTTGCGATTAGCCTTGTATCCAAGTCCAGATCGATTGCATATGACTCTTTATTTTTCAAGAATCAAATCAAGATTCTTGGAACTCAAAGTGAACCATTCCAATGAGTCATTGAGTTTTTTAACTTGAGTTTTTAAATTGGAATTTTCTTCCTCAAGTTGTTGAACTTGAGTTGAGGTTCCTTCTTGAACTTGCTCAGCTAAAGAACTCGAGTTAGTTACTTCTGTAAGGGTTATTACCTCCTTATGGAGTGACTTGACCCGGAGATTGAATTTGGCTAATTTTCTTAATAAGTATTCAATTAAATTTTGTAATTCATCTATTTGAGTACCGGCGAACAGAGAACTTACAATGTTTTTTGGCCCTTCGAAAATAGATGCGGATCCGTGGCTTCTTTCGGACTCGATTTTTGATTTCGCTCCAATTTCGGACTCGGACTCAATTTCGACAACGTAAGCTTGTCCCGGTAGGGCAAGGAAGCTTGTTTGCTCGTCTTCTTCGTCGGAATCTTCCGAGGATTCGGCCACGTTGCTTTTAAAGCCTTCCTTCCTCTTTGCTTTTGGTTTGGGAACTCCGATTTATAGTGTCCCTTCTGGTTGCAGCCGTAGCAGGTAACTCCAGGCTTAGCCTTCGTATCAATTGAGTTACCTTCTTCCTCCTAAGTGCTTTCCGAACTAGTTTAACTAGTTCAGTGGTGATTTCGTCTTCTTCTGAGTCCGATTCATCTTCGTGCTCGGGTTCGGTTCATCGTTTGACTTTTGATTCTCGTGTTCTACTTGTTGTAAAATACCAAAAAAGGGCGGATAACCATTATGGAATTTTCTGAAATTTTTAGAAATTTTTCTGAAATTTTTCGGAGACCGTATGGACGAGTTTACAGAGATAAAATTGGGTCCCGTGAAAGCCTGTTTAGGCTACCCATTTAAGTGAGGAAAAGTTTGTTGTTCTTTTTATTTTTCTTTTATTTTTTTCCTTTTTCTTTTCTCCCCACACGTCGTTACCTTCGTTTCCTCCCCGCGTGCCTGACGCCTCGCCCGCACCGTCTCCTCCCTTGCCCTAACCGCACACAGAAGGTTTCTTCTTCCTTTTTTTCTTCCGTGACACCAAAGCATTCTCTTCTTCTTCCCGAACCCGACAGTCTCCCAAACCTCGCCGGTTGTCCCCCTCTCTTTTCTTTCCCTTCCGAGCCACACACCCGCTGCACACCGCCGCCTTCTCCCTACTCGAGTCGTGTTGCGACGACGAGACGAGTCCGAGCGCCGGCCACCAGGTCCGACCCAGCGCCGACGCCGCTCGATCCCGCGCCTCTCCCCTCTGTTGATCTCCGGTTCTTCTCCGATCAACGACACTGTTGGCTATCGCCGGAGCTGCGGAGCCCCTCTATCGCGGAGGTCATGCCCTAGCCCCCTCTGCTGTAATTTGGCAGCACAACTGCCACCTTTCGTGCCCTAGCAGCGATCCTTAAGGTAAGGTGTCACCGGATTTCAATTGATTGGGTTATGTTCTGCGTTAATCCTTCTTGTTATGGTTTAGGGAATGGGGTGGATCAGTTTCACTCCTTTTTCCTCCTGATCAGATGTTGCACCTTCTCGTCTTTGCTGCAGATTGAGGTAACAAGATTGGAGAAGAGGTAAGATGCATAGTCATTGCTAGAAATTTATTAGTGATAGGTTGTTGTGTTGAATTCTGATCATTTCTTCTTGATCCGGTTGGTGGACAGCAACTTGATGAGGGCTATAAGGTGAGGTTGAGTGTTGTGGAGCAACAAGCACGGCTGTGAGGTATAAGTATTGTGTCCTGTGGATTTGAAATTTGTGTGCTGTGGGTTGCTCTTTGATCCAGCAGCTCACCTTGGGTTCGGCAGGACCTCCTTCCAGCAGCAATCTTTTTGGCTGAACTTGAGGTAAGAGGTTAAATTAGGTTTACGTTATTGTGTTGATTAGGGTTTTGCCCTAATTTAGTGTTAGAGATTTTTCTTTAGCTATTTCATTGAATATTAGCTAAATAAAAATGTATATATTGGCGACATAGGACTTTGACGTGAGACGAGTATCTCAACGTCGGATTTGGACCGGATTGGACCTTTCTATTGGAGGTGGGTACCTTGACTTATCTTTTGATATGATCATTTGATATGCATAGTAGATTTTAACAAAGAGTAATAGTTATGTTTATATCTGCATCGGTATGTCATTATCTATTTCCTGAGCATGCTTTGATTGTTACCTGTTTAGCGTTCATGTTTATACCCTTCATATTACTTATGATCATAGAGGTAATGACATACCATGCCTTTTGATATACCGAACTAGGTTTTTATCGTACCTTACCTGTGTACCTTAGATCTTTGGATTTGATCCATTGATGCTAGGGTACACATTTTATATATATGGATAGGTTCAAGAAATTGCCATGCTTAGTGTCATGCACCATCTTGCATGATTGCATACTGTGCGATAGTCGGCTCCATTATTGTTGAGCACATTGCTAGTTACATAGATCTGCACACCCCACCACTCATGGGTTAGTGGTATGTCAGGCAGGTGTGTGGCAGTTCTGCTGTTAGGCTCCGCTGGTCTGGTGACTCAGCGTGGTAGCCGGCTGACAGTTCTGCTCTGTTAGGCTCCGCTGGTCTGGAGACGCAGCGTGGTAGCCGGCAGATAGTTTGCTCTGTTTGGCTCCGTTTGTCTGCTCATGGGTAGTGTGACGTAGCGTGGTAGCCGGCAGGAATCCCTCCTCTGGACTTGCTCAGGGAGATGAGAGCATTGAGCTCCCCCACTTATGATTTGGGATAGGAGGATAGGTGTACTTCGACAGCATCCTGTCCACTCTGTCACTCATCAGGAGTAGTGATGACAGAGTGCACGATTGTCACAGCCCTACCCACTCGGTCTCACCATCGTGTGTGAGACGGCTGACTGGAGAGTAGCGGTGACCAGGATATGTCATTGACATCATATGCATTGATGCATTTATTGCTTGTGTTTGCTGCACTTGTATGTTGCATATTTGATGGATGCATTTGTTTGACATGCATACAGGATGTCTATACTTCTCCGTTGATTATCTATACACCAGGTCCTAGTTAGTATAGTTTTCTCATGTTTATTTCAGTTATATTTATCATTCTTATATCAGGAGATTGTACTCATGATTAATGCTAGTTGTTATTTTCTTACTATGCATGTTAATATTACCCGCTGAGGAGTTGACTCACCCCGTGGATATTTACTATTTTTAGGTTGAGGCTGTTCAAAGGAGTTCCAGTCGCTAGTTCCCTGTAGATCACGAGGATGTGTTTTATCTTTTTGTTTTCCTATTGTACTTTTTAGACTTGTTCTAGTTTTGACACTTGGATATTATGTTATCTTTATTGTCGATGAGTTTTATTTGGATGTGTTTTTTCTACATGCTTGCCTCGATGGCAGAAGAGATGAGTTCGTAGTGATTTTGAGTTTTATGGGTGTAGCTGAGTAGGATTTTGGACTTGGTTTTCCTTATCGTTGCATTTGTTTAATTTTACTATTAAACTGCGTGGTGATTGCTTATTATTTATTGTTGTTGTTTCGGCCATGTTGGCCGATGTATATGTGGCCCTGGGGCCATTGTAGAAAGTTTCAGATTATCACCCATACAGGGGAGATGCTGCCGAAATTTCTTCTAGCATGGACTCCTCCGGGGTGTGACACTTGTACCTGCAATCAAAGCAATACCTTTCTCACCCGAAAATGCATTAGTCTGTTCGTGTAACTCAAAATCAGAAAATAATTCATCTAATCTAATAATTAAAAAATCCCTGGATACTTTGTAAGTATCTACCATCGATGCCCACAAGGTATTCCTCGGAAAAGCATTCAGCGCGTACCTAATTACGTCGCGATTCTCCACTTTCCGTCTGATCACGTGAAGTCTATTTAGAAGATCTTGGATGCGAGCATGTAGCTGGCTCGCCGACTCACCTTCCTATATTTTTATATTATATAATTTGTTTAATAGTAGATCTCGCTTGCTTACCTTCGTGTCGAAAGTACCCTCATGCAGCTCAATCAATTTTTTCCACAGCTTCTTTGTGCTTGAAAATGGACCGACTTTGTTCAGCTCTTCTTTTGTTAGGCTACATTATAGAGTACATGTTGCCTTGGTGTTAGCTTTGATCTTCTTCATCAAATTTGTGTCCCAATTCTCGCATGCCACTAGTTTTCCAGTGTCATCGAGTGGAAGTACCAGACCGGTCTGGATGATCATCTACATCTCGACTTACATCTTGAGGTAGTATTTCATTCGACCCTTCCAGTAATCGAAGTCTTCATTGAAAAATAGTGGTGGCCGAGGGTGTTGTAGCCTTCTTGGTGGGTCATTTAGAAAAAGAGATCTTGCACACAAATAAATACAGAAACTTGTCCCAAGACTTAATCTTGAATTAGTAGTGCGGGAGATAAAGAAATTGCTCGAATAGTATTGCATGAATTTCAAGGAAAATATTAAAATAATATTAAAATAATAATAAAAAATATTATGACAAAATTTTGTTAAATGTAATATGTCACAAATTCTAACTAATGATGAAGAAATGAAAGTGACTTTTTTGAAAAAGAAATTTGGAGGGAACCCCCTGCTCGATTGGTGGTTTCACCAATTCAAAGCGGTCTTGCTCTGATACTAATTGTAAAATCGATGAGTGTTAGAGGGGGGTGAATAACACTCATGAATTTTTCACTCATTTCAAAAAACACAAAGTAAACGCAGTGGAATAAATAATAAGTAAAACAAAAGCAATGCTAACACAATTTCTTTTACTTGGTTCGGTGCCTGTGACGACTCCTACTCCAAGACCCGCGATCATTGATCGCTTACGTTGGGCAATCACTATAGATCCAAAAATTCTTTACACAAAACAAGGACAAGTAAAAAAGCTTTACAAATATTGAACTACAACTTGTTACCAACGACTTGGTGAAATCAATCTTCTGGCTTGGTCGTCGTTGGGGGTGTGCGCAAGGGCTCAACTTGTTCTCAATTGATCAACTTGTTCTCAAGTGATCATTCTGAATGTGTTGTTCGAAGCTACTGGTCGACCCTCTTTTTATAGCCAAGCCAGACCTAATCCAAATCCACTGATCTTGGGATCAGTCTTTGACTCGACGTTGATCGATTGACTGATCCAAGTGTTCGGTCGACCGAACCCTCTGAACCTGCCTAGCTTCTCGCCCACATGCTTCTGCTCGGATAAGAGTATTCGTTCGGTCGACCGATCCCGCTGATGATCTCTGACTTATTTGATCCGATCAACTTGGTCCGAAGCTAATCCATGTTCGGTCAATTGAACCTCCCTGTTCGGTCGACCAATCCCCTGGTCAACACTTCACCGTAAGCTGAATATGATCTATTCACTCAGTGGTTTGATCGACGGATCAAGACCGCCTATTCAACCTACCACATGTTAGTTCCTTTTAAAATAGACATTAGAAAATAGGCAGATAACATGTGAAGTAAAATCCATTTTGACAATCATCGGGCTATCCAATTCTAACTTTCGGATTTCACCAGAAATCCTAGGTCAAATCGATATCTACTGTTACCTCTTCGAGGAACGCGTCCTTACCTACTCCTCTAAGGAGAGTTTATCTTTTGTAGTCCAGTCCTCCAGACTGACTGGACTTTTGCTCAGTGCCCGACACTTCAGGTCTTCATGCTGGGCGTCCACTCCACGACCCATCCAGACTTTCACCTGGGTCGCAACCACCAGGATTTTCACCTAGAGTCCTCGACTCTAGGATTTCGTCCAAAGTTCATGACCCGCCAAGACTTTCCACCTAGGGTTACCATCCCCTATGACCTAGGGTTACCTCCCCCTAAGGTTTTACATAACCTAGGGTTACCACCCCCTAGGACCTAGGGTTACTTCCCCCTAGGGTTTTCCATATCTTAGGGTTACCACCCCCTAAGACCTAGGGTTGCCTCCCCCTAGGATTTTCCACCTACGTAGTATCTGTTGGTCCCTTTGGAGGCCGGCAAGAGGGGAGGGGTGAATTGCCCTACAAAAATAAACCACAAACCTTTCTCGGATATTCAACTAATTTAAAAGAACTTGTAATAATAAACAAAAGAGACTAATTAGAAACTAATTCAGACACAGAGGGTTTACTTGGTTTGCAATCAGAGGATTGCTAATCCAAGACAAAGATGGCGCACTATCTTATTCTCCTCTGGGCGGAGTAGCCTCTTACAGCATTGAAAGCACAGACAGAAAAGTAAAGCACACAGAAGTTGATTACAAGTAAGATGAATTAACTGTGCAGATCAGTGCTATATTTATAGCACTGGTCGGGGCGCCTCGAAGGGGTTCCGGGCGCCCTGGGGGCGATAAAACTTTATCCTCCATCGTTCAGATCGTGTTAGAATCGATCTGGTCAAAAACTTCATCCCGGGCGCCCGAAAGGGTTTTGGGCGCCCCGGGCTGCTCCGGGCGCCCCGAGACTTAAAGTCAACAAAAGTTGACTTTTTCATCTCCGGTTCAGCTCGTCTCGGTCCGGGTCTTGTTCGCTCCGGCTCCGCTAGCTTGGGTGATCTCGGTCATCCGGAATAGGGCTCACCCGAGCCCAAGTTCCGGCCTTCTCCTCGAGCAGCCTTCCTTCCCGATTTCTCGCCCCTCGAACGCCGCGCACGTTCTTCTCGTCCACCGGTGTACTCTTCCGCGGTCACCTCGTCCCTTGGACGCACCGAGCCCGTTGACTCTCTCCCCGTGTCGTCCTTCTCACTAGCCGCTTCTTCCGCTCGACTTCCTGTGTTCCTAAGCTCCTGTACACTTAGACACAAGGGTTAAACAAAACAGGACCTAACTTAAATTGTTTGATCACATCAAAACACCTTGGGGTTCCAACAATCTCCCTCTTTTTGATGTGAGCAACCCAAGTTAAGCTAGGGTAAACAAATGCAATAAAAACAGTTAATTTGCAAGTAATTTGCAAATAAGTCTAAAGATTTTTTAATTAAAAAAAATGTACCTCCTCCTAGACTTAACATTCGTCTCCCCCTTTGATCACATAAAAAATGGGGTTTCTTTTAACAAGTCTAAGGTAAAAAAAAATCTTCCGAAAAAAAAAAATTTAAGTAAAACATTTTTCAGAAAAAAAATCATAAGTGTTAAAAAAAAATCCTTAAAATTTAAGTTTGAAACTTATTTCAACATTTCTTTAAAAAAAAATTGCATAAGTAAAAAAAAAATCTAAGGCAATTTTTATAAAAAAAAAAAATTCTAAGGCAATATTTTAAAAAATTTCAAAGTCAAGTTAAAAAAAAATTCTAAGGAAATTTCCAAAAAAAATTCTAAGAAAAAGAATTTTCTAAGGTAATTTTTTTTTAAAACTAAATATTTTTGAAAATATTTTCTAAAACAAATTGAATAACCCTTTAAGGCATATTTGCATCAGAAACATTTTCTAAGTTAAACAAAATTTTCAAAACAAATGTTTAACAACTTTTAAGCATTATTTAATTCTAACTTTAATACTTTTTCCAAAAAGTTAATAAAACATTTGATTTCAGTATTTTGGCTTCCAAGTCATGGCGAGGCATTAGACCTTCTTGGTTATTGGAACAACAACCACTTCCTTAGACAAAGCCTCATAAAGAAATTATCTGTTTAACTTTCTTGCTGAAAATGCTAACTCTAATTTTAATTTTAAATTAAACAAGTTTTTAGAATCTAATAGAGGTTCCTTCTTACAGGGTTAATTAAATATTTTCTAGGTACATAGGCCTTTGATATTTTTCTAATTTGATTTTGATGAAACTTATAATACCAGTTTAATCCTCTATAATTTTTTAAAGCAGAAACATTTGAACCGTTAGACTTTTTCAGCCTTACAATTTCTTCTTTTAGTTTTCCATTTTCAATTTTTCAAAATCCTCTATAAGACATGATTTTGCCAAAATTCTTTTTGTTTCTAAAATTTCATTTTCTAATTTGGTATTTTTATTTTCTAATTTATACATGGATTTTGTCATCGCCTTAATACCAAAGTAAAGTTGATCAGGGGATAAGAGGCATACCTCACTTACCATATCAGACTTGAAGCATGAATCTTCCCCTGCTTCACTGCTTTCATCTGAGATCGCTTCCCCTTCATCGATGCTGGGTTCTGATGTGCTTTTTCCTTCGTAGCTTGCCATCAGCGCTAGCCCGACATATTCTTGAATCTCGGACTCAGATGAAGAAGTGTCGTCCCAAGTAGCTTTTAGGTTCTTGTGCTTCTTGGGAATCTTGCCTTTATCCTTCTTTAGTTCTGGGCAATCTTCTTTTAGGTGTCCTTCCTTTTGACACTGGTAGCAACGCATCCTTCTTCTATTCCTTGGATTCTTTTTATTCTGCACTTCTTTAAATTTATTAGATCTAAAAAACTTTTTAAAGTTTCTTACCATGTATGCTTCCTGATCATCTTCTGAGTCTGACTCGGGTTCATCTCTTTTGGTTGCATTTAGTGCGATCATCTGGCTTGATTCCTTTGTTCCTGCACACCTGGTTTCATGCAATTCAAGAGTGGAGAACAGTTCTTCTAAAGTACTTACCTCCAGGTCTTTCGAAATGTAGTAGGCGTCGACGATTGATGTCTATTCTGAAGTTCTGGGAAACGCGTTGAGTGTGTAGCGTATTGTGTCCCGATTTGTTACCGTTTCTCTGAGGTTCTCGAGACCAGTAATCAGTTCTTTTACCTTCACGTGTAAATTGGCTACCTTCTCACCTTTTTCTACACGGATGTTCATCAGCTTGTTCCGGAGGATGTCTCTTCTAGCGAGCTTCGCTTCGGACGTGCCTTCGTGGAGCTCCAGGAATTTCTCCCAGAGTTCTTTAGCAGATGAATAGCTTCCGATGCGGTTGACCTCTTGAGGCGGCAACACGCTCAGCAGGTGATATTCCGCACGGTTGTTCGCTACAGACTCATTCTGCTCCTTCTTTGTCCAATGACTCTCTTCTTTTTCTTCTCCATCTTGATTCATCGGAGCTATAAAATCATACTTCATAATAAACTGAATTTTGAAATCAATGTTTAGGAATACCTCCATACGACGCTTCCAGTCTACGAAGTCCCCCTCGAATTTTGGTGGAACGATGCTTAGTCCGGCCATCTCGTTGCTTCGATCGACGGTTAGTCCTCCTGAAGCGCCTTGCTCTTATACCACTTGTTGGTCCCTTTGGAGGTCGGCAAGAGGGGAGGGGTGAATTGCCCTACAAAAATAAACCACAAACCTTTCTCGGATATTCAACTAATTTAAAAGAACTTGTAATAATAAACAAAAGAGACTAATTAGAAACTAATTCAGACACAGAGGGTTTACTTGGTTTACAATCAGAGGATTGCTAATCCAAGGCAAAGATGGCGGACAATCTGATTCTCCTCTAGGTGGAGTAGCCTCTTACAGCGTTGAAAGCACAGACAGAAAAGTAAAGCACACAGAAGTTGATTACAAGTAAGAAGAATTAATTGTGTAGATCAATGCTATATTTATAACACTGGTCGGGGCGCCCCGAAGGGGTTCCGAGCGCCCTGAGGGGATAAAACTTTATCCCCCAACGTTCAGATCGTGTTAGAATCGATCTGGTCAAAAACTTCATCCCGGGCGCCCGGAAGGGTTCCGGGCGCCCCGGGCTGCTCCGAGCGCCCGGAATGGTTCCGGGCGCCCCGAGCCTTAAAGTCAACAGAAGTTGACTTTTTCATCTCCGATTCAGTTCATCTCAGTTCGGGTCTTGTTCGCTCCGGCTCCACTAGCTTGGGTGATCTCGGCCATCCGGAATAGGGCTCACCTGAACCTAAGTTCCGGCCTTCTCCTTGAGCAGCCTTCCTTCCCGGTTTCTCGTCCCTCGAACGCCGTGCACGTTCTTCTCGTCCATCGGTGTACTCTTCCGCGGTCACCTCGTCCCTCGGACGCACCGAGCCCATCGGTTCTCTCCCCGTGCCGTCCTTCTCGCTAGCCGCGTCTTCCGTTCGACTTCCTGTGTTCCTAAGCTCCTGTACACTTAGACACAAGGGTTAGATAAAATAGGACCTAACTTAACTTGTTTGATCACATCAAAATACCTTGGGGTTCCAACAGTATCCACTAGGACTTTTTCCTAAGAACATTTAAGATTTTCTTGCAAGCTCAATCACACTTATTAGATAATAAGACAACTTAACTTTGAACTCTTTGTCATTGTCAAAATATAGGTTCGATCATCTGGTGCTTACTGCACCAACACTTTGGCCCAAGAACAATCGAGTCAATCGACGGAGCAACAGAAAATCGTTGATCAAGATGCTGAGCTGAAGTCTCTAAAGGTTGAGCTGGAGGCATCCAAGGCCCAATTGGCTAAGTTTCAAGAGGACGAGCCCGCTCGGTTAGAGGACTTCCGGGTTAAATATCTCTGCTCGGAAGGCTTCAACTAGATCTTCTCCAATTGGATCCTATGGATCTTTGATCTCGACATAAACAACACCATCCAATAGATGAAGGATGGTGGCCACCTATCTGCCAATGTCTCTATTACATCCGTTTGGAAGGATGAGCTTGTGGCCTCTCTCCCTGAGGACGCTGTTGCCGATCTAGTGTAGTTCTTTTCTACTAGCATTTTGTAACATGGAACAACCTTTGTAAATTTTTCCAAGTACTAATCCATGAGCCCCCGTTTGGCACTTTAAAATATGCCTACTTCATATCCTCTTTATTCTTTCTATATAACTTAGTCACCCCGAGTAATAGTTTGAATCTCCCATGAACTATTGTCGAGCGACATCTTGCTATAGAAATGAGCATGGGCACTTGGCTTGATTGAGTCAAGTATCTCCCACACTTAGCATTTTCATGTGAAAATTCCTCTCTGCGTAGTTATGATTTATAGCTACCACTCGATTATTGAATCGGGATTTATAGTTGCGACTCGACTGTTAATTCACCCTCGTGCTCGGGTTTATAGCCGCCGCTCAGCTGTTGATTAAGAAGACTTTTAGTTTTTAGTCATCGTTCGGTTGTTGATCACGTAGACACTTAGTTATAAAACCGTCGTTCGACTGTTGATTCACAGTCATGCTTAAGTTTAAAGTCACAACTCAGCTGTTTATAGTTTACAATCCAAGGGTTTATAGTCGGCATTTGATTGTTGAATCGCTATCGTGCTCGAGTTTATAGCCGTCACTCAATTGTTTATAGTTTACTCAGCTTACGCTTGGGTTTATAGCTGTCGTTCAACTATTTGATTATTCATGTTCAAGAGTTTATAGCCGCCACTTGGCTTATGAAACTTTAACCTTGAATCCACGGTTTATAGTTGTCGCTCGGCTGTCTATTTCCATTGGTCTTAGTTTAAAGCTATCACTCAGCTATAATTCTTGCACGCTAGGATTTATAATCACTACTCGACTTTGGAATTTTTTAACAGGAGTTTATAGTTGTCGCTCGACTTATATTTTTTGTAGCAGGAGTTTATAGTCGTTGCTTGGCTTATGCTTTTTGTCGCCTCCAGATTTTATAGCCACCGCTTGGCTATGGATTTCCTGTTAACCCAGGTTTTATAGTCACAATTTGACTATTGATTTCTACCATGCTAGAGTTTATAGTCGTCGCTTGGCTGTTGATTTCACATTGGTCTTGGGTTTATAATCATCGTTCGACTTTCAATAATTTCGTAACGAGAGTTTATAGTCATCGCTCGACTTCAATCATCATTGCTCAAAGGTTTATAGTCACTGCTCGACTTTTAACTTGGTTGATCGGCGCAAGAGTTTGGGACACTTAATTGATTTTTCATTCATTATTCCTTGCATTGCTGAAACAGATACTTTGTCAGTTTACACGAATGTGCTCACAAAGCCTTTTACCCCGCTCAGTAAGGTTGAAGATGGTTAGTGCTTCAAGGCCACTCTAGATTCCACCCATTCTCATCTTGTAAATAGTAGGATCCGGAGCTAAGCTTTCGAATGACCTTGTATGGGCCTCCCTATGGTGCCTTTAATTTGGTGACATCGTCGACCGACTTCACTCTTTCCACACTAGGTCTCTAACCTGGAACGATATGGGGATCACTCTCCAATTTTGCTTTACTTCATCCTCTATTGGTAGGCCATTAGCTGGATGGTGGCCTTATCTCTAACTTCTTCTATCAAGTCAAGCTCCATAAGTCGTCGATCGGTGTTTCCCTCGTTGTAGAGCTGCACCTTGTCGGACTCTACCCCTACTTTGATCGGCACCACTACCTCACCTCCGTACACCAAGTGAAATGGGGTTGTGTCGATTGCTTCTTTTGGCATTGTGTGTGTTAGAGTATACACTAAAAGTCTAGCTTTTTATAAACATTTATTTTGAAATAAAGAATCACATTGGTCAAATGTCTACATTTATATGCTAAGTGTAGTTGTTCAATTAATTTATATTGTAGATAACATGGTATGTGGTGTCACACACAGAAGATCATGTTATCAATTCCTTATAAATTATAAACAGTAGCTCACGACTAAGATGGATAGGAACAAACCATTGGAATAGTCGTAGTGTAATTTGGTATTAGTTTATCTTGACTATAAAATTACACTAGTACACTCTGAGTGTATTGAGCAGGTGTTGGTTGCTATTCGGAAAGCCTAATGGTTCCACTGTACAAAAATTTTGTACAAAGATCTGAACCTTTTCTTAGCTACCATGTGTTCTTTTAAATTAAACTTGGATCGCCTGCGGAACTTAACACGTTTGATCCTAAGTTTAATTTATTTGTTCTTTTAGGTTTAGACTTGGATCTCCTGCAGAACTTAACACGTTCGATCCAAATCACCTAGGTCACGAAGACAATTAAATATCTATTTCCAAAATCGGCTTCCAGTACTGCATGGCGAGGCACTTGGCCTTCTTGGATATGGGAGCAACCACCACCGACTAGACAAAGCCTTTTAAGGAAATTAAATATTTAACCTTCCTATAGTAACCCTAGGTTAACTGCTAAGAACAATCAAATCACAAGGAAAAGAAAAAACAAAAGAACACAACTTCGAAAACTAATTCGAAAAAACTAGAATCGCATGCCTCTTGTATTTGGTATTTTTACAAAGAAACAAAACTAACATGATGCGGAAAACAATTATTAGTTATACCTTTCTTTATGAATAATGACCTCTTGATCTTCTACCGTATTCCTCTTCTAATCTCGGGCGTTGTGTGGGCAACGATCTTCCAAGACGAGAACCACCTAGCACCTTCTTCTCCTTCCTTCAAGTTTCGGCCAAGCACAAAACCTCCAAAGGATGAAGAACCTTTTCCACCAACCAAGCTCCAAGGGATGCAAGCTTCCTCTTCTACTTCTCCAAGTTAGGATCCGGCCACCACTTGATCTCCAAGAGGAAGAGGAGGTTCGACCACAAATATG
This sequence comes from Zingiber officinale, assembly GCF_018446385.1. Lineage (NCBI taxonomy): Eukaryota > Viridiplantae > Streptophyta > Magnoliopsida > Zingiberales > Zingiberaceae > Zingiber > Zingiber officinale. Next base: position 110,867,096 of record NC_055988.1, read on the forward strand.
GAGAGAAGAGAAAAGGGAGAGGCTGGCCACACCAAGTAAGAAAAGAGGGAGAAATAGAATAGAGGTTGTGTCTCATGAAGGCACCCAAACCCCCTCTTTTATAATCCTTAGCCTTGGCAAATAAGGAAAATTTAATAAAACCTTCCTTAATTCTTTTGCCATTGTAAAGGAAAATTTTAATTAATTAAAATTAAAATTAAAATCCTTTTCTTAATGCATATGGCCGGCCACATCAAAACAAGCAAACTAGGAAATTTTTCGCTAGAAAAATTAAAGCTTCCTAATTTGCTTCCGGAAAAATTTTAAAATAAAATTTCTCTTTAATAATCCCTTCATGGTTGATGCTATAAAAGAAAATTTCTATAATTTTAAAATTTATCTTTTCAACATGTGGATGATTTATAAATAAGGAAAGTTTTTACCAAAATTAAAATCAACCTTTTAATCTACAAATAAGGAAAGAGATTTAACTCTTCTCTTAATCTTTTGTAAACTCTTATAAAAGGAAATGTTTTAATTTTTAAACTCTCTTTTAAATCATGTATTCCACATAAGAAAAAATTTAAAATTAAAATTCCTTTTTTTTTATTTTTAATGGCCGGCCACACATAGGTTGAACCCATGCTTGGGCCGCCCACAATCAATCCTATCTAAACATGGTTTGGTCGGCCCTTGCTTGAACTCCAAGCAAAGCTTGGTCGGCCCCCTTTTAGATGGGTACGAAGGTGGGTATAGGTGAATATAGTACTCTATAATTAAGAGGCTACGATAGGGACCGAGAGGAGGAATTGGTTTTGGTCTCCCGATAAAATTAAGCATCCCGTGTTCGCCCCGAACACACAACTTAATTTTATCAATAATAATTCATTCCACTAGAGAACTATTATTGAACTACCGCACCAATCCCAAATTATATTTTTGGGTTCCTTCTTATTATGAGTGTGTTAGTCTCCCTGTGTTTAAGATAATGAATGTCCACTAATTAAATGAATTACTGACAACTCACTTAATTAATATCTTAGTCCAAGAGTAGTACCACTCAACCTTATCATTATGTCAGACTAAGTCCACCTGCAGGGTTTAACATGACAATCCTTATGAGCTCCTCTTGGGGACATTCTCAACCTAGATTTCTAGGACACAGTTTCCTTTTACAATCAACAACACACACTATAAGTGATATCATTTCTCAACTTATCGGGCTTATTGATTTATCAAACTAAATCTCACTCATTGATAAATTAAATAAATAAATATCAAATATATATGCTTGTTATTATATTAGGATTAAGAGCACACACTTCCATAATAACTGAGGTCTTTGTTCCTTTATAAAGTCAGTATAAAAGTAACAACCTCTAATGGTCCTACTCAATACACTTTAAGTGTATTAGTGTAATTATATAGTTAAGATAAACTAATACCTAATTACACTACGACTTTCCAATGGTTTGTTCCTTTCCATCTTGGTCGTGAGCTACTGTTTATAATTTATTAGGTACTGATAACATTATCTTCTATATGTGACACCACATACTATGTTATCTACAATATAAATTAATTGAACAACTACAAATAAATGTAGATAATTTGACCAAATGTGATTCTTTATTCAAAATAAATGTCTACAAAAGCTTAGGCTTTCAGTATACACTCTAACAGCAGGATCATTTAAGGTAAGTTCTTTTTATACTGACTGCATAAAAGAACAAAACTTTTGTTATTATGGAAGTGTGTGCTCTTAATCCTGATATAATAACAAGCGCATATATTTAGTATTTATTTCTTTAATTTATCAAAGGGTGTAATTTAGTTTGATAAATCAATAGGACCGATAAGTTAGGAAATAATATTATTTATAGTATGTGTTGTTGATTATAGAAGGAAACTGTGTCCTAGAAATCTAGGTTGATGATGTCCCCAAGAGGAGCCCATAAGAATTGTCATGTAAACTCTGCAGGTGGACTTAGTCCGACATGACAATAAAGATGAGTGGTACTACTCTTGGAGTTAGATATTAATTAAGTGAGTTGTTAGTAACTCATTTAATTAGTGGGCATTCTATATCTTAAACACAGGGAGACTAACACACTCATGATAAGAAGGAGCCCATATAGTAATATGATATTGGTGCGGTAGTTCAATAATAACTCTTTAGTGGAATGAGATATTATTGATGAACTCGAGTTGGGTGTTCGGGGCGAACACGGGAAGCTCAAGTTCATCGAGAGACCAAAGCCAATTCCTCCTCTCAGTCTCTGTCATAGCCTTTTATTTATAAATTCTTATACCCACCTTCTTACTGATCCTTTGGTGGCCGGCCAAGCTAAGCTTGGAGCCCAAGTAAGGGTCAACCAAGACATGGCTTGTATGGGTTGAAGTGTGGCTGGCCTAGCTTGAACCCAAGCTTAGGTGGCCGACCACAATAAATTTAAAGGATTTTATTTTTTAAAAAATTTTCCTTATGTGGAAGTCATGGCTTTAAAAGAGAGTTTAAAATTTAAATCTTTCCTTTTATAGTTTTCTACAAAAGATTAAGAGAAAGGTTTGATATCTTTCCTTATTTGTAGTTAAAAGAAAGATTTTAATTTTTGATAAAACTTTCCTTTTTGTAACCATCCTCATGATTTTAAAAGAGAGTTTTAAAATTAAATCTTTTCTTTTATAGCTTTCTACAAAAGATTAAAAGAAAGATTTGATATCTTTCCTTATTTGTAGTTAAAAGGAAGATTTTAATTTTAGAGAAAAATTTCCTTTTTGTAAATCATCCACATGTTTTAATAAAGAGATTTTAATTTATAAAAGTTTCCTTTTATAACCAACCATGAAGAGAAATTTTTATTTTAAAATTTCTGGAAACAAATTAGAAAGTTTTAATTTTGTGTTTAAAACTTTCCTTCCTTGGAGGATTTGATATGGCCGGCCACATCCATAGAAGAAAAGGAAATTTTTTATCAATTAAATTTTCCTTTCATTGGCAAGGAAAATAAGAAAGCTTTTATTAAAACTTTCTTTATTTGCCAAGACCAAGGAATATAAAAGAGAGGGTAGAGGTGTCTCACCTCATAACAATATATCATCTAGTATTCCTCTATTCTCTTCCTTGTGGTGGTCGGCCCTCATCTTCTTCCTCTCCTCCTTTTCTTCTTCTTTGGTGACCGGCGGCATCAACTCTCAAGGAGCTTGTTGGTGGTCGGACTTTGCTTGGAGAAGAAGTAAAGAAAGGAGGCTTTGTTTTTTTAGCATTCCTTGGAGCTTGGTTGGTGGCCAAAAGTTCTTCATCTCTTGAAGATTGGTGGTGGTCGAAACTTGCTTGGAGAAGAAGGAAGCTTGGGTGGATTCTCGTCTCGGTAGATCGTCACCCACACGACGTTTGAGATAAGAAGAAGAATACGACAGAAGATCGTGAGGTCTATAAGCTACAAAAGGTATAACTAGTTATTAGTTTTCGCACCATAACTAGTTCATCTTTTTGTTTAGATCTTGAAATACCAAACACAAGAGGCTAACGTTTCTAGGTTTCGAATTTATGATTCGAGTTTGTGTTTCTTTTGTTTTTTTGATCTTGTGATTCGATTATTCTTATTGGTAAAACCTAGGGTTACTATAAGGAGATTAAATATTGAATTTCGTTGAAAGGTTTTGTCTAGGAAGTGGTGGATGCTCACATAATCAAGAAGGTATAGTGCCTCGCTATGTTTAACCTGGAAGTCGATCTATGAAATAAATATTTAATCAAATTTATAACATAGGAGGATTTGGATTAATAATGTTAAGCATCGTTTGCGATACAAGTCTAAACCTCTAAGAACATATAAGTTGAATTTGAAATCAATAATGTTAAGTTCTGTTTGTGATTCCAAATTTAATTTTTAAAGAACACAATAGGTTGTTAGAAATGGTTCAGAACTTGTACAAAATTTTTGTACAAGGAAACCAGTACGATATTCTGAGTAGCAACCAACAGTGTGGTATGCCCACAGCACGCTCGGGAGTTCATCGACACAACTGTCTCCGGCGTGGTCGAGTCGAGCCCGAAGACCTCTAAGGATCTCTCTATTGGTGACCTCCATCTGGCCGTTATTCTGTGGGTAGGCCACTGGCGTGAAAGTCTGCAAGATGTTATAGCCAGTACACCATTCTCTGAGTCTCCACCCTGTAAACTGCTTACCGTTGTCTGAGACGAGCTTGCGAGGGATGCCAAACTGACACAAGATATTTTGTCATATAAATTTGATAGTCATATGCTCGGTTATCTTGCCAAGCGGCTCGACTTCCACCCATTTTGAGAAATAATCGACTGCTACCCGTAAAAATCTTTTTTGTCCGGTCGCCATGGGAAATGGTCTAACAATTTCCATGCTCCACTGGTCGAATGGATAGAACATGGTTGACACCTTCAGTTCTTCAGTAGGTTGGTGCGATATATTTTGATATTTCTAGCAGGACATGCATGTGGCTACTACCTGAGCGGCGTCGGCCTGCAATGTTGGCCAGTAATACCCAGCCAGTAGGATCTTGTGCGCTAATGATAAGTCATCCAGATAACTACCATAAGAGTCTTGGTGCACTTCTTGCAATATGTATTAAACGCCATCTGATCCGATGCACTTAAGCAGGGGCCTTGAGAAAGCCCTCTTGTGCAAGTGATCTACGATTAGAGTGAATCGGCTGGCCCTCCTTTTTAATGATCGAGCTTCCTCTCGATCGTCTGATGTGGAACCTGAATGGAGGAACTCAATCAGTGGCATCCTCCAGTTATTCAGTATGCCCATTCCAATCATCCTGTCGATATGTGACACCAGCAAAACCTGCTCAACTAGCTTATCTACGATGACCAGATATAAAGAACTCGCTAACTTGGCCAGCTCATTCACATACTGCTTGTCTGACTGGGGTACTTTCTGTATAATCACTTCTTGGAAACCTGCCTTCAGTTTCTCGAAAGCTTCAGCATACAACTTAAGTTGGACGTTATTTATTTCAAACACTCCCGATAATTACTGAGTCGCCAGCTAAAAATCCGAGTGGATGAGAACTCTTGTGGCTCCTACATGCGGAGCTGCCTTTAGGCCAACTATCAAGACCTCATATTCTGCCTCCTTATTTGTGGCCTGATAGTCCAGCTTCACGGGCAGTTATATTCTATCCTCGCATGACGATATTAAGAGGATACCTATTCCGCTGCCTTGCTAGGTGGACAAGTCATCCACATATATCCTCCAAGTCACGTCCGGCTCAGTGTTCTATACCTTAATGATGAAATCAGTCAAGGCTTGAACCTTGATCGTTGTTTAGGCTTGATATTGTATGTCAAACTCACTTAGCTCAATGATCCATTTGATCAGCCATTCGATCGTTTTCGGGTTAAGGAGGACTTTTCTCAGCGCGTTGTTAGTCAACACCACTGTGGGATGTGAGAGGAAGTATGGACGTAGCCTCCGAACGATGAGGACTAGCTTGTACGTCAATTTTTTGAGACAGGTGTAGTGAGATTCTCGATCTTTCAATATATGACATAAAAAATATATCGGCTATTGTTTAGCACCGTCTGTCGCACCAACATCGAGTTGACCGTTCACTCTGTGGATGATAAGTATATCTAGAGTGGGTCGCCGGACATTGGCTTAGCCAGTACAGGTAAGAAGGTTAGGTATTTCTTAAGCTCTTCTAGTATCTTATCGCATTCCGTGTCCCACTGAAACTTTGTCGCTCGACGGGGAATCTTGAAGAATGGGTGACTCTGATTGGATGACTTAAATATAAATCTTGACAATGCAATGATCCGTCCAATTAATCGCTGGGCCTCCTTCAAGTTACAAGGCGGGGGCATGTCCTGCAACGCCTTCACCTTGCTTGAATTTGCTTCTGTTCCCTACTCGGTCACAATGTAACCGAGGAAGTGTCTACTCTTCACCCCGAACAGACACTTACTTGGGTTAAGCTTGATTTTGTACGTCGTCAAGGTCCGGCAAGTCTCTTCAACATTTGCACAAAGGTTAGCTGCTCGGAGCGGATTTATTAATATGTCGTCGACGTATGCCTCCAAAGATCTACCATCGAAATACCTTGTTCATCAGCCTTGGGTAAGTGGCATCAACATTCTTTAATCTGAATAGTATAATGATAAAGCAGTAGGTCCCATTGGCCGTGATAAAGTTGACCTTCTCTTGATCTTCCTTGGCGAGAGGAACTTGATGGTAGCCTAGGTACGCATCAAGTATGCAAATCAGCTCGCAACCTGCTGTGGAGTCCACCATTTAATTGATGCGTGGAAGGGGATAGAAATCCTTTGGGCAAACTTTGTTCAAGTCATGGAAGTCGATACAGACCCGTCACTTGTTGAATGGCTTGAAGACCAGCACCATGCTAGCCAGCCAACTCGAGAATTGGACTTCACGAATGTGGTCGGCCTCTAATAATTTTTCTATTTTCGCGCGGATGATTTGGTTCAGTTCTGAGCTAAAGTTCCACTTCCTCTACTTCACTGGCTAGGCATTCGGTCGAACATGTAGCTCATACTATGCCACACTCGGGGAGATGCCTGGGAGCTCGTGAGTCGACCAAGCAAATACATTGTGGTTTTTCCTAAGGCAGACCACCAGTTCGGCCTTCCTTGCATCGATCAAATAGGCCGCAACAAAAGTTGTGGCTTCCGATTAGTTGGGATGGATCTGGACCTCCTCTTTTTCATCGTAGACCAGCATAGGAGGCTCTTCCAGAATTGCATTTACCTCCAATCGCTATGTCTTCCAAACGGTCTTTGCCTCAGACTTGACCATCTCGACATAGTACCGTCGAGAGGCTAGTTGGTTGCCTTTAACTTCGCCTACCAAATTGTCCACTAGAAATTTGATTTTCTGGCAGAAGGTGGGCACTACTACCCGGAACTTGTTCATGGTCGGTCGGCCCAATATAAGGTTGTAAGTGGACTGCGCATCCATCATGATGAAGTTTGTGGTCCTTGTCTGCCTGAGTGGCTCCTCTCTGAGTGATATGGCCAGTCGAGCCTGGCTGATTGGCAATACTTCGTTGCCTGTGAACCCATATAGCGGAGTCGTCATGGGCTGCAAGTTGCTCCAGTCGATTTGTAGCTGGTTGAACGCCTTCTTGAAGATGATATTCACCGAGCTACCTGTATCTACAAAAGTTTGGTGAATATTGTAATTAGCTATTACTGCTCAGATGGTCAAGGTATAGTCATGAGGGACCTCCACCTCCTCTAAGTCCCGAGGACTAAAACTGATCTCCAATCCCTCGGCATTCTCCCTGCTGCACTCGACGGCGTGTATCTCTAATCGTCAAGCATGTAATTTCTTCAACCTATTGGAATCATCGTTGGTCGGCCCTCCAAACATCATTTTGATGTTGCCCCGAGCGGCAGTGCTCCTATTCTCCTCCTCTTGAGCTAAAGATTGAGCCTGCTCAGCCGAAGCCCGAGTAGGACTCACATTACCTCTTCGTTGAGGCTGACATTGACGTTGTTCGGCGATCGACCTTTCTTCTTCCCATCGTCCACCTGATCGGCGTCGATGATGCCAATCACGAGAGGGTGACAAACGGCGATATCATAGAGGAGCCAGTCGGCTTGAAACTGGCCTCAAGTCGTAGCAGTCCAGGTATTATACGTCGTCGAGTGATAGTAGGAGCAGAACAACGGTGTCCACGGCCTGCCTTTCATAGCCTTCGGTCGCTTACTTCCACATCCTGCACAACATGGGCTCGGGGCTCCTAGTGTGGCTGAGTCGCTACCGTTCGGGGGCCCTTTGGTAGTTGATGGTGTTGGGATCGTTCGTACGCGGCTAGAGAGGGGGGTGTGAATAGCCGCCCCAAATTACTCGTTTCTTCCTACAATTCGTTAGCGCAGCGGAAAAATAAAATAGAAACGAAAGGAAGAATATCAAACCTTAACACAGCGATGTACGAGGTTCGGAGATGATGCTCCTAATCCTCGGCGTGTCCGTAAGGTGGACGAACCCAATCAATCCGTCGGTGGATGAGTCCCCGGAAAACCGGCTAATAAAAACACTCCTTCTGGGTGGAGAAACCTCGCCACAGAAACTTCTTGCAACAGCAAGAAAAGAGTACAAGGAAAACAAGAAATAAAGTACAATACAAATGTAAACTTTCTTGCCTTCTCTTCGACTGGAAGAAGCCGCCGCTTCCAAGCGCCTACAACAGCAGGTGACCCAGCCAGAAGCTCACGCGAAGCTTCAAAGCAGCTCAACAAAGCTCAACAGCAAGCTTAGCAGCACCAAGAACAGGAAGAAAGAAGAAGAGAGATCTGTACAACAGCAGCCCTCGACCCCTTTATACCTGCGAAGAAGAAACAGCGAAACAGCGAAGAAACTAGCCGTTGCGTCGCAACGGCTAGAACCCTGACAGGCAACATCCTGATCGGTCTGCAGACCGATCAGGAAAGAAGCCTTCGCTTCTGTTCCGTCCCTGATCGGTCCATGGACCGATCAGGAAACCTCCTGATCGGTCCACAGACCGATCAGGAAACCTTCTGATCGGTCCGTAGACCGATCAGGCTTCTTGCTAGTTTGCCACTGATCTTCTTCTGATCGGTCTCCAGACCGATCAGATAACCATCAGTAGCATACTGATCGGTCACCAGACCGATCAGATGAGCCATGTATCATTGGATCGGTCTGCAGCCCGATCCAAACTTCTCAGCCCTAAACCTAAGGCTTCCATACCAACATCCGGTCAACCTTGACCTGTTGGTACATCATCCCTAGCATCTGGTCACTCCCTTGACCTGCTAGCACTCCCCGCTAAGTGTCCGGTCAATCCTTTTGACCCACTTAGACTTTTCCCACCAGATGTCCGATCACCCTTGATCCATCTGGATTTTTGCCTTGCCCGGCTTCACTCACCAGGACTTTCCACACTGCCTAACATCCCAGTTAGGACTTTCCCACTGCCTGGCTTCACTCACCAGGACTTTCCAACTGCCTAACATCCCAGTTAGGACTTTCCCACTGCCTGGCTTCACTCACCAGGACTTTCCAACTGCCTAACATCCCAGTTAGGACTTTCTCGTTCACCTAGCTTCACTCACTAGGATTTTTACCTGGCTTCACTCACCAGGATTTTCCCGAATGCCTGGCTTCACTCACCAGGACTTTCACCTTCACCTAGCTTCACTCACTAGGATTTTCACCTGGATTCACTCACCAGGATTTCCCGACTGCCTGGCTTCACTCACCAGGACTTTTCCCCGTGCCAAACTCCCTGTTTGGACTTTCCCCGTGCCAAGCCTCCATACTTGGACTTTCCGCGTGCCAAGCTCCTGCTTGGACTTTTCCCGAATCAGGTCAACCAGGTCAACCTTGACCTAAGGTTGCACCTACAATCTCCAAACACCTATTCTTGTCAAACATCAAGAATACAACTCTCTTCTCATCAAACATCGTCAAACATCAAAACACAACTCGAGTCAGGTCAACTCGAGTCAGGTCAACCTTGACCTAAGATTGCACCAACAATCTCCCCCTTTTTGATGTTTGACAAAACCCATAATCAAATTAGGTTAACCTGATAACCTAACTTAGGTTTTCCAACCATCTTCCAATGTCCAATGTTCTTTCCTTGAACATTCCTTGACATTCTCCCCTTAGGTTAACCCGATAACCTAACTTGGGTTCTCCAATAATTCTCCCCCTTTTTGACATACATCAAAAAGAAAAAGGAGGGTATCAAGGTCAAGAGTTTCTTCCTAATGAAAGTCCCATACCTTTCATTGAAACTCTTAATTTCCCCCTTGATACTAAACTCAACAATCAACTTAGTGATAATCCCATATCACTAATCCTCAAAAGTCTTAAGGAGTAAAAACTCCCCCTAAAAGTCAACTCCCCCTTGACAATTAGGTAAAACTCCCCCTAAAGGTTAACTCCCCCTTGACCATTGCACCAACAATGTCTTTGTGAGTTCCAAACCTTTAGAAATCCACAAAAACCCAACTTCCAGCTGAAATTTCAGACCAACAGTTGAAAATCAGAAACTGGCATGCTCTGATCGGTCCCCAGACCGATCAGAAACCCCATGGATCGGTCCCCAGACCGATCAGGCCTTCACCAGATCGCACCAAGCTCTCTGGTTCTTACTGGATCAGTCTGCAGACCGATCCATGCTTCACTGGATCGGTCCACAGACCGATCAGGACTTACCTGGATCGGTCCCCAGACCGATCCAGACTCTGATAGGCAGATTTCTGAAATTTCCTTCCCGAAATTCAGAAACTCCTAGAAAATTCCAGAAAATTCGAAAAATTGTGAAATTTTGAGGATACATTCCTCATAACATATACTATCATGGAAAAATAGTTTTCTATGAAAATAACTTCCATTTTTCAATCTTGATACAAAGTTCAAAAACTTTGAAATAGTTCAAGTTTAACTCAACTTTGTATCACAATGTTCAATGATGAATGCTATCACTAGGAAAGCTTCATCAAGGTTTTTCAAATCAATTTTAAAATGCTTTTAAAACCATTTGAATTTAGGACCATAATCTTAGGGCTAGATGTACATGACTTGTACACAAGCTTTCCCTATGATCCTTAATTTCTTGAATTAGGGTCATCTAGGTACAAGGACAATGCACCTTGATCCTAACTCATGATCCTAATATCTCACACACATCTAAGGTGTATCAAACCACATTCAAGTCAATTTGATGTGAGATATGGGTTAAGGTCAACTTAGGCTAAGTTCTCATGCATTTTCTAAACACCAATTTGATCTCAATATCAAATTATATGTTTGTCCTTAAATCAATTTCATTGATTATAATGCAAGAGATGATGACATGGCATATAATGATATCATAAGTAAAAACATGTGCCAATGTCATGATGTCATGGCATTAAGTTTGAAAACTTAAATAAAGCATGACATATAAACTAGCCTAAGCATTATCATGACATTTCAAATGATAATAAAACTAAACATGATGTCATGACATGTGAGGGCAAACAATCATGGCAAGATTTAGCATAAATAAATATACTTAGATTACCTATCTAAGTATCCTTAACCACTTTGCTAACCTAAAATTTAACCCTTGATTGCCCTAAAATGCCAAAATCCTAATTTTGACACTTCTTGAACTCTAGATTAATTCATGCCACTTAAAGATCAAATTTATCCTCAAAACTTGGCATGTTTCATTTTTCCTCGAGAGTTTTCTAGATTTTCCCAAATTGTGCCAATTAAAATCATTCTTTTCCATAATGGCACATTTTACTCTTCCAAGGAGTAAATGATAATTCCATTTCATTTTCAAAGGTTCACAAAACCTTGAAAATGCTCCTTGAGTGTCAATTTCCTCAAAGTTGGGTTAACTACCCTTCTTATCGGAGTTGACACTCTCTAACCCATCTATGGGGTAGAGAAGATGCTCCTAGGAACCCAATACCTATTTGAGCTCATTGGGTTCACTAAATATTCACTAGGGATAACTTCCCTAGCAACCCTCCTAATGACCCTCTTAGGCTTTGAAGCCTTGGTCATTTGAGACTCATCAAGATCAACTCTAGGGGTGACTCCCCTTGTGACCTTGGTGGTGGTCTTCCTAGCCCTAGGTTTTGTTCCATAATCGAATGAAACATTATGATAAGAGGGCTTGACCAATTGGGACTTAGGTTTGTGACCCAAACCTTTCTTGTCCTTGGACTTGGGTTTTTGACCCCTAGACCCTAGAGTCAAATCCTTAAGAGCCTTTTCTAGAGAGTCAAGTCTTGACCTCAAGACTTGATTTTCTTTCTCTAATACCTCAAGTTTTGATTTATCATTTTTCTTTGAGGTATTCCTAGGCATGTGTCTAGATGATTTGGGATTTCTATCTAGATTTTCCTTAGTCTTAGATGAGTTAATTCTAGGGTTAGCATTTCTAGAATTGTTCTTATCTAGGCTAACATGCTTGGCTCCTAAGCACATGTATCGATTTCTAGTGTTAACATGCTTATCATTATTGACAATGGCAATAAGACTACTAGCATGCATCCTACTAGAATTGCACGAATGAGCCTTAGAGGATACCTTAGGGTTTGCCTTCGCTCCCCCTTTACACGTGCTTGATCTTTTGTCCTTGTGAGATTGCCTCCCCCTTGGACATTGACTCCTATAGTGTCCCCGTTGCTTGCATTGGAAGCACACCACGTGCTCCTTGCCCTTGCATTTTGGGACTCCGACTTCCTTGATCTTTGGCGCCGGTGGAGTCTTCTTAGTCTTCTTTGGACATTTACTCTTGTAATGTCCAAATTCCCTACACTCAAAACACATTATATGCAATTTACTTGAACTTAAAGTGTTTGAGTTACCTAGGGTCGAGGATGGATGGATGCTCTCTTCTTCATCCCTCCCGGAGGTAGAAGCTTCTTCTTCATGCTCCGATCTTGAAGAAGAACTCACCTCCTCTTCTTCTTTAGATGTTGAGTGGCCCTCAACTTCTAAATCTTCTCCTCCATGATGTGAGCTACTTGGCTCACTTAGCTCCTCTTCATGGCTTGAATTTGAGCTTCCCTCATGGAACTTGGCCAAGTTATCCCATAATTCCTTGGCATTGTTGTAACCTATCTTACACAAGATGTTAGTAGGCAATGAAAATTCAATTATTCTCGTTACCTCTTCGTTGATTTCGGATTTGTGAATTTGTTCTCTTGTCCACTCCTTCCTCTCAAGTGGTTTTCCTTCCTTATCCACTGGAGGAGTAAAACCTTCTTGTACACAAAACCAATTCATTATGTTAGTCATAAGAAAGTACTTCATCCTTACCTTCCAATACGCGAAGTCGCCGCATTCGTAGAAGGGTGGAATGGTGATGTCTTCTCTATAGAGATCCATTCTCTAGCTTTGCTCCCACGGGTGTGAACCCGTCGAAGAGCGGCCTCGCTCTGATACCACTTGTTGGGATCGTTCGTACGCGGCTAGAGAGGGGGGTGTGAATAGCCGCCCCAAATTACTCGTTTCTTCCTACAATTCGTTAACGCAGCGGAAAAATAAAATAGAAACGAAAGGAAGAATATCAAACCTTAACACAGCGATGTACGAGGTTCGGAGATGATGCTCCTAATCCTCGGCGTGTCCGTAAGGTGGACGAACCCAATCAATCCGTCGGTGGATGAGTCCCCGGAAAACCGGCTAATAAAAACACTCCTTCTGGGTGGAGAAACCTCGCCACAGAAACTTCTTGCAACAGCAAGAAAAGAGTACAAGGAAAACAAGAAATAAAGTACAATACAAATGTAAACTTTCTTGCCTTCTCTTCGACTGGAAGAAGCCGCCGCTTCCAAGCGCCTACAACAGCAGGTGACCCAGCCAGAAGCTCACGCGAAGCTTCAAAGCAGCTCAACAAAGCTCAACAGCAAGCTTAGCAGCACCAAGAACAGGAAGAAAGAAGAAGAGATATCTGTACAGCAGCAGCCCTCGACCCCTTTATACCTGCGAAGAAGAAACAGCGAAACAGCGAAGAAACTAGCCGTTGCGTCGCAACGGCTAGAACCCTGATCGGTCTGTGGACCGATCAGGCAACATCCTGATCGGTCTGCAGACCGATCAGGAAAGAAGCCTTCGCTTCTGTTCCGTCCCTGATCGGTCCATGGACCGATCAGGAAACCTCCTGATCGGTCCACAGACCGATCAGGAAACCTTCTGATCGGTCCGTAGACCGATCAGGCTTCTTGCTAGTTTGCCACTGATCTTCTTCTGATCGGTCTCCAGACCGATCAGATAACCATCAGTAGCATACTGATCGGTCACTGATCGGTCACCAGACCGATCAGATGAGCCATGTATCATTGGATCGGTCTGCAGCCCGATCCAAACTTCTCAGCCCTAAACCTAAGGCTCCCGTACCAACATCCGGTCAACCTTGACCTGTTGGTACATCATCCCTAGCATTTGGTCACTCCCTTGACCTGCTAGCACTCCCCGCTAAGTGTCCGGTCAATCCTTTTGACCCACTTAGACTTTTCCCACCAGATGTCCGATCACCCTTGATCCATCTGGATTTTTGCCTTGCCCGGCTTCACTCACCAGGACTTTCCACACTGCCTAACATCCCAGTTAAGACTTTCCCACTGCCTGGCTTCACTCACCAGGACTATCCAACTGCCTAACATCCCAGTTAGGACTTTCCCACTGCCTGGCTTCACTCACCAGGACTTTCCAACTGCCTAACATCCCAGTTAGGACTTTCTCGTTCACCTAGCTTCACTCACTAGGATTTTTACCTGGCTTCACTCACCAGGATTTTCCCGAATGCCTGGCTTCACTCACCAGGACTTTCACCTTCACCTAGCTTCACTCACTAGGATTTTCACCTGGATTCACTCACCAGGATTTCCCGACTGCCTGGCTTCACTCACCAGGACTTTTCCCCGTGCCAAACTCCCTGTTTGGACTTTCCCCGTGCCAAGCCTCCATACTTGGACTTTCCGCGTGCCAAGCTCCTGCTTGGACTTTTCCCGAATCAGGTCAACCAGGTCAACCTTGACCTAAGGTTGCACCTACAATCTCCAAACACCTATTCTTGTCAAACATCAAGAATACAACTCTCTTCTCATCAAACATCGTCAAACATCAAAACACAACTCGAGTCAGGTCAACTCGAGTCAGGTCAACCTTGACCTAAGATTGCACCAACAGATGGGTCTGAGCCAACCGCCGCTTAAGGGTGTCTGTCGGCTCGAGAATTGATTCCTTCTTTCGAGTTGCCTGAGCCTCCTCCATGTTGATGTATTAGCTAGCCCTCCAGAGCAGTCGGTCGAAGTCCTTTGGTGGTTTTCGGATGAGTGAACGAAAGAACTCGCCCTCTGTAAGTCCTTGCGAAAAGGCACTTACCAAGATATCCAGGGTAGCCAATGGGACGTCAATGACCATCTGATTGAATCTTTTTATGTAGGTCCTCAATGTTTCCTTAGGCCTTTGCGTCACAGCGAATAAGTTAACATTCATCTTTTGGTAATGGCGGCTACTAACAAAATGGTGTGGAAATGCCATTCAGAAGTCCTTGAAGTTGTGGATTAATTCGATCGGCATGCGTCTGAATGATCTCTGCGCTAATCCAGAAAGAGTGGCGAGGAAGACTCGACATTTCACTTCATCGGTGTATTGATGGAGTATGGTTGTGTTGTTGAACTTGATCAGGTGGTCCTCTAAGTCAGTTGTCCTATTGTACTCCCCGATCGTCAATGATGTGTAATGTCGTGGTATTGGGTCATCCAGGATCTCCTGCAAGAACTGTTTATCTATCCGTTCAAGAGTCATCGAGCCTAAGTGTTTAACCCTCCCATCCATCCCAGATAGGTGTGTCGTCCGAGGAGGACCCCTGTTCTCTATCCGCTCGGCCTTGTTCCTCTGAAGGGGTGTTGAACAACGCTCGGTGAAAGAGGATCGACGCATTTGGTGCATCTCTAAATGTGTCGGTCAGGTTATTGTTTGGCCTATTAGTGGTGGCATTTTTTGCTCGATCTTGATGGTTGGCTTACCGTCCGGTTGTTGACATCGAGGGTTCATTTGCTTGGTGATCGACTATTGCCTGTTGTTGTTGCTCTAGCATCTTGGTTGCTCATGCTTGTATCAGCATGTCCAATTCTTCTTACGTTAATGTCACGGTCATAACTCGTCCAGCGTCCTCCATCTTCACGTCTCAGATACAGGTTAATTTCCCACAAACAACGCCAATATGATTCTGTCTAAAAATTGTGAAGACATCTGGCTAGCAATGCGACTCTATAGTTGAATGTGTGAAGACTCCGTTCCACCCTACAAAACTAAGAATGTCAGTGTCGGACCAAGGAAGGGGTCCCAAACGTTGGTCCTTTGACACTCAAGTCAGTCACCAGTAATATATAGTGAAGAGCAAAGAAAACTGTAGCAACAAGAGTGTAATCACAAATAATGAATACATCCTTCGGTGCATAGACCTCCTTTATATAGTGGTCTTGTAGCGTACGTGCACGCCTCTCAAAACGTGTGCATATTTTCCAATTGTCATATGAAAGGACAAGTTAGGAAAGTGTTATTGACATATTTCTTTAACAGGATGTGTAAATCCCTAATATGATAGTGGAAGATTCCGCTGTATGATTTGTCTGTTGGTCATGCTTTGCTGTCAGCGGCACCAACTCCCAGAAGGATACAATGAGCTAAGCAAGGAGTCTCACTGTTTGGTCGATCGAGAGAGTCGCTCGACTGGGATCCCCCGCCCGATCGCTCAAGTTTCTTCTCCACGATCGCTCAGCTGATGGGTTGTTCCTCATACGGTCAAACAGACGGTCCGGTTGGACTAGCCCTTATAAGGTTGTCATAGTTGCGAACATTTGTTCTCTTCTCTTTAATCGTCCGACAATCGTGTCGCTGCTTATCGCCCGGTCGAACGAGTGATATGGTCGGACGAGTTTCTGTGTGATATTTTGATACTGGGTCCTCCTTCTATTGAGTGGGTGATCATGTCCGATCAAATCCTTCATGCTCGATCAATTCGTTACCATCCGTTTAACCAATTTTGATGACCCGATAACTCTGTACTTTTGACCGTCTTAATTTTAAGATCCTCGTCGATTATTTTTTTTCCACTTTTTACTCTATCTTTGATGGACTCTTTTTACCGTCGCATCTTTTCCCACTTTTGACTCTATCTTTGGGGACTCTTTTTGACCATCAAATCGGATGAATACGGGAAGATGTAAAATTTGATTCATTAATATTCTTAATTTAAACTCCGTAAGAATTCGAAAATACCCATATAAGATTTGGAATCATCTTGACCTTTTACCACCGCCGAATTGGTGCTTCCATAAAGTACACTGTTGTTGTCAATTGTGTGTTCCTTATCAAGAAATTTCATCCAGTTAATGTAAGTATCGATTAATGGCGGTACAATTAGAGGAAGAAACAGTAACTAGTGTATGAAAAAAATTTGATCTACAAATTTAAATTTATTTTCTCTCATATACTGGTGCAAAGTTAATTACACTAAATCACACACGTTGATTTTTCTTTGATTATATTTATGTATATGCTCAAGATCGAGTATATATAATAAAATAATAAGAGCAAATATAAAAATTAATAATTTACTGACATAATTATTTAATGTAATTCTTCTTAGGTCGTAATCGATTTCCTAACTTATCTGTTTTGTAGATTAAATTCAAAATTTCAACAAAAGAATAAAAAAATTAGAGGTGGAGAGTACTTGTCAAATTATATATATTTTATATATCTTTAAAATAATATAGAACTTGAAGCTTAAAAAGATATAAACCTTGGAGTGAGCGCTTAATATTTAATGGTTATGAGATTCTCTTGCCTCGGGCGGTGCAACACGTTTTTCAGCTTTATCGTGTCTCAGTTTGGATTGATGTTCTACGATGTACTAGGCAGTCATTTGTCGCCCAGTATTTAAGTGGCGTCTAGCTGTAATTTTTTTTCAGCTTCATTTATAAATATGTAAATTAATAAGAAATAAAATATTAATTAAAATTTAAAATATTAATTTATTCAACAAAATAGTAAAAATATAACAAATAACTCATAATAATTATATCCATAATTAATCTTCTAATTCATCTTCATATTTCTTTAACATTTCATCTGTATCATATTTAAATTCAAAATTTATGATATCTTCCTTTTATTCATCTAATATAAATTTTGAAATTCTTTTATATCTTCAATATTTATTTTAATATCTTTATCTCCACCATCAATAATTCATCCTTATGTCATAGTTGCTTCACTAGCAAATAGCATATCAATTCTTTTTTCTTCTTATCTTTTCTTTTTGTTTATGATCTGACATTGAATTGAATATAGACTAAATTATTCAACCTTTCGATATCTAGTCTATTTTTTTTATGGATCTACATTAAAAAATATTAATATTGATACATATTTAGACATTTAATTTAGTAATTACTAATTAGTAGTTAGTACACAATAAATAATTAAGTACTTATCCCTTCAAAATAATTCAATTTATCCCACAACTGAAAGAACTTATAATTAAAGAAAGGAACCTTTTAGCCATGTTTTTACAATTTAGGTTTACAATTTCCAAAAAGATATCACCATCCAATTAAATAACAATAAACAAAATAAAGAAACAAGCAATAAAAATCAATTTGAATTATCACTCAAGATTTACTAAGTCCACAAATTTTCATCTAACATTATTTGAATTAGACTTCAAAGGGGTATCAATCTCCAGCATTGAATTAGATGCTTAAGCATTTAAAAAAAAACAATTATCAATTGATCAATTCAAGCCAAATAATAACATACAATTGAATTATATTAACCAATTTAAACTCAGGGATGTTGTTACTAACCTAACATAAGAAAAAACTATTGGGAAGAAAAAGAGGTTGTTGAAAATTGAAAATGAGGGAACAAGGTGTTGTGCTTCGACCTAGCAATTAGGGTTGCTTTCCCTTCTTCATTGGCAGCCTTGGCTAGCTACGACGAGCTTTGACAGTTGCTGTCAAGAAATAGAGCATGGTGCTAGTGGTTGTTAGCTGGGATAAAGGCATCAACTAGGGTTTAGGGCAGGGTGTGTTAGAGCTAGGGCTGATGAAGAAACAAGGCTGATGAAGAAATAGGGCTGATGCTATGGCTATTGGAGAAGAAAATGGCAGCAAAGATACTGCTCTTTGATGAAGAAGAAGAAGGGGAGGGAGAAGATGAAGAGGTGGTTGTTGCTCGAAAAGAAAAAAGTTCTTTTAAACGATTCAAAAATAAAAATATAAACCCTTTCGTCGTCGCCCATCGATTGGTAGCAACTTATGAATTGATTGAGAAGGTTCAATCGATTCACTTGTCAATCAATCGGCCAATTGATTTAGCAGGCTTCTATTTCTTGTGAAACTCATGTTAATCGATTGGAAATGTTCAATTGATTGGTCAATCGATTCGGAAAGCTTTTGTTTCTCATGAAACTCATTCTTATTGATTGGAAATGTTCAATTGATCGATCGATCAATCAATTCAGCAAGCTTCTGTTTCTTGTGAAACTCATGCTAATTAATTGGTCAATCGATTGAAAGTGTTTAATCAATCGACTAATTGATTCAGAAGACTTTTATTTAAAAAAATTAGACGCTCCACGCGTAAGTGGCGCCAAGTCGCCTTGGCGACCGATTAAAGTGATAATGCCTACTTGCGTTACTTTTGCAAAAGGTGAGATGGTGAACAATCATCCATCGCCTAGGCACCACCTAGACGATCTGAAGCAAGGCCTTTTAGAACACAGGTTTGGAAAAAAAAAATTCGATGGTTAATCTAAAAATATTGAACTTATAGACTGTTTGCTAAAAAAAAATAGAATACAGTTGAATAGAAAATAATACTGTTTCATCCGGATAACTTCTAGTTAAGATTAATTTATTTAAATATTGATCACTCGATTGAAATTATAATAAGAAGATATTATAAGCTAACAGCTAATAGCCACTTGACTCAAGCATTCAACCAATTTAATCTTCAATTGAATCCAATAGACTAACCTAGATAAGATTTCAAACTTATCCATCAACAACTTCTAATTACAGTCTACTCAAATCTTAATTGATTGAGATCATTCTAGTTAACTCGATTAACCCTTCAATGAGTTTATCTTTCTAATGGTCCCTTGAGTCAACTGAAATGTGATTCTAATCAACTAGACAATTGAGATTATTTTAGTCAACTCGACTAGACTTTTGTTGAGCTTATCTTTCCGATGGTCCTTGAGTCAACTCAAGTGTGATTCTAGTCCACTAGACAAGTGAATGAAAATAATGAAGAATTTTAATGGATTCAGAGAACATTCGGGATTTTCTACAACTCAACTCAAGAGCTAACTTTATTATTATTTTTTTTGATATTCTAGGTATCTAGACTCTTACATACTCAATTATTTCGGGAGGTAAACGATCTTTCCTTTTGGTTTACCTACCATATAATCCGGAAGTACTCGTGTAGAAGACCATTGGCAATTAACTTCCACAGTCAATCCATCGTCGTAGAGATTCATGCTCCACTTGATTACTAGAGTCATGGGCTGCAAACAAGGCGACTCCGCCAAATGAGGGCCACCCAACGCCACCTAGGGTAATTGTACTTCGTGCTGCTTCCCATAATTTTTTCCACCAAATAGAGAATATGCATGTTGTTAGGACACTTATGAGCTAGAGGGGGGAGATTAGTTCCAATAGCTTCGTCGATGATGATTTACAGCGGAAACTCGAAGCAATGTTAACATCCTTAATTTACTTGATCTCTACCTCTTTGAGATAACTAATCCAAAGGTCCGCAAATTACACACACTCTACTATGAAAAATACTCCTTAAAAATAATCAGAAGGTGGAGAAACCTCATACAAGACCAAATACAAGAAATACAAACAAGAATTGCAACATAGGTTACAAAGAAATTGAAAATGATTTACACCATGAACCTTTGCTTAGCTTGTTTTCTTCTTACTTGGAATAACCTCTTGGTGGTGGAAAATACAATAGCACTTGTTATCCCAAACACCTAAGAATCAGTGATGAATAGTGGAGAATAAGAAGTTCATTTGAATCCTTGTGAACACCTTTATATCTGTGAATTAGGGCTCTTAATCGATTGACTTTATCCCCAATCGATTACCACGTCAGATCCGAGTAAATCTAGAGATCCAAACCTCGCAATGATTTTTTTCTGCTTCTCCCAGTAGATTACCTAATCAATTATGAGGCTTTAATCGATCACTTGATCAATTTAGAAATCCACTGTTCTCTCAATCTTTCAGCTAATCGATTTACTATTTGTCGTGAACTTCTTCTCCCAATCGTTACCTAATTGATTGAGTGGATTTAATCGATCACCTAATCGATTCAAAAGCCACTGTTTGTTGTGAGAAACCTCCCAGTTGATCAACTAATCGATTGGATTGACTTTAATCAATTATTCAATCGATTAACATACCTTTTGTGTTGTGCTTTGTAAACCAATCAATTACCTAATTGATTGACCCCTCAATCGATTGGTAAGCAGTAAAAAGTGTAGAGCTCTAAATGAGCTTCTTTTCGCATCCGAGATCATATCATTCCGATATCCGAATCAAAATTTATAACATTTGGAAGTTTGTTATGTCAGAACTTCCTTGTTCATGCCACCTCCTTATTGGATTTAGATAGTCAAGTGTTCGGTCAACTTTTAACCCACTTGGATCTTTGATCCACTTGGATTTTCTTTTTACCAACTTCCTATTGGACTTTTGATCACCAAGTATAGCCCTCATTGACCCACTTGGATTTTCTTCTTGCCTAATCACAGTTATGATTTTCCCTTTGCCAACATGCGATATTCCTTGACTCACTTAGACTTTTCCTAACCACAGTTAGAACTTATCTTTGTCAACGTGTGGTCCTTGCCTAACCGTAGTTATGACTTTTCACTTGCCTAATCCTCGAGTTAGAACTTTGTCTTACCTAATCTCCATTTAGGACTTTACTCTTGCGTAGCTTTTCAGTTAGGACTTTCTCAGTCAAGTATCTGGTCCTCCATGACCTACTTAATTTTCCTCTCACATTTTTATCAAGTATCCAGTTAACCTTAACCTACTTGACCTTTTCTTACATATTGTTTAAACATCGAAACTCAAACTTGAATTTACTTAAACTTAGTCAACTTGATCAACTTTGATCCGAGGATGATTTCACAACCTCCTAACATATGCTCTAGTCAAGAATAGGGATATAATCGAGCCGAACCGAGCCAAACTCTTGAATACTTGAGTTTGACTCGTTTATAATCGAGCTGAGTTCAAGCTTTATTTAATAAATATATTCATCACCCACGTACTTATTCAAGCTTTTATCGAGCCTAAACGAACTTAATAAATATAAATTATAAATTTAAATATTTATTAAAAACTAAATTATATATTTAGAAAAAATTATAATATTTTTTATTAAAATTTATAATTTTATTCTAATAAAAAAATGTAATATATTTGTTCATATGTTTCATAAGTAAGTAGAGTGTAAAATCTATAAATTTAATATCAAAACTATTATTTTTTATTTAAAAATTAATTCATGAGCTTAACAAATATGTTCACGAACTAACGAGCCAAATATTATGAAACTTAAACTTAGTTTATTTATCTTAACAAGTCTCATTAAACGATTTTAAACCAATTTTTATCGAATCAAAATTCGAATAACTCATAAGCAGACTTAATTCATTTACCCCCCTAATCAAGAATCAAACTGTGATGCTTTGAAAATCCGCCAAGCACCTTATCACTGGGCAAAAAAAAAAAAAAAAAAAAAAAAAAGGCGATAACGCTCGCCCCAAGCGCCCCCGTGGACCTTGCCCAAGGCTATCACGAGGAGGGTTAATCACGGTAGTCGAAGGGGTTAAGGGCGTAGTGGGCTGAGGGGCACGGGGATAAGGGATTTATGCCTTTGTTGCCGCCGCGATTCGAACCCACATTCTCATTGGGCAAATTTCTACGCCTCAACCACTTCGGATAACCCCGTGGGGCCAAGCACCTTATCACTGAACTATGCCCGAGTGCATGGAACTCAAGAGCTCACTTTAGGAATTAGTCAAGAAATTAAAGGCCTTAAATCAAAATAAAGCAATTCAGAGCAACGCAATACAGAAGCAACTTTACTTGGCTTCTTGTTCAATTCAATTCAGAACAATGTTGGAGGGCTTAAGGAGCGGCGGTTGGCAGGGGCATGCATGACACCAACTCGCCTGCACTGCTCTTCGCTATTCCTCCATGTCGCCCCAATTAATTCCCTTCTCCGCTCCGTTAACACGTCTCACGTGATCCTTGGCCAGCGCTCGATTTTCCCATTTACTGCGCTCGATAGTCGGACGACATTATTGCATCTGCCTCTTCTGCCTCGGCAGCCGGCTTCAGCCCACAAAGCACTACTAATTCACGTTAATCCATCTCGAACTCATAACCTCGCCCTCAACTGGACGCGGAGCTATTTGTCTGAACGGCAACACCAGGCTTACAATAAGATTAAGATAGCAGGAAGCACGTGGATAGCATCTACAACCCTCCGAAACATGCCATGGCAGGGAACAGGCGACGACACTGAACAAGACGACAAGTACTGGGTGTGCACATTAAACGGGTATCTTTCGAGGCCGACGTAGTTAATGCGCACCTACACCGTTGAGGATCTCCAAGGATTCCGAGCCGAGTTCAATCTCTGCCGTTGCTCCTTCCCTCGGCTCGGCTGCCTTCCTCCTCCCAGTCCTCCTTCAAACTGTTGACGGCTATTTACGAGAATGCCATCCCTGCTGAGGGTTCCCGAGGCAGGCAAGCCAAGATTGCATCCCTGTATCCTCTTATCTACGGCTCTGCCATCACGCTCTCACACTGACAGAGTGACTGATTCCCCTCTCTCTCTCTCTCACTGTCTGACACATTCACCCACGCCCACACATTGTTTTCCCTCGGCGTTTTTCTGGCTTCTGCTGCCATGAGTGGAGCTCGGGCATTGCAGTGGAGGTAGCTCAAGGACGGCTCTGGTCGGATCTTTGGAGCATGGGAGCAATGGCTTTGCTCCCAAGGCTGCAGTTGTGGCCGGTGAGTGTGTTTGCTCTAGTGCAACTCCATTTCCTCCTGCCCCTTTGAAACTGTAAAGCAGAGGAAATCTTTGGGTGGTGGAGGCTGATAACTACCTTTTCCCTTAGTTACTTGTATGGAAAATGGAGGGCTTTAGGTCAAGGGAAATGGTGAGAGAGTACGGTCCTACTTTGTGTTTCCATCGTTTCCCCATTCGTGATTTCCCCCAGTTTCTTAGTTTCATGTCTGCACACTCTTTTAGAGCAAAAGTTAAGTTTTCTCTTTTTGCTTTTTCTTTTCATTTTCTTATTTTTTTTTTATTTTGAGCTTTGATTGCCAGTCAACGTTCAAGTGTAACTTCATTTTGTTCGAGTTAAGCTCTATCAGTTGACATGTGCAGTCATTTTCTGCATTGATGGTTAAGCAGCACCTGATGATTGGCTTGGGGCAACTCAGTAGCTTGATGTAATGGCTGCTTCCAATTGATTTCCAATTAACTTATCGAGAAACAGCAGGTCATTGTTATTTTTGCCAAGTCGCTGGTTTCCATGAATCCTTATAATTCACGAACGGAGCATGAAACATGTTTTCTTCGATTTTTGTGGATTTTAGTAGGTTGAATCAACAGCATTTGCAAGGATGACTGAGGCTTCGCGGCATTCGGTTGACATTCCTCTTTCTAAAACTCTAGTGGCTCTAAAGAGAGTAAGGTCCCTGAGGGATCCGTCGACCAACTCCCTCAGCAAATTCACTGCAGTAATAGAAAACTTGAACCTGGTGGCCAATTCTTCAAATGCTGCTCGTTCGGAGAAGAATAACAATAAACACAAGTCTATTAAGACGAAGAATTGTTGTTTGGGAGATGAAAATGATGATATTATTAGCATCTCTGGTTCAAATTTTAGCTCTACCATACCTTTTCCTGAAAAACCATATGCAGTGAAAATTCGAGGATCCAAATCACCGATGGTCAAATTGACTCAAAAGAAATACAGAAATCATGCACGTAAAACATTGGATCGGAGAAGAGTTCAGCATTCCATAACCCATGTAGAAGAGGAAGTGAATTCCTATAGAGAGCGAGTATTTGACTTGGCTGACAGGAATACTGCAACAGTGAAGAAATCTCTTTATAAAAATTTGGGGAAACAACCTTCTCTGGTGAGTTTGGCTGGAAGTCCATGTCTGTCAGCAAATGAAGCTCATACTACTCGGTCAAGACAATGCACCATAGGCAGTGCAACTGTGGGATCACAGTCCAAATCCAACGATGTCATTGATTCACATTTTAGTGGATGCGGAATCAGCTACTGTTGGTCAGGAACACCAAAGTACACGGGTCGGAATTTTTATTCGGATGATGAAGAACAGGAAATGCCTTTACTATCTGCTGAGCAGACTGATACAGTTTGTATGAATATTACATCATACCCACAAAATCCAAGAAGTCTAAGCCAGAAATATAGGCCGAAGTCCTTCAGTGAGTTGGTTGGACAGAATGTAGTATCAGAGTCTCTTTTGCATGCCATTACCAAAAGAAAGATTGCTCCACTGTATCTTTTTCATGGTCCTCAGGGTAATGGTAAGTCATCAACTGCAAGGATTTTCGCAGCTGCTTTAAATTGTGTATCTGAGGATGAAGATAGGCCATGTGGGTTTTGCCAAGAATGTGTATTCCTATTCTCTGGAAGAAGTAGAAATGTCAAAGAGCTTGATGCTTCTAAAATAAATCACAAAGAGAGGTTTAAGTCCCTTTTCAAGAGTGCATGTACATCTCGTTATGAGGTTTTCATAATAGATGAGTGCCAATCCTTGAGAGAGGAAGCATGGGCAGCAATTTCTAAATGCCTTGATGAGAAACTTGGACATGCACTATGTATTTTGATTTCTTCCGACATTGATGCATGGCCTCGCAGTTACCTATCAAAGTGTCAAAGATACTATTTCCCAAAGATAAAGGAAGCTGATATAGTTTACAGATTGGAAAAAATAAGCATAGAAGAGGAATTGCAATTTGACATGGATGCTTTAGGCTTCATCGCTACAAAATCAAATGGCTCTCTTCGAGATGCAGAAACATTGCTCGATCAGCTTGCATTACTTGGAAAGAGAATAACTTTATCTTTGGTGAATGAGCTTGTAAGTTGTCAGTTTTTCTCCTTTGTCATAGCCTTTCAAAACTTTCTCCTTTTGCATATTGTACAGTAATAGAAGAATTTGATCGAATTTTCTTCTAAGCTTGTTTCACAGAATATTCAAAGTTCTAATAAATTGCTTCTCTACAGATAGGAGTTGTTTCTGATGATGAGTTGCTCAGTTTGCTTGATTTGGCTTTATCTTCTGACACTGCTAATACAGTTAGAAGAGCTAGGGACCTCATGATGACAAGGATTGACCCTTTGCAGTTAGTATCACAACTTGCTAATGTTATTATGGACATTCTTGCTGGAAGATGTGGATTTTCTGAAATAGGTAGAAGCTTTACACAGAGACATTCTGGTATGTAACTATGCTAATTACACACGCAAAAAAAAAAAAAAAAAACATTAAAAAGTTGTTTTGTCATTGGAACTAAGTAACCTTCTAGGATTTATTTTTCCTCATTATGTAAATTAGTCAAATCTGATTTCCAAAAATACCGCAAACAACAAATTATTGAGATAAAACAAGCAATGCATAAACTTATTCTTGGAAAAAGTGAATGAAAATGGATGGACAAGGAACTCCAATAGATTTGCGAGTTTAGTCTCACAATGGGAGTTTAGTGGCATGAAGGTTGACTTATGTCAAATCACAACCTTTGGTGTTGTGATAGCGTTCGAGTACAAGTTTTGCTTGCCACAAATAACCAATGTTTGGTTGCGATTATGATCGTGTCATTTTATCATGGAAAATAGTCGCCCAATGTAACTTTGAAGCACTGTCGGAGGAGATGAATATGTTTTAAGGAAATTGTGTTCAACACAGGCCTTAACAAAACTCAATATGAGATTCCCACTCAGATTCAACACTTGGCTTGGCTCGATGCTGGAGCACTCGAGAGTTGGACACTCGGGCACTCGATAGTTTGACACTCGAGCACTCGATAGTTTGACACTCGAGCACTCGATAGTTTGACACTCGAGTTGCTCGTCACTCAGCCTACTTAGGTCATTTGATAGTTGACCTATTTAGGTCACTCAATAGTCTCCCCACTTAGAAAATCGACACTCGGGTTGCTCGACACTCGACCTACTAGGGCCACTTTGCAGTCGGTCCACTCAGTAGCTCGAACACTCAGCCCATTCGACACTCTGTCGGTTAGGGCAATTGGTAGCTTGGCCCACTCGGTACTTGGTCAACTTGGGCACTCAATGCTTGGGCACTAAGCAGTTCAACCATCCTAGTCAACTCAACCTTCCCAGCTAGGCGGCCTTGAATCAACAAATGAAGGCCATCTCGGTAGATCAGATAAGGCTAGATCTTTTGCATTTAGTAATTTTAAATTTAGCAATTTTTATTATCTCTAGCAAATATCTCCAACAATCTTGAAATAGATTCATGCAGTTGAGATGACCGAGATGACCACAAATAGTGTTGATGCTTAACACTTGTTGGCCCCCTCTACATCGGCTATGACTATTTTAGTTAATCATGGGGAGAAGCTAGCGAAGCTCACTAGGTTGAACTTCAAGTGGTGGCGGTAGAAAATTATCTTTTGTCTGACCACACTTAATTTGACTGAGTTCATGACACCTTGTGGATGCATGGAACCATTCTGAGTTTCTTGCTGGAGCTACATCTTTAATCGCCTTATTGATTCGTTGTATGTGTATAACATGAAGAGAATGACTAAGGAATTATGGGGGTGGGCGAAATTGTCTGGTCAGATGCATAATGACTCTAGCTAGTCCATTGCACAACTTGGGACATGGATTGTTGTTGGTTGTGCCGGTGGTCCAAGCTTGGACGTACACCGGGTGAATGAGTAATGACTTTAGCTAGTCTGTACATGGCTGGGACATGGACTGTTGCCAACTATGCTGGTGGTCCAAGCCTAGATGCGCTTTGCGTGCTGATGACATGTTGCTAATGTGATCAAATCAATTACAAATCCTCATAATGCAAGAATCAAGGAAAATCGAGACGATAATCTAGGTCAAAAGGGGACTAGAGATGGACTTTTGACTTGTGGTCTAAGAGTTGAACCTGATAGATTCAACCCCAAAATAGTAGTGGAAATCTTCTAAGCAAAAAATTAGATTCACGATGAAATATGAATTTGTAATCCTTGGCAAGTGTGGTCAAGAGGTTGAATACCCGTGTTATTTCTTAGAAGATATTTTCAATTGGCCAATGCCTGTGTTAGCGATTTGTGATAACTAGTCGACTATTAGATGGGCACAAAGCCATCTAATTAATGGTAAGTCCAGATATATGCATCGTAGACACAATATTATTGGACAACTACTCTCAACAGATGTTATCAATGTTGATTATGTAAAATCAAAGGATAATTTGACAGATTCGCTAACCAAAAGGGTTAATTGCAAGCTCATTGAGAGGAATGAGACTTAAGCCTATGGAATAAGGTAGTGCAAAAAAAGATTAGAGATTCCAAGAATTAGGTTCAATGGCACAGCTTAGTAGATCGCCATAGGGAATTACCCAATGTTTATTCCTATGATGAAACAGTGATAGTCGTGAGGTATGAAGCATAACCACACGACTTTTAATGATCCTTATGCTTTCGAGTAGAGATCACCTATGTGAAAGAGAAGTGGGGTTGCTTCGATGAGAATTGAAACATACAATTCTTAGAACCTCTCACAATGTTCATGTCCAAAAGTGAACACAACCATGATAATTGAGCTATATCTGAGAAAGATGTAGGTGAGATTTGTAAATGTTTACACAAATGATAGAAAATTTAAAGACATCATGTCTACTGGTTAGCTAGTAAAGTAAACATATCTTCATAAGAGAAGGTTCAAAGAGTTACATCTACCTATCTTACACAGGATTAAATTGTTGAATGCTATCATGTGTAATCCCAATTTTTATTCATGCGGTGGATTGTTAGAAAAAGTGAATGAAAATGGATGGAAAAATAATTACTCCAATATGTTTAGGAGTTTAGTCCCACATTGGGAGTATGGTGGCATGAAGGCTAACTTATATTGAATCACAACCTTTAGTGTTGTGAACACGTATGACTGAGAGACTCTTTGTTATGCATGCGCCCGCAAGGCTGTATGCAAAGCCAGGGCTTGAATTGTACTAAACCTAGTTGACTATTGTGCGAGCGCGACTTGCACGCGCGAATGTTAGACGGGTCAAGGCAAAAATTACCCAAGCGGATCGGCTAATGTTTTTCCATATAAACTATTTTTCCTGCTTGCTCAAGTGTGTAATGGAAGCATTAATAGCCAAACAGACGAACATTAATAGCAGATCGATAGCCGCCTAGATGGTAACAGTTGACCATTGATAGTCAATTGCTAGATTTCAATCCAAGCAGACAAAGGAAATAAATGACCTTTATTCTGCCATTAATCAACATGTTTAATGCGACCATGATTCAAAGCCTATATAAGGGGGCTCCTGCCCTGGGCAGATAATGGAGAAAAGAAAACCAACGGACGAGAGAATTAGTAAGAGTAATATTCCATCCAACTTCATCTCCCACCTTCTCCACCTCTTTGCCTAGCAATCCACTCGATAACTTCTTTTTTGCTTGTCTATGATAGTTTAGGTATAAGTTCCGTTCGCCATGAACAACTAGTGCTTGGTTGTGATCATGGTTGTGCCATCGTATCCTAAGAAATAGTTGTCCCGTGTAACCGCAAAGCACTGTCAGAGGGGATAGATCTAATTCAAGGAAATTGTGTTTAACACATGCCTCGACAGAAGATTCACACTTGAACTTGACACTCAACCTCAACTCTCAAGTATTCGGTGCTTGGGCACTTAGCAGTTCAATCCAATCGAGTTACTCAACACTCGATCTACTTGGGTTGCTTGACACTTAGCCTACTCGGGCCACTCAACAGTTGACCCACTCGGCTGCTCAACACTTGCCCTACTCAAGCCACTCAACTGTCGACTCACTCGATAGCTCGACACTCAGGCACATTCGGCCTACTCGAGCTACTCAGTAGTCAGCCCACTTGACACTCGCTCGGCTCAACCATCCTAAGCGGCTCAACCTTCCCAGCTAAGTAGCCTTTAATTAACAAATCAAGGACATTTCGGTCATATAAGATTAAATCTTTTACATTTAGTGATTTTAAATTCTATAATTTTTATTATCTTCGGCAAATATCTCCAATAGTCTTGAAACATATTCACTCTGTTGAACTTACCACAGATAATGTTGATGCTCAACACTTGTAGGTCTCCTCTACACCGGTTGTGACTATTCGAGTTAGCTATGAGGAGAAGCCAACGAAGTTCATTGGGTTGAACTTTAAGGGATGATGGCAGAAGATGATCTTTTGTCTGACCACACTAATTTGGCTCGGTTCTTAACATAGGAATCTCCTAAGCCATTTGAGGATGACAATGATATCCAAGTTGATAGTGTTGTTGACGCATGAAACCATTTTGAGTTCCTTATGGGAGTTACATCCTCAATCGCCTTGCTGATTCATTGTATAATGTATATAACACGAAGATAATGACTAAAGCATTGTGGGATGGAATGCTCTGATTGGATACAGAATGACTATACCTAGTCCGTTGCATGGATTAGGACATGGATCATTGCTGGCTGTGCTGGTGGTCCAAGCTTGAATGCACATCGATGCGTAATGACTCTCGCTAGTCTGCTGCATGACCTGGGTCATGGATCATTGCTGGATGCGCTGTGCGCACTCATGGCATGTTACTAATGTGATCATATCGGTCATAAATCCTCTAAATGCAAGAACCAAGGAAAGTCGAGAGGCCAATTTGGCTTGAAAGGGGGTTGGAGATGGACTATTGAATTATGGTCTAAGAGGTGAACCTGATAGGTTTAAACCCGAAATAGTAGTGGAAATCTTCTTAGTAGAAAATTAGATCCACTATGGAATTTGAGTTGGAAGCCCTTACAAGTGTAGTTAAGAAGTTGAATGTCTGTCATTTCTTAGAAGATATTTCTAATTGACCAAAGCCCATACCAACGATTTGTGATAGCCAATCAGGCATTAGACAGGTACAAAGTCATCTGAATAATGATAAGTCTAGACATATACATCATAAACACAATACCATTGAACAACTACTCTCAATTGGTATTATCATTGTTGACTATGTAAAGTCAGAGGATAATCTGATGGATATGTTAACATTAAATAGAGAATTAGTTACAAGCTCATCGAGAGAAATGAGACTTAAGCATATGGAATAAATTGATGCAAAGGAAACCCAATCAATGATGATCGGAGAATCTAAGAGCTATGTTCAATAAGACAACCTAACATTTGGTAGATCACATTGCAATGTCTATTTTTGTGATGAAACAATGATACTCGTCAGGTATAAAGGATAAGCACACGACTTTTAATGATCTTTATCTTTTTGAGTGAAAATCACCTATGCAAGAGAGAAGTGAAGCCGTTTCGAAGGGAATTAAAATACAAATTTTTAAAACCTCTCACAAAATTAGGCAAGTTCGTGGCCAAAAATGAGCACAACCATGAAAACTTAATTGTATCAGGGAGAGTCCTGGTGAGATGTATAAATGTTTACACAAATAACGCCAATGTGTTCTGGATTTTAGTCCCATATTGGAAGTTTAGTGGCATGAAGATGACTTATATTAAATCACAACCTTTAGGCTACGTTTGGTTCGGTGTAATGTAATCTAGCTTGTAATGTAATCAAATTTGTAATGTAATGTAATGTAATCTTGATTATATTACTACGTTTGGTAATGTAATGTATGTAATCTTTGATTACAAGGGTGATTACATTCTTTTGTTTGGTGTCCATTATTTTTAATAAGGAATATAATTCGTATTATTATAAAATAACAAAAATATTCTGCGACCTCGATGGCCGCCGCACCTTTGCCGAAGCTTGCGGCAACCAGCGGCCACCGCACCTCTGCCGGAGCTTGCGGCAACCAGCGCCGCCGCCATTGGCCTCCTCCGCCGGTCGCCGCCACCTGTAACCTTCGGCCGTCGGCAATCGACGACGGTGACAACGGCCGACGGTGGCCTCAGTGGACTAGGGGTATATTCGGTATTTAAATTTTGGTTAAATAGTGATTTCGTAATGTAATCGGATTACATAGTATTTGTTTTGTAATCCAGATTATAAAACTTCACTACCTTTTGTAATCCATATTATATTACATTACAAGTTTAAAATTAAACTAAACAAAATAATTAGCTTTGTAATGTAATCCTGATTACATTACAAGGCAGATTACACCCTACCAAACGTAGCCTTAGTGTTGTGAACACATATGGGTGAGAGACTCTCTCACTCCCGCGCCTACACATTATGTGTGTAGATTTAGGGCTCGGATTGTACTAAATCTAGTTAACTTGTGTGCGAGCGTGATCTGTGTACGTCAAATGTTGGATAGGTCGAGGTAAAAATTACCCAAGCGGACCAGCTAATGTTTTGCTACATGAATTATTTTTCCTGTCTATTCAAGTGTGTCACAAATACATTAATGTCCAAACAGATGAACATTAAAGGCAGATCCGTAGCCTCTCAGATGGTAACGACATACCATTGATAATCGACTGCTGGCGTTTCAATCCAGGTAGGCAAAGATAGTAAATGACCTTTATTCGAATAAGATAGCTCTTTTTATGCTTCCTTGTGATTCGGGTATAAGTTTCGTTTGGCATAAACAACCAGTGTTTGGTTGTGATTGTGGTCATGCCATTGTATCCTAGGAATCAGTCGTCTAATGTAACCTCGAAGCACTGTAGGAGGAGACAAATCTATTTAAAGGAAACCATGTCTATCATAGACATAACTCAACATTAGGTTCCTACTTAGACTTGGCACTTAGCCTTAACTCTCTGCAACTCGGCACTCAACGCTCAGGCACTCGACAATTTGTTCCAATCGACGACTTGGCACTTGACCTACTTGGGCCACATGACAGTCGACCCACTCAGTAGTTCGGTAGCTCGGACACTTGCCCCACTCGACACTTGGTCAAGTCAAACATTCGATAACTCGGCTCACTCGACACTCGGTCAGGTCAGACATTCTATAACTTGGCCCACTCGACACTTGGTTAATTCGGACACTCGACGGCTTGATCCACTGGACACTTGGTAGCTCAGCCCACTCGACACTTTGGCGGGTACTCGACACTCGTGTGACTCATGCACTCAGCCTTTCCAGGCAGCTCAGCCTTCCTAGCTAAGTAGCCTTGAATTACCAAATCAAGGCCATCTCGATAGATCATATAAGACTAAATCTATTATATTTAACAATTTTAAATTCTATAATTTTTTTTTATCTCTGACAAATATCTCCGACACTTATTTATTTACTAACACCTCAAAATTTTGAAATAAGTCATTAATCAACAACTTTAACTCAGCAAGACTGTAAAAGACTTTAGTCTTGTTCAAAACTAAAGGTCAACTAATTGTCATAAAAAATTAACTCAAATGATCTTATAGCTTGCAGGTTCACAAGCATAGTGGCAAAAGGCGATTCACTCGCCCCCAACGCCTCCCCCAATTTGTCCCTTGGCCAACACGGAAGAGGTAAATCACGGGTGATTACTAGTTTTGGGCAATTGAATAACGCATGAGGAGGGCAGGCACCCGGCTACTAGCTAGGATTTGATCCCCAAACTTCATGGTGGCAACACCACCATGCACTAACCAACTGTCCATCCCGAGGGAAAATTAGAAAAAAGTATAAGAGCATGAGAGAGAGAGCGAGAGAGAGAATACCTAAGCACATAAAAAACATGAGCATCAGTTGAAATTATTATGGTTAGAGAGAGCTTAATCATGGAAAAGTGATGAGTATCAGCTGAAATGTGTATGGTTAGGGATTTTATCTTGTCTGAAACTGAAGGTTACATAATTATCATAAAAATTAATTCAAATCATCTCTCTCACATGCACATACACTCCCACACACACAGAGGAGAAAAAGAAAGGGCTATAAGTCATCAACCAAGTTTTTGAAATAGGTTGTCAGCCAACAACCTTAACACTCAAGGCTATAAGGACCTTTTCCGGTTCAAAACTAAAGGTTATATAATTATCATAAATAGTTAACTCTCTCTCATACACACACATAAAAATAAACATGAAAGAGAGATTAAGCTTGGAAAAATCAGGACTATCAGCTGAAATTAGCATGGCTCGAAAGTTCTCTATAACAACCACCCAAATGAAA
This sequence comes from Zingiber officinale, assembly GCF_018446385.1. Classification (NCBI taxonomy): domain Eukaryota; kingdom Viridiplantae; phylum Streptophyta; class Magnoliopsida; order Zingiberales; family Zingiberaceae; genus Zingiber; species Zingiber officinale. The sequence continues at coordinate 110,901,027 of NC_055988.1, forward strand.
GACACCTGTTAAGTTGGGCTCAAACCGTTAGACCAAACTCAAAACTAAGTTCGCAGTAGCTCGCTTATTTCATATACCTAACTAATTCATAATTTCTCATAGAAAAAAATCATGAGAGGGAGGGAGAGCCTAGGCATGGAAAAATCACGACTATCAACTGAAATTAGCATGCTTACGAAGCTCTATAATAACCACCTAAATGAAAGTACTCACCCGTTGAGTTGGGCCTAACTACTTGACCAAATTTAAACTAAGTGCATGGAATCTCATCCAAAATCATTCTGTGTAATAACATGGGATTTCACTTATTTCATACAAACCATCCTAATTAGCTTGTAACTTCTCATGTAAAAGCAAACCAATGTGTCGTGAGCAACCACTTAAGGCTTGACGTTCCTGTCTAAGTCCCGTATGTCATGGACTAGTCTATAGTCCAAAATCATTCTCTATAATAACCTTCTAAAAAATGAACGAACTCACCTGTTAAGTTGGGCCCGAATATTATACTAACTTAAAACTAAGTTCATCGTAGCTTATTTCATGTAAACCACACTTTAAAATTGTTGTTTATTTCTTGTTGTAGATTGTTGGTGTAGCTGATCTCCCCTTAGAAGTTGAGTTGTTCTCGTCGTCTCATCTACACACATATATTGTTGTTGTAGGTTGTTGGTGTAAATGTTCTCCCTTTGAATGTTGAGCACGCACACAGATTGTTGTTGTTATAAATTGTTGGTATAGATGTTCTCCATTTGGATGTTGAGCACATGTGCATGGGCACACACTTGCCTGTTGTTGTTATAGATTGTTGGTGTAGATTCTCTTCCTTTGGATGACACGCTGATTAGTTTGTGAGGGATCATATAGTAATGTGGTAGATTTGGTAATTGTGAACCTCAAGTAATAAGATTTATCTTGAATTGGATTCATAAGGTGATAAGTCATCGAGCAACTCTTTAGAGTTATATTTTGGAATTCACTTAAATTTGTTTTAACTTTAGAGATGGTCCTTTGGTGAGCTACTGGTGCTAACCTTAATGCACTAGGTCTTTTTTTTTCAATTTGTCAGTGGCTAAGAAGGTGAAGAGATTGACTTAAATCATTTAAACATTTAGTTCTTCTATGGCTTAGGCTTTGGTTCAATAAGATCAAATTTGGTCTCATTCAATTTGGTTCTTCTGTGGCTTAGGCTTTTGTTCAGTCAGTTCAAATTTGGTCACGTTCAATTTGGTTCTCTTACCACGTGTCTAAGGATACAAGTATTTTCTCTTTCGTAATGGGATACAATGATTGTAGAATTAGTATTTGTTGGATCGGGTGGACTGGGTAGAGCGCAGTGAATAGCCCTGTAAATAAACATCAAAACCAAGGGTACGTACAGTATCTACCAAGGATGAAACACATTTATAGGGTGGATGCCACACCATATTTTGTCAAAACCCTTTGATGGGATCAATTATTGCTCAATGATGGGAAGTGATATTTGGTCTACCCATGTAAACTATAAGGGATTGAGGGTCTAGTGTGAGTTGTATCTAAGAGCCTTGGTAAAAACTACATTCATGCAAGACTCTCAAAGATGTTTGATGTTAACTAAATTATATTATGTTTATTTAAAAAAAAAAAAGAATGCTTTTGAGTTTCTTTTTTGAAAAATGCATTATTTGAAAAAATGGGCAATACTCATTTCATATGGTCAATGAACTGAACTTATTTAAAATTTTGAAAGAGGAAAAATCTCTATTCAACTTTTGAGTAAATGTTTTTCCATTATTTTAAAATAATCAAATTAATTGGTATAATTGCATTAAGTTCTTTGCTGAAATAATTTGATGGATTAAAATTAGACAAAATAAAATGTTTTATTTTTTGAAAAATTAATGTCAATTAAATTTAAAATAATTAAATATTTTTATTTTATAAATTTTTTTGAGTTATTTCAGTAAATAGTAAGCTAAATTTTTAACTTGTTGAAATTAATTTATTTTAATTTTTGTTAAAATAAAAAATTAGTTATTGAATTAGATAGATAGTTGCCGCTAATTTTTTAGTAAGAAAATTGTTAGCCACTCAAGTTGTTTTGTTTCACTTAATCACTATCTGAAATTAATTAAATTATATATATTTTTTGAAACAAATTAAAAATAAATTTACTTCTAAATTTAAAAACATTTCTCCTTTTACAAAAAAATTATTTTCAAATTCTTTTAGTCACTCAAGCTTTTCGACCAAACATTTTTAATCCAAATAAATCAAGTTGTTCTAGGGAATGTATGGTATTTGGTACCAAAAAAAAAGGTGAGAGGGGCCTTATTTGGACCATTTGGAATGACATTCTCCATTATTTGACCCTACTTAAGTTATTGCAATGTAGAATTCCATTGGAACACAGAGACAAAAGGGAGTTTAAATCATGATTTAAAACTTCGTACCGTGCTTGGTGAAATGATGCGAAATTTGATGTTTCGCCTGTCGTCAAAAGTGTGGGCTGTCGTGGGGTCTCGGAGGGGCAACAATCCAATGGCGACCTTTGCGGGGTCGTGGTGGGGATGTAGGACGACGAGGTATGGAAAAATTAAAGGTTAATAATTAAACTAAGGTAAACTTAGGTTAATAATTTTAATCAAACTCTTAGCTATAAATAAGGATAATATAAATAAGGATAATCTAAACAGGTTTAATCAAACCTTAATAAAATTTGCCTATTATATGTATATATATATATATATATTATTTGTTTTAATTTCAAAAATAAATAATAATAATTTTTATTTATTTATTTATTTACCTTACGGAAGAAGGGAACTTTGGCGTAACAGTAAAGTTATTACCATATGACTTGGAGATCACGAGTTCGAGTTTCGGAAAGTCTCTTGCAAAGCAAGGTAAAACTGCGTACAATAAACTCCTCGGGACCTTGCATTAGCAGAAGTTTCGTGTACCGAGCTAACCTTTATTTATTTACCATATGGAAGGGGAGTTTTGGCACAACGGTAAAGTGGTTGCTGTGTGACCTAGAGGTCATGGGTTCGAGTCTCGAAAATAACCTTTTGTAAAGAAAGGTAAGGTTGCGTACAATAGACTCCTTCCTGGGATCCTATATTGACGGGAGCTTCGTGCATCAGGCTATCCTTTATTTATTTATCAAATAGAAGGGGAGTCTTGGCGCAGCGTTAAAGTTGTTGCTGTGTGACCTAGAGATCACGAGTTTGAATTTCGTTAAGTCTCTTGCAAAGTAAGGTAAGGTTGCATACAATAGACCTTTTCCCAGGATCTCGTATTAGAGGGAGCTTCGTGCATCAGACTGTTTTTTAATATTTATTTACCATATAGGGGCACAACTCCATATTTTTTTTATTTTAAAAATTATTTTTAATATTTTTTATTGTTTTAATATATAGGTTTTTTTTAATTACGATATGATACCAAAATCCTATCGTTTCGGTCATAAACCCAAACATTCTAATACGGGTGGAGATTTTAAACCATGGTTTTAACTAAACTCTTTGTATTCTTACTTTTTAAAACATATCACTTTGGTAGTTTATCATCAATTCATTGCATATTTTGATATTTTTCAATTCTTATAATGCGATTGTTATTTCTTGTCTGCTTGTTGCAATTTCTGGTGTGTGAGAAACAGATATTATTTTCCTCTTTCTTGGTTTGCTTATGCATTCCTTCACCTTTTCTTTTCCTCAATTTCATCCCTAACCTTGTTTTCCCCTCTTGCAGCATCTGACATTGGCATGCAAAAACTTAGAGGCGCCTTAAAAGTTCTTTCTGACACCGAGAAGCAGTTGAGGTCATCAAAGAATCAAGCGACATGGCTCACTGTTGCCCTTTTACAGTTAAGCACGTTAGAATCTTCTCCTTTTGCCGAAGTCAACAGCTCCCGTCCTTCCTTAGAAATGCCTTATTTGAGAGGTAAAGATTTATTCTTCTTTGACATTTGAGCTGAAAATAATCCTAACTCTGAATACGCAAGAGTCGTTAAATTTTTAGCAAATCCTAAATTTTTCTAACAGAAGTTTTATGTGTATTGAAATAATCTTCCCTGTAACAGATGATGCTAAATTAAGCACGACCAATGCGTGGGATGGTAAGAACTCCGTATGCTATTCTCTTAACCAGAACAAACCAGTATGTTCAGATAGAAACTGCAGCGGGAAAAAATTTGAAAGCATCTGGAGACAAGTCACACAAAGATGTCAGTCAAACTCTTTTAAAATCTTTCTACAACAAGAAGGATGTTTGTCAGCAGTGTATGTTCATCAAGGTATAATAAGAAATTTGTTCCATATAGCTTTAATCTTGCTCTCTTCTTTCATATTTTCCATGTTTGACTGACTCAATCACTGACTGAGTTTTCTTGATATACTATTCTTTTGTCTTTTTATTACTTGAAAAGTAGAGGTGCTAAATAGATGGATCATTTACTATTATGTAAATCACGATTTGAAACCTCGTACTGTACTTGGGGGAAACGGTCGAAATGTATTATTATGGTAATGCACCAAAATTTGATACCACTTAGCATCAATGTTCAAAATTTTGAGCTGTACCTTTGTGTCGAGTGGTATTGAGTTTTGGTAATTTACCAAATAATATATTTCGATCATTTCACCCGACATAATACAAGATTTAAATTCATAGTTGGCACAATCAATATCTCCTTCATATGCTTTATCTTTTTTCTTTTTCAACTCCAATCTATTACTGGCACCATGCACCATGCATCGAAACACATTAACATGATACCGAAACAATTCCAGTCAAAAACCAAAACTTTAGCACAGTTTGAGATTTGAAATCTTGATGTGAACTATTATTTGTTTCTTTCATTTACCAGTTAAGTGCTCCTATTCGAACCCCTCCTTGAATGGGTACCTTACAACATTTGAGCAAGTTATATCTTCAAGGGTCAATGTACTGTCAGTTGGAAAGTGAAGTGCTATTGTAGCTCTCATTGCATAGAAAGTCTACCATCACTGATATACATGATATCTCAATTTTCAAGTAGTACAAAAATTGTGTAGGTTCAAGTGGAAGTTCTCTTTCTTCTATTAAATTTTGCAACTCTACTTGATTATCCACTATAAGTCTCCTGCAAATGAGATTTAAAAATGTGATGGACTCGTATTCTCTTTAAAATTGCAGGTGTTACTGTGGCTGAGATAGAATTTTATAATCCTGAACATGTATCCAGGGCAGCGAAATCGCAAGAATTAATAGCATGTGCACTTCGGCATGTACTGGGTCGCAATCTTGAGGTCAGAATCAAATTTGTCCCAAAATCAATAAGAAAGGTGGCTAAAACAAATAAATCAACATTTAGTTTGTTAAACTGTTCTGGGAGAAAGAAAGAATTATCACTTTCGACAATAAGTGATGAGGGTGAGATTGACACATCTGAAATGATAGAAAATTCTTCCAAGATTTATTCATCTCATCACTCTCGGAAATTTTCACCTTTCGCTTCACAATCTGCTGGTGATCAACTAGCAAATGGTGTTGAGATGAAAGAAATGATCAGCCCAACGACAGATGATAATGCTCATTATGCTGAATCAGAAGCAGCAGCAGATGGGCAGGGCAAAGTGCAAAAAGATGGAAAAGTTGAAGCAGATCCCTCAGGAAAATTAGGTGAAATGAGTGAATATGTCAGAGTCCCAAAACCAGAAATTCAACCTAATTGCTTCCCTAGAAGGCTAAAGTTCCAAAGGAGGTTCTTCTCATCTAATACTGCTCCTACAATCTGCTTGAGGATACCACAGCAAAACAGATCGGAACTAAGTATCCCTGATAATGAAGCATCTGAAACATACTTTTGCATGTATGATCCTTATACTCAAAATTCCAGCTCAGCTTCCCATTTCACCTGCAGTTCCCGAGAAGAGAACATGTGAGTTCTAACAATTTTCAAATGACATATTTCTTCTGATTCAATTTCCAATCCTTTACATTAGTCGCATAGTATGTCGCCTGCAAATGAGTACTTGAGATAGCATTTGCAGTTGTTAGTTTATGCATGATTTTGGTTACATAAAAATAACCTGTAAGCTCCAAATCCATCAAGGGTTAAGTTTAGAAGTTGCATTGTTACGAAAACATTAACATTTTCGGCCTACTTACAACATCAATATTATTTTATAGAATCAAGTATAAACAAAGATCATATGTTTAATGTCATTTTTGTATATTATAAAATTTTGAGATAATATACATACAAAATTCATTTAAAAATAACTTTAAATAAAGACAAAGTATCACATATATTCTCATAAATATACTATTTGTATATTTTCCTTTCTAAAATATTATTGTATAAATGTATTATTTTAAAACTTAGCATCTTGAATATATGCAATTAAGGTATTTAACTATTTATCTTTCTTACAATAAAAATTTAAGGATCATAAATATTATAATTTCCCTTTTAAACATTATAGGAAATGTTTTTTTAATTAATATGTTTTATAAACTTTTTATTTATATTTAATGTTTGGAATGGCATTTGATTATGAAGAAAGATGATTAAAATGGATAACAAAGCAAATACAGGAGAGAAAAGAAAGATTTAATTTCCATCATAGGATCACATGGTGAAATTCTCATTTCCCTTAGTAGAATAGCATAAACATACAAAGGAGAATCTATGTCTATAATAATATGAGAGGAAAGAACCATAAAAAATAGAAAATCTATCATTGTCTACACCTTGTACAAAAGCCTTTTTAATCCACCTTAGACTCCTTTCCCAATATCAATACAGAAATTTAAATATCTCACCTCTCATGCTTCTGACATCAAAAGCTTCTTGAGAAGAAAATCTATTCTCAACAAGTAAAATTGTCTCCTATAGCCTTCAGATGCATCTAAAGGTGCCACCTAGGATATGAAATGCTCTACTGACAGAAAAAAATTGTGTCTTAGTCATTCCCATGCCAACTCATGCTGGAAACCACCTAGGAAAAAAAAAATCATAAAACAAGGTCTCTTTGATCCCTCCACTTTAGATAATCTAACAGTGTTGCTCTTATGTTTGTCTTATTTGTTGAGATACATTGTGTTACCTGTGCACTCTACATATATTAACCATCGTACATGTTTTGGAAATGTATTCATATCATATGCATCATGTGGATCCACCTTCATGAGCCACCTTAGAAATTTATTAGCTGCTACCTCTAAATCTAATTGACTTAGTGAAATTAGATTTCTCCTCAACTTATGGAAAAAGGTCATCTTGCCAATATAGGTTGTGCTCCTCTAGGTTGAGTTTGATGTATCGTCACCTTAGATCTTTACCTCTAAGTTAGATTTATGGTACATCAAGAGTCAAACAATTCCTCCTTGATGCAATCATGTATTGTACAAGCTAAATCTAAATACCAAGCTATAGATGAGACGTTCTTTTCCTCTGAGATGAAGAGCAGAATGCTCTCAACCTTGGCTTTCTGTAGGATATTCAGTTTTTACCTTCACCTCTAAACTATTGTTTCTAATGTGACCACATGTGCTGGACCTACAACACTGAATATCTTCTCTAATGATCTATTGGATCTACACTATCGAGATCTTCGTCGCTATGAATGCCTTGTCTTGCCCCTGCTCTATGTAATTAGCGAATCCCACTTAGATTTAAAAATACCATTTTCCTTCATTTGATCAACATATGCAACAATAGTTTCATTCTGCCATGGAGTATGTTTAGTTGCTCCATCAAGTTTCCATCATCAGTCATATGCAACTTTTACAATGGTCTTGTAAGAGATGGTTAATGATAATGTTCGATATCTAACGTACCTTTAATCTTTACTTGTTGTCTTATCTTATAGTTTCACTGTTAATTGTATGGATGATGCACTTTGCAAGGCATGTTCTAGTGGCACTGATTGCTTTGCTTCCATCATCTCCCAATAACTCTTATATTTAGGGACTTCCCTTTCTTTTTGCCAAGTAAATTTCTTGTAGATCCTACTTCATTAACAAATTTGATATTCATAATTGTCTTTAACAATAACTAAATCTCTCATCTAACCTTCTGATTGAGAATCCTCCAATGTTTGTTGAAGTCTCTGTCATGCTTAGATAATCTATGTGCCTTTTGGACTAACTGCTCCACCCACTATGAAGCTTCTGATACACCACTCCAAGTCTTACAATCTCAACTTTGATATTTTGAAGTGTCTTTGACATCATTTATTGAGGTTAAAAACCACTCTAACACCACTTATGCTAGTATCTCAACCACAATAGCATAAACACAGAAAAATGAGCAATTTATGTGGATCGACATTAGTTTATAATCTATAATATGAGAGAAGAAAAATGAAAATGGGAGGGAATCGAGATAATAGAAAATGAAAGTGGAACCAAAAGGACGCCCCTTTTAATTGGAATTGTCCAAGGGGTGCCTTTTTCCATTTATTATCAAAAGGACGTTCCATCCTGTGTCAGTAGATGTTTATTTCCAAAACTATCCTTATTTTTGATGTTGTTGTAGTAGTTATAGGTTCATAACTGCTACAACATAGATACTTCAACTTCAACTCTGATCAATACAAATAAATTATATTGTAGCAGCTATAGTTCATAGTTGCTACAATATGGGAACTTCATCTCTGATCATTACTAATTAACATTATATTTGGATAGCATTTTGATTCTAATCAACACTAATATCACTGTGTTGTAGCAATTAGAATTCATAGCTCTTGTAATATGGACACTTCATCTCTAATCAACACTGATTAATATTGGTAGTAAACATAAGTCAACATCATATTATAACAACTACGAATCATAACTGCTACAATATAGATAATTTATTTCTAGTCAATACCAATCAATATTATATTGTAGCAGTTATGAGATTATAGATGCTGCAACTGTGTAGTTGATACAATTGCCTAACAACTATGATCTTGTAGCTGCTACAATAGCGCAAAAATAAGGGTAAGGCGGGATGTGGCACCCTTTTGATAATAAATGGAAAATGAGCGCCTCTTTATGATTCCAATAAAAAGGGGCGTCCTTTTCATTTTTGCCCAATGAAATTTAGACAAACTATTGTCTAATTCTTGTGCAAGAATCCTCTCAATCCACGGCAAACTCTTTCAACACTAACGGAAAAATCTGAAAACTTCACCTCTAGTAACACAAAAGCTTTCCTTGAGAGAAAAATCCTTTTCTCTACAAGTGATATTGTATCCCACAACCTTCAGACACCTCCTAAGGTGTTTTTTCAAGATTCGGCATGCTCCACTGTGAGAAAATTTAGTCATAGCTGTCACCATTCAAAATCATGCTGAAAATCAGTCAACAACTTAAAATAGAATTTATTTGATATTTGGCCTGCTTGCTGAGCTAAAATATGGTGCCAAACTCGACATTTAGCACGATCAAAACTACCAACAGGGGAAAATAAAGAACAAGGAAATGTAGGTGAAAAGGCAATTGAACCATCACTTGTTAGTATAAGGTAGCTGTAAAATTTTGTTGCCTGGATCTGTTTATTGTCCCCTTACAGTCATGAACATTAGTGAATCCCATGTAGATGCTATTCTTATAGTGCTATTTTATTCTTCTCAGTCCTTAAAGGGCACTTCCTGTTTTGTTCGGTTGCCTTTGACATTCATACTTGTTCTTCCAGAGCTTCCAAGGACTCGAAAGTCAGGCCAAAACTCTTCTGCTGGAAAATGCCCAAGCCCCAGGCCTTTGACTGAAAGGCTACTGATGCTTCTTGTTAAACTGCCTCCAACGGCAGAGCATGGAGATGATACTTCGCCTTGCCTGAGATGGTAAAGTCCTTCAACAATAGTTGCTGAAAATGTTCCCAGGAATTTGCATTGCTATCAGTCTTGTGTACCACCCTGAATTGATGAACAAGACGACTGTGGAATCATAATCATCAGGCTTCAGCATGCCCATTGAAGATCGATCAATGTTGTGGAGGCATGATCATCTGGTAATATGAAGTCTTCTTACTTGAAAAGCTTATTAATTGGATGCCTAGTAGTAACCTGTGGTGGCAAAAGAAGGCATAAACAATTAGCCACCATTATCTGAGTGAGCCCAAATCTCTCAGTTGTAGGATGATTGGATCCATGAATGAGGTGACAATGCACTAACATCTTATGTTGGATTATCGGAATAATCTGTGCCTAAGATCCTCACCATAAACTCTCTCTTTAACTAAAAGACCCATATTCTATCTCTACATCCCAATCTCAATATGCCATTTTGATTGTACACACATCTTCGAAAGACTACTCCTATCTCATCCTCTCTTAAATGACAAAGCTATACTAATTCCTGTGAAGAAAAGGAATCACAGATATAAATATTTCTTATTTTAAAATTTTAAAAGAGTAATATACATGTGCAACATTCAAATTGTATTCCAATATTTTTATCATTTAAAGTTAAATTAATGATGCAAATTCTAATATCGTAAGCATTTAATTAAGAAATGTTAGGAAAAAAAAATTAAAGATGCAAATTACTTTTGATCTCCACACACTCCCATATTCAACAACAAAAAATTATAGGGTAAAAATTCTAAACATATTAAAAATCTAAAACACCTAAAATGATTCAAAATATAAATGATAGAAATTATTAAAAAATATCATAAATATTAAACTAGATTAAAATAATAAAAAGATTAAATTACTTTATGTTCCCGTATGATGCATACTCGATGAATATATAAAAAATATAAGATGAATATAACTTAAACTCTTGTTCAATTGTTCATTAAAAAAATTTATTTGTTAAGCCAGTTAAAGTTAAGATTCGATCTTTAGATATTTAAAAAAAAAAATTAGAAAGACGGTTTACCATTGTACCATTATCTCAGGTGCAATTGTATTGGCATATGTTGAACACCACTAATGTAGTACTCGTTAGGCAATTGTTGGCATATCGAAAAATAAGATAACTTACACTCTTATCCAACTACATCAATATATACAACTTGGTCAAACTCGAGCATTAGGGGCATATTGTCCCAATTGTACTTTGGCATAGTTGAACACAACCAGAGTAGTGGTTAAGTAATTATACTTGTCATGGTAGTCATTTTCCGCAACCTTACGATTGTCAAACATTGCAGCCAAGGCATTCTGGGTTGTCAGTCGTAGTAGTAGGCCATTAACGGTCTGGCATGAAACTATGTATGGAGCCATGATCTTGACATCATCCATGACGTCCTAACTCTATCGTCATTAGGGAGACTAGATGAAAATTATTGGCAAAAGAAAATAAATTAGTCACTCAACCTGTCTTATCATTTATAATGAAGATCGGCAAACAACTTTTGACCAGACTAATCTTTAGGATGGGTCATTGACCAACGGAAATTAACTTTATTATAATTATTTAAAATAATGAGTTTTATTTTTATATGATTTATCCCTGTTTTTATATGATTCTTATAGTATTTTTTATTATTAAAAGGATATTTTATTTTTAAAAATATCAAAAGGGAATATGATTTTAATTTTTCATCTAAAAAAAAATACTTTTCTTCTTTATCAAATTGGTCAAATATTAAAATTATTACAGTTAAAATTACTTCAACTATATCAAAATTATTTTAGTATTATTTTATAATAATTTTGACAAAATGAACCATAATTAAAACTACTACTTGGAAAATTTTCATAAGACAAAATTGATATGAGAGTTAGATAATGAGCTGTAAAAAAATAATATAAAATAATACTATAACAACTACTCTTTCTTTATTTAGTGTTATATATTGTAGTTCTAACCGCTACTTTTTATTTACCACCAGCGATATGAGATATGAGAGAAGAAGAATTAATCTATAGAAAATAGTTTTAATTTTTAAGTATTACCCTTACTCCTCTTAGTTGTGTGTATAATGTAATATATAAACGCGTGTGATTAACATACTCTCATTCATAAAAAAATAATTTAATTCTTTATATTAGTTATTAACTGATAAGAATAAATACTGCACTTAATCTTAGCTTTTTATATAAGATATTAAATTTTTATATTAGATATTAAACTGATAAGAACAAATATTACACTTAATCTTAGCTAAAAGACTATCCATAAATTGAATAAGGGTGTGCACCCATGCAATAGTGTAATGCTAGGATAACGCTCGAGAATCCCAGTAGCAAGCTATTAGGACGGACTCTCCCTATAATAATTAATTTAATATCACACTTGATCTAGGTAAAAAACTGAGAAAAGCATTACTGACCTAAGATGTTTATAGAAACTTCTCTACTCGCAATGTTACTAATTCTAAGATGTGAAAAGAGACCTCTAAATTTCTATTTGATTAATGAGAAAATTTCTTAATAATACTACGTAGTTAAGTCAGTCTTGAATTTTAGATTTCTAATTGATTAATGAGAAAAATTCTTGATAATATGTTTGTAGAAATTACTAATAAATTTAAAAATTATTTTTTATGAAAAAAATATATTAATGTAATTATTTTAGAGTTATTCAAAATTAGTTGGTAAAGGATATATATTTTTAATAGTAAGATATAAAAAAAAACAAAAGAATGTGAGGTACTTTTTAGGAAGATATTTTTTAATTATTGTCCATATTCTTTTAATGTTTATTTAATATTAGAAGCTTTTGACGGTAATTACATGCGAGAGAAACACACTTTTTTTTCGTTCATAACAAGAATATCTCTCTTTAAGTAGGATATTATATTAAATAATGTTTATTTTCCGTCGTTGACGAAGACAAAATACGGGAAGATGTGGAAAGCTTCTCTGATTTTGAACGATGAAAGCGGCATCCAGGCTACAAATCTATATAAGAGCTCCAGATAATCGGAAGGAGTGAGTTCAACTAGCTATCTTTTCCTTCGTCTTTGTGGCACTCCTCTGCCAGAGAAATCGCCTCGTCCTGCCATGGCCGCCACTGCCTCCGCCTTCAGCCGCCTCACCTCTAGCCGCCCCACCTTCTGCTCGCTCAGAGCCAAGCCTCTCCTGTTTCCGCTGCTGCTGTTGCTGCTCCTGTCGACCTTGCAATTGGCGCTCTCCAAAGTTCACCTGCACAAATGTAACATCTCCTACGAGTTCAAGTCCCCGGATTGCCTGAAGAAGGTGGCGATCACCGTCAACAGCGAAACGCCGGTCCCTACCATCCACCCCCAGCATGGCGACGTCGTCGTCGTTCAACTCAACAACAGCCAGGTCACCGAGAATACCGAGCGACGGATCGAAGTAAGGGCTGTCCTGGGCTTTGACCTTCCTGGATCCGTCCTATTTTTTTTAAGCATGATTTCATTTTTTTTTATATATATATATATGAACTGAGGTGAAAGTAATGATTTTTTTAAAAAATAAATTCATTACTCGAATGCAATTTTATTCTCTCCGTTGCTAATTTTATATTTTGTTAATTAATTTATTTTTTCCTATTCTCATTTTCTTTCTGATGTCAACCCGGATCTCCTCCCGCAATCGCCTCCTCAGTGCTCCTCTCGATCTCCTCTCGTGACCTCCTCGCCTCACTGCTCTTCTAGACCTCCTCACACCTCTCTCCTCAGCGCGCCGATCTCTCGATCTCCTCCCTTCTTCCCTCTCTCCTCTCGCGATATCCTTGCCTCACTACTCCTCTTGACCCTTCTCGCACTGATCTCTCCTCAGCACGTCGATCTCTCATCAGGTTCGCTCCTCCCCTCTTCCCTCTCGCGATCTCCTCGCCTCATTTCCTCTCGATCTCTCAACGCGCTGATCTCTCGATCTGCTACCCTCTTCCCTCTCTCCTCTCCCGATCTCCTCGCCTCACTGCCCCTCTCGATCTCCTCAACGCTCCTCAGGTTAACTTCTCCTCGCTTCCCTCTCTCCTCTCGCGATCTCCTCGCCTCACTGCTCCTGTCGATCTCCTCAGCGCGTCGATCTCTCGATCTCCTCCCCTCTCTCCTCTCGCGATCTGCTTGCTTCACTACTCTCGATCTCTCAGCGCGAAGATCTCTCGATCTCCTCCCCTCTTCCCTCTCTCCTCTCCTGATCTTCTCGCCTTACTGCCCCTCTCGATCTCCTCAGATCTCTCCTCAGGTTCGCTCATCCCTCTCTCCGCTCGCGATCTCCTCGCCTCACTGCTCCTCTCGATCACCTCAGTGTGCCAATCTGTCGATCTTCTCCCCCTTCCCTCTCTCCTCTGGCGATCTCCTCGTCTCACTGATCCTCTCAGCCTTCTCACGCCGTTCTCTCATCAGCATTCCAATCTCTCCTCAGGTTCGTTCCTCCCCTCTTCCCTCTCGCGATCTCCTCACCTCGCTGCTCCTCTCGACTTCCTCATGCCGATCTCTCCTCAAGTTCGCTCCTTCCCTCTTCCCTCTCTCCTACCCGCCGATGTGTCGGCAGCTAAGTCGCGACCTCGCCGTGGCCACGGCCTCCCAGTGAGGTGGTGAGGCTGGGCACGACCTAGTCACCTGCCCTCGACCAGGCCACGTGCAGCCCTGGTCGGGCGCGCGTGCAGATGTTGTTGTATGTTCCCTAGTTGCTCTCCGGAACTATTCTTTCTCCCATGTTTGAGATGCAGATGACACGCTAACAAAATTGATGAATGGAAATGATTTCTGAATTGCGCAGCCCACAACAGACAAGTTTATATGGTTCCCGGTTAAGAAGCCTTTGATCATCATCATCATCATCATCTCCTCCTCCTCCTCCTCCTCCTCCTCCTCCTCCTCTGCTTTACTTTTCAATTTAAGACCAATTCAGGTGAATGTAGCAATTTAGTTGAAAATTATTATATGAATTTAAAATAGTGTGAACTCACAAACAAACGCTCTTGTGCATTTCCTGGACCCTTTTGAGTTGATATATGTCATTCTTTTACAATTTATACTAGTAATTTATGGCCATTTAATTTCGAGTTCAAAACTACTATATAACCCTAGACTATTCTAAATTTAGAAAGAAACACTCCTATGAGTTCTTGAACCCTTTGAAATTGATATGTACATTTTTTATTTTTTGTTTTAGAGTAATTTAGGGTCATGTATTAGTTTTGTTCATAACTGTTATATGATCCTAAACTACTCTAAATTTAAAAATAAGCACTCCTACTCTAGAGTCGATATGTCTTACTTTTTCTATCGGATGTCTCCTAAGAGTTAAGAGTTTGCACGATATGTCTTACTTTTTCATTGGAGTAATATAGTAGTTTTAAATGAAACTACTATATTCCTCAAACTGGTCTAAATTTATGAACAAATACTTTTATTTGTTCTCTAGATCCTTTGGAATCGGTAATGCATTTTTTTTTTTGGGTTCAATTTAAGGATATATAACAATTTTAAATAAAACTACTATATAGACCTAAACAACTATAAATTCATAAACAAACATTCCAATTTGTTCCCCTAGACCATATGGAGATGTAAAATTCACTACTTCCTAAATTCAGACAACTTTAGGGACATGCAATAATTTTGGACAAAGATAGTACATGCGCCTAAAATGATTAAATTTCCTTTAAAGCAAACTCACATGGTTATAAGTTTTCTCCATGCATGTATATTAAAGTTATAGTATTATAATTTTCCTCAATTGCACATAAAAAAAAAGAGAAAAGTTTGGTGAAGATACTATTATATCTCTATCTGTAAATGTTCTGCACTTATAGATGCATGGGGATTGAATTAAGTGTGAGACAATATTCTACAAAATTAAGTGAAATGTTAAACAAAAATGAGCTCAAAAAGACAATATGCAACAAAATTATTTATGGTTCCTATAGATACTATTATATCTCTATCTGTAGACGTTGTGCACTTATAGATGCATGGGGATTGAATTAAGTGTGAGACCAAAAAAAAAAATTGACATATAGTAGCAGAAATATGTCATGTATTTAGAGAAATAAGTAAAAGAATAGTTTGGATGCTTGTTCCTTTCTCTGCATTGGTTAGTAAACCAACGACGATGGGCCTTCCTCCTGACTATACCTAACTTCTAAATTTACAAACAATCCTTATCATGATTTTAGGGCAACTAAAACACAAATATGATTTTTTTAGAATAAAAAGTTTTATGAGTGAAGCAAACCAGCTGATACGAAATAAAGCAAGAAAAAAAACTTTTGTTGAATCAAATAATTGAAAAGAAACACGTCGATTGATTGCATCTAGACGAACGCATAACAATCCATTAATCAAAGAACGTGAGGATCAGACAGATTGAAGACATAGCTGGACAGAACATGCAAGCGAACGATATCGATTTCAAACTTTGCAAGAGACCGTTTGAGATATGTTGGCCTTGATATAGATAATTCACATATTTTTGAAAGAGCAGAATAAAAGTTTTAAGAGGTGTGAAATAGATAATAAAAAGAAATTAATAAATCTTACCTGTAATTGACTAAACATAAATGTATAGACTAGATAAAATCTCAGTTAAAAAAAATATGAATGAAAACATGACTTATGGGTATTAGTCTCATATTGGTTGAGTGACATTACGACATCAATAGTGTATAAGGAGGTGTGAATCCAAGGTCTAGATTGCACCAATCAAAAGATTCTTGTATGAATATTACTACACGAAGTGGACTGTGATTGGGGCACAGTGTCCCTACATGTATCAGATGTGTCTGCTCAGCCATGTGTTGCTCGAGAGAAACACGACACTTTGTTCGCCATATGTTGTTCACGCTTCTTGCCACATTGTTCATACGAGCCACGCTTTGCTGCTTACAACACATGCCTTAGTGCATGTTAACAGATGCATGACAAGTCAACACTTCTTTATAAGGAGCAAGGAGGCAGGAGAAAAAGCAGATCTTGTGAAACAAGTTGTGCAAGCAAGTCAGAGAGCAGAATTCGGTAAAGAATTCATATAAAAGAAAGTAAAGAGAAGAGTGATTCCCTCGTTTCGTCCTTTTGTTTTGCTGTGTAATTCTTCGCTCGATGAATACTTATGATAGCGTTCAGGTATACGCTCAGTTCGTCATGTCAACTTGTGCTAGATTGTGTCGTGGTCTTGTCATTTTATCCCGGAAAATAGACGTCATCTCTTAGCACCGTCTGAGGGGACGAATTTGTTTTAAGGAGAATGTCTTGCTACAGGACATGACGTCTTTTGTTCCTCGAGCGACGCTCCTTACACAACTCGAACACAAGCTTTGTGTTTGTTCGGTGTTCATCTTGAGTCGTCATCATCAACATCCTTAACTCGACAATCGGAGCACTCGCTAATGTAGCAATTTGACGATCGGTCTACTCAACCACAACTTGAAATTATTAGCTTAATCCATCTTAGACTCCTTTCCCAATATCTATACAGAAATTTGAATATCTCACCTCTCTTGCTTCTGACATCAAAAGCTTCCTGAGAAGAAAATCTATTCTCTTCAAGTAAAATTGTCTCCTATAGCCTTCAGATGCATCTAAAGGTGTCTCCTAGGATATGAAATGCTCTACTGACAGAAAAATTTGCGTCTTAGTCATTACCATGCAAAATCATGCTGGAAACCACCTAGGAAAAAAAAAATCATAAAACAAGGTCTATTTGACCTTTAGGCTGTTAATCCCTTGCTAGGCCTAATTTGTTACTGAACCCAAATCTACAGATTGGTGAGATGCTATTACACTTATTGATCCATCTGAAATTTTGATGTGATACTCCAGAGACGTTCTGTTCCTCTTGGTCTACTCCACCATTGCATGCAATAAAGTTAACTGATACATGTCCCTGACTTCACCTTCGTTGATCCAGTATGGCTTTACTCAGACGTGGAGGGAGATCTCTTGGATCCCTCCACTTTAGATAATCTAACAGTTTTGCTCTTCTGTTTGTCTTATTTGTTGAGATACATTGTGTTACCTGAGCACTCTACATATATTAACCATCGTACATGTTTTGGAAATGTATTCATATCACATGTGATCCCGTCTAGAAGCTGAGTCAGATGAAGACGAATCTCGATATACTGAAGGTTGACGGAAAGTCGTTGCGACGTTACGTTCGATCTATCTGGCACCCTCCGGAAGGGTTCACACGGGTGGATGACGAAGGGTGATGACCAGGATAACGACGCTAGGGCTCTGCGCACACTCAGACGAGCCCACGAGTCGTTAGAGATCAAAAACCAGGGAAAAAGTCTCCGGGTCAGGCCCTCCGACGCTCAAGTCAAGTACTTTTTCCCCAGAAGTACAGAGAAAGGACGAAAAGTAAAAATGAGTAAGAAATGATAAGTGAGCGTACCTGCATAAGGGACAAAGCATCCCTTTTTATACTGCAACAGATGTTTCTGGGGTCTGGTGGGTGTCAGGAAATGTCGGCTGTCAGACTTTGTCTGGCGGTGAATGACACACGACCTCTTCTCATAGGCCGGCGGCAGAACCAAAGGGGTAATGAGCCCCGACTGTTAGCATATTTCCTGACATTCTGATTATTCTTTGACAGACAGTTACGATTCCCTTGCTTGCTTGTCATGTAGTGCCTGACATCCTCCGCTCGTGATTGCTACGCTGGGTCTTTACACTTGCTAACCCCCGATCTGATATCGCCTCCAGACCTGTGCTTCTAACCTTGTCCTATGCATCTCCTATTGCAGACCCCGACCGCTCTTGCCTCTTATTGGCATTACGTGTCGCGCCCTGTATACCTTAGTTCGATTATGTTTATCCCTACTCCCAAGCTATACATCTGACTTCATCTAATCCGACCTGTACGTTTTATCGATCCAAGTATCCTGAGCCATAAGGTTATAAATCCTGACCTGTGTGCATCGGTCTGCTTCTGCTAATCTTGAGTTCCAACCTGTACTCTTTGATCCCTTTATCCCATGCCGTGAGGATGTAAGTCCCGACCTGTATCCTCGGTGAGCATACGCAAGACCTATATATCGATTTGCTTCGGTCCTCCGTAATCCATGATTTGTACCTCCCAACCTGTAAGCCAGGTCTGTTAACCGACCTTCTTTGTCTTCCATAATCCATGATTTGTACCTCCCGACCTGTAAGCCAGGTCTGTAAACCTACCTGCTTCTGTCCTCCATACTCCATGGTTTGTACATCTCGACTATACGTCAGGTCTGTATTCCGACCTGCTTCTGTCTGCTGTTATCCATGACTCGTATGTCCTGACCTGTACGCTAGGTTTGTAATCCGACCTGCTTCTGTCTATTGTTATCCATGGCTTGTACGTCCCGACCTGTACGCCAG
Organism: Zingiber officinale; assembly: GCF_018446385.1. Lineage (NCBI taxonomy): Eukaryota > Viridiplantae > Streptophyta > Magnoliopsida > Zingiberales > Zingiberaceae > Zingiber > Zingiber officinale. The sequence continues at coordinate 110,920,216 of NC_055988.1, forward strand.
GTCTGTGATCCGACTTACTTCTGTCTATTGTTATCTATGGCTTGTACGTCCCGACCTGTACGTCAGGTCTATATTCCAACTTGCTTCTGTCTGCTGTTATCCATGGCTTGTATGTTCCGACTTATACGCCAGGTCTGCATTCTGACCTACTTCTGTCTGCTGTTATCCATGACTTGTACGCTCCGACCTGTACGTCAAGTCTGTATTGTGTCAGAGGCCCTTCCTTCCGCGCCTTTGCCTGACCTGTGGACCCAGTCCTTAGCTGTACCTGGCCTGTGGGCCTTGCCCTTAACTGCTATCGAGGTTGGATCTTGTCCAACTTGCAATCCTATCCTTTGACTGCCCCGTCAGCTAAGACTTTGACCATACCCACGCAGACTTGACTTCTGACCATAGTCATGCAAGCTTGACTTCTGACCTCCACAGGGGCTAGACTTCTGACCATTTTATGGGCTTGACTTTTGGCCATGTCATCCGCATGATCCCCTTCTCATGCACCGTATCAATATGCATCATGTGGATCCACCTTCATGAGCCACCTTAGAAATTTATTAGCTGCTACCTCTAAATCTAATTGACTTAGTGAAATTAGATTTCTCCTCAACTTATGGAAAAAGGTCATCTTGCCAATATAGGTTGTGCTCCTCTAGGTTGAGTTTGATGTATGGTCACCTTAGATCTTTACCTCTAAGTTAGATTTACGGTACATCAAGAGTCAAACAATTCTCCTTGATGCAATCATGTATTGTACAAGCTAAATCTAAATACCAAGCTATAGATGAGACATTCTTTTCCTCTGACATGAAGAGCAGAATGCTCTCAACCTTGGCTTTCTGTAGGATATTCAGTTTTTACCTTCACCTCTAAACTATTGTTTCTAATGTGACCACATGTGCTGGACCTACAACACTGAATATCTTCTCTAATGATCTATTGGATCTACACTATCGAGATCTTCGTCGCTATGAATGCCTTGTCTTGCCCCTGCTCTATGTAATTAGCGAATCCCACTTAGATTTAAAAATACCATTTTCCTTCATTTGATCAACATACGAAACAATAGTTTCGTTCTGCCATGGAGTATGTTTAGTTGCTCCATCAAGTTTCCATCATCAGTCATATGCAACTTTTACAATGGTCTTGTAAGAGATGGTTAATGATGATGTTCGATATCTAACGTACCTTTAATATTTACTTGTCTTATCTTATAGTTTCACTGTTCATTGAATGTGATACGGTTGATAATGGAGGCCCCCTAGAAGGAAAGGGGAGAAGGGTCAAGGCTATATGGCAGTCAAAAGTCAAGAGGATGTGACAGTCAATAGTCAAGGCGACTTGGCGGTCAAATAGTCAAGCTGACGGGGCAGTCAGAGTTGAGCATAGGGGATAGCCAGAGGTCAGAAAGACTTGTTGATCGAAGGGGCAAAGCAGTAGGAGAACGAAGGGAGACGACAGGCGAGGTACAAATCACGGGTCGGGATCGGCAGAACTGATCAGAAACAGCTCGATCTACAGGCCTGCGGTTGAGGGCCAGGAAATACAAAGCGCAGGATACAGGTCGGGATCGACAGAGCTGTTTAGAGATGACCCGATCTGCAGACCTGCAATTCAAAGGACTGGAAGTACAAGTCACGGGTCGGAATCGGCAGAACTGATCAGAAACAGCTCGATCTACAGGCTTGCGGTTGAGGGCCAGGAAATACAAAGCGCAGGATACAGGTCGGGATCGACAGAGCTGTTTAGAGATGGCCCGATCTGCAGACCTGCAATTCAAAGGACTGGAAGTACAAGTCACGGGTCGGAATCGGCAGAACTAATCAGAAATAGCTCGATCTACAGGCCTGCGGTTGAGGGCCAGGAAATACAAAGCGTAGGATACAGGTCGGGATCGACATAGCTGTTTAGAGATGGCCCGATCTACAGACCTGCAATTCAAAGGACTGGAAGTACAAGTCACGGGTCGGAATCGGCAGAACTGATCAGAAATAGCTCGATCTATAGGCCTGCGGCTGAGGGCCAGGAAATACAAAACGCAGGATACAGGTCGGGATCGGCATAGCTGTGTAGAGACAGCTCGATCTGTAGGTCTGCGATTCGGAGGCCCGGAAATGCAAACCACGGATCATAGACCGGGATCGGCAGAGCCGGTCGGAGTCAGCCCGACTGGCAGGTGACACTTAGAGTCTAGAGCCGATCGGAAGAGGCGAGGCAGGTGCAGGTCACAATGGATCGGATGAGCTAAGTAGTGCGGGGGTCGGAGAATCTCAACGGTTCGTCGGGGATAATCATTACATACCAACAATGCGTGCGAAGGCGGAGGTTCCTAAAACGAAAAGATGCCCTCATAACCAGTAGTAGTCTGCCAGCTGTCCCTCACTACAAGACAAAACACATGTGCAAAGGCGGAGGTTCCTAAACAGAAAGATGCTTTCATGACAAATAGCAGCACGACAGGTGTCCGGGATTACACGACAAAGCCCAGCGTCTAACGTTTTCTGACAGGGTTGCAGGTTCTAGGAGGAGGGGACGCATAAAAGGGGGGAGATCCCTCGTACGCAGGAACGCGCACGCACTCCCTCGTCACTTTTGCCACAATTTTTCGCTTTCAGTCGTTTTTTCGGTCTCTCTCTACTTTTTTCTGGGGAAAAAGGACCTGACTCGAGCGTCGGAGGGCCGGATCCGGGGACTTTTTCCCTGGGTTTTGGTCTCTAACGTGAGGAGGGGGATTGTCTGAGTGTGCGCAGAGTCCTGCAGCAGCGTCAGCCACCCGTGGGAGCCGAATCACCTACGACTTTCCGTCAACAACCAGGCCACCGCGACCAGCCTCCGTCCGACTCAGCCTTCGGACAGGATCAAATTTGGCACCGTCTGTGGGAAGCACAACATCCTGATCCGGAGCGTGAAGATGGAGGACTCGGGTCGAAGCTCTAGCAAGAGAATCAACGTGACCATGACCGCGGGGGAGTACTAGCTCTTCAAGGAGGTTAGAAAGCAAGCTGCCTCGGAAAAGCAAGGAACAGTTTCGCGGCCCCGCCTAGCACCTGAAGCATCTAAAGAACCAGCCCATGCCTCCGACAGGGGATCGATCCGGGAGCCTCGCCGCAACTATCATCGAGCCGAACCTCGTGAGCACAGTCCAAAGAAAGAGGAGCCTCCGACGTCGGTGGCGGAAAGCTCTCTACATCCACCTCGGGATTCAGGAAAGGGAAAAGCTATAATCCCTGCCAGAGATCTGCCTGAGGATCTGGATGACAAGGTACCCTTCTCGGCTCAGATCCTGAGGGAAAGCCTGCCCAAGGGGTATCGAGCCCCGAACATTGGAGAATACGATGGGAGCAAGGACCCGGAAGAGCACCTGAGGAAGTTCAAGAACGCGGCTATCTTGTACCAATACAGCGATGCTGTCAAATGCCGAGTGTTCCTACACACCCTGTCCGGGTCGGCGCAGAAGTGGTTCGATGGATTGCCCCCAGAGTCCATCAATCGCTTCATGGATTTCAAAACGGCCTTCCTACGCCGTTTCGCCAGTAGTCGTAAGTATCAAAAAACCGACCACTGTCTTTTTGCTCTCAAGCAGGATCCGACCGAGCCCTTGCGAAGCTACATCAACCGGTTCAGTCAGGTGGCCAATGACGTCCCCTCCGCCACCTCAGAAATATTGATGACCGTCTTTTCCCACGGATTGCGAGAAGGAGAATTCTTCAGGGACCTCATCAAAAACCCCGCCCGAAGCTTTGACGATATGGTGGAGAAAGTTTCTTGCTACATCAAGGTGGAAGAAGCGCAGGCCGCTAGGCGGAATGCCAAAAAGACTGTGGCTCCAGGCAACCGACCTGAAAGGAGAGCACCACAGCCAGCTCAGCCCTTCCAGCGCGGTCAACCCAGGCCTGCCCCTCAGCCCGCTCAGGAAGTCAGACCAGCTCCGCGAGTTGCTGCTATACACGCACCCAGACCTGGACCGAGGGGAGCACCATATTGCACGTATCATCGGTCCAGGACGCACGATCTGAGTAACTGCTTCCAATTCGCTCGTGATTCCAGGAGAGCTGCCAAGCAGGGTCTGCCCCAGGAGTTAGCGCCCCAAATACAGAGGATGGAGGAGGAATGAGCCGCAGCGGGACATGCTCGTCAGACCCGGCCCGACCTAGCCAGCCCATCTAACCAAGCTGGCCTCGGGGAAGACCGAAGAGATGCCGGAGAACTGGAGAACCGGGGCAACGTTGCTGTGTGAGAGATCGGTATGATTTCAGGAGGGCCCACTAACGGGGACTCAGGCCGAGCCCGTAAGTCACACGTTCGGCGGTTGTATGTAGGAGCCGTGGGATGCAGCCACGAGCAGGCCTCCGGCCCTGTTATTAGCTTTGGGCCTCAAGACTTGGAGGGTCTGGAGCTGCCCCACGACGACGCCCTCATAATCAAGGCCGTTATTGCTAACAGCCGAGTGGCTCGGGTCTTTGTGGATACCGGGAGCTCGGTCAATATTTTATTCAGAGCTGCGTTCGAGGAGATGCAAATTGATGTCGTTGAGCTCCAACCCGTAACCACTTCCTTGTATGGGTTCACAGGTAACGAAGTCAAGCCCATGGGTTAGATCAAGCTGGCCGTCTCCATTGGCACTGAGCCACTGGTGCACACCCGGAGGAGCACCTTCATTGTGGTGGATTCGCCTTCCTCCTATAACGTCATCCTGGAAAGGCCAGCTCTGCATGAGTTCCGAGCCGCCGTCTCCACTTTTCACCAGAAGATCAAGTTCCCAGTCGGCGAGCGGGTCGGAGAAGTCAAGGGAGAGCAGAAGGTGTCTCGGAGCTGCTACATCGATATGGTCCGGGTGGAGGCGCGCAAGAGCCGGCGGACTCAGGATGGCGGTGTACATGCTATCCAGGAGGAGCCTCTGCCTATTGCCGAGGAGCCTATCTCCTGCGAAGATATTCAGTTGCATCCCGACAGAGCAGAGAGCATCACTCGCATTGCTAGTGACCTGCCGTCGGAGCTGAAGTCGGAGCTGATACAGTGCCTGATTCGCAACAGAGACGTCTTTGCTTGGTCCCCAGAAGAATTGCCCGGAATCAAACCAGAGATAGCCGAGCACAAGCTACATCTGATGCCCGAAGCCCAGCCAGTCAAGCAGAAGAAGAGAAATTTCTCCATCGACCAAAATAAAATTATCCGAGATGAAGTAGATCAGCTCAAGAAGGCGGGACATGTTTGGGAGGTGCAATTCCCGTCCTGGCTTTCTAACGTGGTGTTGGTGAAGAAGCCTAAAAACAAGTGGAGGGTGTGCATCGACTTTCGCGACCTCAACAAAGTCACCCCCAAAGATTGTTATCCTCTCCCGCGGATCGATCAGATGGTGGATTCAACTGCTGGCCGTGAGAGGATTTGCATGATGGACGCTTATCAAGGATATCATCAGATACCCTTAGCCAGGGAGGATTAGGAGAAGGTTAGCTTCATAACGGCTGATGGTACTTTCTGCTACACGGTCATGCCGTTTGGACTCAGGAATGCTGGGGCTACCTACCAAAGGATGATGGACAAAATCTTTCGGAGTCAGATCGGGCGGAACGTGGAGGTCTATGTAGATGACATCTTAATCAAGTCCCCCCGGGCGTCCAGCCTAATAAAAGATGTAGAAGAAACCTGTGGGACCTGAGGCAATATGGTGTAAAGCTGAATCCCCTGAAATGTCTGTTCGGGGCCAAAGGAGGAAAGTTTCTGGGCTATCTGGTGACCGAACGAGGGATAGAAGCTAATCCTGAGAAGGTGCAAGCACTCCGGAACATGCAGATCCCTCAGAATATGAAGGAAACGCAGAAGCTGGTCGGCAGGATAACGGCGCTGTCCCGATTCATGTCCAGATCTGCAGATCGAGCCGCTCCCTTCTTCAAAGTACTCAGGAAGGCAGCCAAGTTTCAGTGGACGGAGGAGTGCACACAGGCCTTTGAGGAGCTAAAGAAATACCTGGAGTCTTTACCAGCGCTGTTCAAACCTGTTGTTGGAGAACCCCTCTGGGTCTATTTATCAGCCACCCCCGAGGCCGTGGGGGCCGTGCTAGTTAAAGAGCAGGATAATGTACAACGGCCGGTGTATTTTTTCAGCCATCTATTAAAGGGGGTTGAGTCTCGGTACACAGCCCTGGAAAAGTTTGTCTACGGACTTGTTCTCATGGCTCGGCGCCTCCGACCCTATTTTTTGGCACATCCTATTACCGTCCTAACGAACAGTACGATGGGGCGGGCTCTCACCAAGGTGGAGGTAGCAGGTCGACTTATCAAATGGGCAACCGAGCTAGGGGAATATGATATACAGTATCAGCCCCGGACCGCGATCAAGGCGCAGGCTCTGGCGGATTTCCTGACAGAGGTTTATCAAGCGGATTCGGAGGAGGTTTGGAAAATTTATGTAGACCGGTCGGTTACCCATCATGGAAGCGGTGTAGGTGCACTTCTAATATCTCCGCAGGGAGACATTATGCAGCTGGCTGTACGGCTAAATTTCAGAGCTACCAACAATGAGACAGAATATGAAGTCTTACTAACAGGCCTACAAGCAGCTCGGCATGTGGGGACAAGCCGGGTCGTAATATATTCAGATTCCCAGCTGGTAACTCAGCAGGTGACCGGGCATTTTGAGGTAAACAACGAAAAGATGCAAATTTACAAGGAAGCCTATGAAAAGATGAAGGGAGAGTTTAAAGAAGTCACAGTCACCAAGATTCCCAGGTCTGAAAATGAAAGGGCAGATGAACTAGCTAAAATGGCCAGCTCCCTGACTACTTGGGTACTTGACAGATCTATAGCGCAGACCTTCCTTATAGCTCAGATCGATCTGCAAAATAACCTGGGAGGAGTTATTGATTGGAGGGCGCCCATAATGAGTTTCCTCCAGCAGGGAATTGTACCCGCCAACCTAGAAGAGGCACGTATGCTCAGGAGACAGGCCCATTCTTATGTTATGATTGGAGATCAACTGTACAAAAGGTCTTTCTCCAGACCTCTGCTCAAGTGCTTGAATATGGAAGAAGCAGATCAGGCCTTACGGGAGATACATTTGGGGTGCTGCGGCAATCACGCAGGTGGGAGAACGTTGGCTCGGAAAGTACTATTGGCCGGGTATTTCTGGCCTACCTTGCAGAGGGACGCACAGAAGCTGGTAAATACTTGTTTGTCATGCCAAAGGTACCAGAACCTGACGCACCGACCTACAGAGCTGCTGAGAACTTCTATAGTGTCTTGCCCGTTTGACCAGTGGGGTATGGATATCGTGGGACCTTTCCCGATGGCCACAAGACAAAGACGTTTTTTGTTGGTAGCAGTAGATTACTTCTCCAAGTGGGTAGAGGCGGAAGCTCTGGCCAGAATTAACAAAGATGCGGTGATCTAGTTCTTATGGAAGAATATCTTTTGCAGATTCGGCTTACCTCACAAGTTAGTGTCGGACAATGGCAGACAATTTCAAGGACGCAAGATACAAAATTGGTGCAAGGGGTTCGGCATAACTCAGGCTTTTACTTCGGTGGCGCATCCTCAGAGCAATGGTCAGACAGATGTGGTCAATCGAGAAATAGTGCGAGGGCTCAAGGTCAAGCTGGATCACACGGGAGGCAGTTGGGTGGACGAACTGTCGAGCATTTTGTGGGCTTATCGTACGACACCCCGAGAGAGCACAGGTCTGACACCTTTCCACTTAGTATATGGCAATGAAACAGTGGTGCCTCTGGAGGTTGGGATACCATCCGTCAGAAGATTGATGTACGACGAAGGGAACACAGAGCGACGGTTGGCCGAACTAGATTTCATCAGCGAAATTCGCGAGCAAACAGCTGCCAGGCTGGAAGCCTATAAACAAAGGATGAGACAGAACTATAACAGAAGGGTGATCCCTCGTTTCTTCGGAGAAGGTGACCTGGTCTGGAAGCAGGTAAAACCCTTAGGGGAAGTGACAAAGTTAGCGCCTCAATGGGACGGACCTTACAAAGTTGTCAAGAAGTTGGCATCGGGGGCCTATTATTTGCAAGACGCTCAAGGAAGGAAGCTAGATCGACCTTGGAGGGCTAACTACCTACAACCCTATCGGGTGTGAGGGATGCCGACCCTGTTAATGTAAGCCAGGTCGGCCGAAGGGGCTGCAGATAGTATGGTAGTCAAGCCAAAACTCAAAGATACGTATGTACATGTAAAAATTTCATCAGTTTAAGCAGTTGGTACAGATCATTTGAAAGGAGCAAAAATCTCATCCGGGAAGCCTTGGATGATTTTGTCGGGATTCAAAAAGTCTGCGGGAGGAATGGAGCTCAAGAAGTCCTGTGCGTGGAGTTGTCTGATAACTCCAGTCGCCGTGTAGGGTATGGTCGCGGAAAAGCGTGCCCTGGCCTGGGATAAAAATTCAGGAGAGGTCAGATAAGACATGCGACTACGCAGGCAACAATCCTCCTCTCCTTCTTGATAGACCGCCAGGGCGGTAGATACTCCCGTCAAAGCCGCTCGGGACTGGGATAGTTCTGCTCTCAGAGCCCTCAGTTCAGCTGCTTGTGTTTCCAGTTGAGCTGCCTGGACCTCCAATTTCTAGTTCCTCTCCTGCAGAAGGGTATCCTTGGACTGTATTTCCTGAGCCTGATGGGCTAGTTGTTGCTGATACCCCGCCTCAGAGGCAGCTCTTTCCTCTTTTACAGCTCGGAGCTCATCTTTAACCTGTGTCAGGGACCTTTTCTGCCGGTCGGTCTGATTGGTTAAAGCTGGGATTTCTGCTCGCAATACATAACTAGCTTGGGCTGGGTCATTCAGTTGCAGCTCTAATTCAGAAACTCTCTCTCGGAGTTCTTTGCTTTCATGATGAAGGGTGTGGAAGGATTGGTTCAGCACCAAAGATTCTGCGTGAGTCTGGGCGGAAGATATAACCTTCAGTTAAGGCAATACAATAGCAAGGGTAAGGGGAGGAGTACGTACTTTGGCCCAGGACTTCGAGAACCTATCCATCTGGACTAACGGCGGCGCGCTACCCATTTGACTCATGCTCTCTGCCCACAAACTACCGAGGCAGCCTTTCATCATCAGAAGGCTCGTGGGGGCGTCGTGTCGCCGAGCTAGAGCAGCTTCAGAGGGGATGGTGGTCCTGTAACGATGGCGGGCGGAGGAGGAAGGTCGAGAAGGGTCGGCGTCGGAACCAGGAGCAGGAGGTGGCTCGGGAACAGGCTCAGCTGGCGCTGACGCATGATGCTCGTCTGAACTGTCTTCCTCTACAGGAGTAGGGGAGAACGGAATGCAGCTGGTCTTCCCCTATAGGGGTTGGGAGAGGCTACCAGGTAAAGAAAACAAAAATAAGGAGGGAAGGGTGTTAGAGCCGGCCACGGTAGTAGCAGGGGGCAATTGGATAGTATGAGGAACAGGAGCGAGCGTTTATGATGTCAGACCTGGTCTGCGACGCCGTCTATGAAGCAGGGGCTGGTCGTCAGGGTCAGAATCATCAGAACGGGGCTCGCCCTGTGAAAAGGCTGCAGCACCCCGGTCTGGGGCGTCTCGACCAGATGAGCCTCGACCTACGCGATGAATGGCTGCGCGACCACGTCTGGAGGCCCGGAGGGCTCCTCGAAAGACACGTCTGGCCGGGCGAGCAGCTTGATCACGACCCCGACCTCGGCTCGAGGAGACAGGCGAAGGAGAAGCGGCGTGTGAGGCAGGGCTGGGAGCAGGCTGAGTCGCTGCCTCGAATGAGGCGGATCCAAGATGAGGGAGTAGCCTCCTATCCAAGATTGCCCGACCGTGCCGCAGTATTTCCAGATCACTGAGGGGCAAGGGCAGAACCTCTGACGCACGATGCAAAACCTCAGCTGAAGGCGCCAACACGAGAAGTCATTCTCACAGGGAAAGTGATCGAAAAGGAGGCACTCAACACGAACTTACCTAAGGAGCGCGGTGTGTCAGAGGTAGAGTGGCTCAGCCTGAAAAAAGAAAGTAGGTCTTCAGATAGCAGTCTTGTCAGATTCAAGCGCCAATCCTCCATTCGAGTAGCAGCCGTAGCATAGGGGAGATCCATGTGGAATTCGTCCAGCGCCGGAGTCAGAGGCAGCTCAGGCTGCCAATGCATGGGCCAGTCTGTTTCCTCTGGAAACCGGAGAAAAGAAAGCAGTTTGGCTGCGGGCTTGGAAATCAAAAAGACCGTTGGCGTGCCGAGCGAGAGCGAAGAAGCAGTGAAAAAGGGGAGCTGACCAGGAAACCTCACAAACTTCGCAGAATATTACGAAGCCACATAGAATCTTTATGGAATTGGGAGTTAGCTGACCTAGGGGAATCTTAAAGTAGCGGCACACTCCAGACAAAAAAGGATGAGGGGGCAGACGAAGGCCAGATACAAATTGTTCAGTAAAGAAAGTACACGAACCAGGCGGAGGATCGAAGTAAAGGTTCACACCAGTGGGGATGATGGGGCGAAAGCTAGTAGGGATTTCATAAGTATACCGTAGGTGTCACGCCCCCAGAAGAGTCCCTGTCCGAGAAAATTTCGGCAGCATCTCCCCTGTACGACGGACAATCAAAATTTTCTACAAGCACTAAATACTCAGCCACAGGCGGCTGGAATAATAACAGTAAATAAAATCAATCACCACGCAGTTTATATATGTATTCAGCCTCTGGCTGTCACAACCACGCAGTTAATAAAATAAACAACATAGTAATACTCTGACTCGAAATCAACCCTACTCAACTACACTCGTAAAGCCCAAATCCGATTTTTCTTACCTCTTCTGCCGTCCAGGCAGGCATGTAGTAGAGTAAATCCAAATCATACTAAAAGTCCATCCAACGGAAAGATTCCATACAATATTCATATGTAAGTCCAAAACAAAACTAAAATAAAGTCTGATAGCGAAAAGCTAAAATGAAACAACTCAAAAACCAGCAGCGGAGTAGCACTACGTGCAGTGGGGACTAGCGACTGGAACTCCCTCCGGACAGCATCAACCTGAAAATAACAACAATGGAGGCGGGGTGAGTCCAACACTCAGCAGGTACAGTTGATATGCAAAGTAAAGAAACAACACCTAGCACTAATCATGCGTACAGTCTCCTGATAAGAAAGATAAGAATGCATCTGAAATAAACAGGAGAATACTGTACTAACCAGGTCCTGAGTATAAGGTCAAACAGTCCGAGGGATAAGGAAATCCTGTATGCATGTCAAACATAGGTATCCAAACAATATGCAGCATATAAATGCAGCAAACACAAACACAAGCAATAAATGCATCATGCATATGATGCCAATGATGCGTCCTGGTCACCCCTGACGCCAGTCGATCATCTCATACAAAAGTGAGGCCGAGTGGGTAGGGCTGTGACAACCGTGCACTCTGTCGTCACTACTCCTGATGAGTGACCGAGTGGGATGCTGTCGGAGTACACCTATCCTCCTACCCCAAATCATAGATGGGGGAGCGCAATGCTCTCAACTCCCGGTACACGATGACGGGGAGGAATCCCTGCCGGATAACACGTTGTGTCACACTACCCATGAGCGGACCAACGGTGCCTAACAGAGTCCCTGCTGCAACACACTCTGCCTGAATCGACCACTAACCCATGAGTGGTGGTGTGTGCAGATCCATGTAACTGGCGATGTGCTCAACAATAATGGAGCGGACTATCGCACAGCATGCAATCATGCAAATGATGCATGGCAATAACCATATAAACATCCTGACCTAATCCATATATATAGAAAAGTGCACCATAGGTCAACGAATCATATCGAATCAAAGGTACACAGAAGGTATAAAAACCTAGGTCCTGAACATGGTCAAGCATGGCATATCACTACCCCTATAAGCATGTATAACCAGGTAAAATATACCTGAGATGCAAAACCAATCAATCAATCAAGCATGTAAGATTTGGGTAGTGATTAACCGAAACAGATAAGAAACACAATTAATGCAACATGTTAATTTAATTACTAAGCATATCAAATGACATAAGTCAAAAGTACCCGCCTCCAATAGGAATGTCCAAATCCGACATCGAGATACTCGTCTCGCGTCAAAATCCTGTATCCAATAAATACATTTTTATTTAGCTAAAATTCGAATGAATTGCTAAATAAATCCTTAAAACCATTTAGGGCAAAACCCTAAATAATAATCATCAACTTATCTAAATAAAGTCTAACCAGGCGGAGGATCGAAGTAAAGGTTCACACCAGTGGGGATGATGGGGCGAAAGCTAGTAGGGATTTCATAAGTATACCGTAGGTCATCCCAATCCAACTCGGCGAAAGTCGAAGCGCCTGGAAAGTGCTCCGCCCACGAAGAGATCCAAGAAGGAGAGGCCATTGCAGGGGAGATTATCTCAGGAGATAGAAAGAACAGACGAAAAGAAGAGGCTTGGAGAAAAGGAAGGAGCGCGGCGCAGTCTCGGGAAAAGTCAGTCGGCGGCGGCGACGTTTGAGTGCTCCGTGGTGATGGAGAATCATAACAGAAGGGAGAGAGGAAGAAGATACTTATAGGTATGGTGGAGGAAGGATATTTTCGTAAGTTAACAACGGACGGTTGATACAGGGGCGGAGATAGACAGGGAGCGCTCTGTGATGAGTCTCGAAAATATAACCAGAGGGCATTATAGGAAAGGCAAGGGCTCGAGGTACGAGGCACCTCATGAGGTACGAAAAAAGAGGAAAGAGAAAAAAAGGGGGAAAAGGGGGCACACTCAGTTCAGCCAACTTTTCGCCGAACAAGTGATTGCCTCGTAAGAACAAAGGTGTATGGAAGCGGCCATCAGAAAGAAAGGTGGAGCAGGTCAGCGGGCTTCATGGACATGCGTCAAAGACAGAAAGTAAAAGTTGGCCCTCGCCAAGCTCGATATAGAAGCGATTATTAGGAAGGGAGCGACATAGCAAAGGCAAAATAAGCAAGGGCAAGCTAAGTACAGCCACCCAAAGTTCAGTAAGATCACGCGAATAAGTACAAGCACGGAAGGTTCAGCATCAACACATAACAGGTGAACATTACAACATATCGCCAATCATACGACATCCGAGGAAGAGGGCGCAGAATCAACGGAGGCCAGCGGAAGGAGTACGGGGTCGGCCAGCACTATGGGGAGAGACGTAGGATCAGCAGATGCTTCAGGAACAGCAGCAGGAAGAGCCCGGGTAGAAACATCCGGGGGAGCCGGATCGGCCGCAGGGGGAGGAGCCTCCAAGAGGAAAAGTCCCTCATCCGCTTCGAAGGAAGGGAAGGTTTCCTGCGGCAATTCCCTGGTTAGGCGAGCTGTGTCCAAGAAGGTGGCAGGAGGTGCCGAGCGTAGGAAACCTTGCTCAAAGGCCTATCTGACCCTGCCAGCGGCCCCATGACACAGTAACAAGACCATCCAGCGTCCCAGCTTTTGGAGGAAAAAGGTGGATCTGACATAGGCCAGCCTGTAGGCCTTCAGTCGCTCTGATTCGCCAGCTCGGTACACCTCCCAACTGTTCTTGTTCTCCGCAGCCTCAGCGCGCGCCACGGACAAGTTGCTCTGACCCTGAGTCGCCGCTTCCTGGGCCTTCAAGAGATCCGCTTGCAAGGAGTGGAGAGTGGCTTGGCACGCTTCCCATTGAGTCCGCATTGTTGCCTCTCGAGCAGCGACAGCACTAGCCAGGGCCTGGGCATCAGCCAACCTCATTTGTAGAAGCTCCTGACTTTGCCGTAGCCGGGTCAACACCGCTGATTGGGAAACCAGCTCTGTCTCTTTGGCTTTCAGATCAGAAACTGCCGCTTGGTGACGCTCCGCTTCAGAAGCCAAGGAGGACTCACCTGTCTTTAAGGCCGCCTCCAGCTTCTGTAGTTTATCGAAGGCGGCGTGAGAAATGGCTCGGGTAGAGACTGCAGATTCCCCGGCAGCACGCAGATAAGCATCCAGGCTTCCAAGAGAGGGCTCAGAAAGAGTTGAGGAAGCCACAGGGGGCTATAGTTCCTGGAGACGTGCCTTGAGCACCACGTTCTCCCGCTGAAGCTCGGCCGCTCGCTGAACAACACTCAGACCCGCAGAATAGGTCTGCAAGTGGCCATAAGAAGGGAAAAGGAGTTATAGAAGGGTATGAACACCTAGAAGAAGAAGAAAAGGAGCTTACCGCTACCAAAGCGCGAGCAATCTGATCAAACCCCTCCAAAGGGGAACTGCTCTCCCAGAATTGGCGATTTGCTGCCTGCCAGGAGGTAGCCAAGTCCCCATAGAAATCGACCCTACCAAAGATAGAAGCTAGGTCGGCAGCGGGTGTGTAGGCCGGGTCGGTCTCTGAGGGAAGCCTCCAAGAAGCCTCAAAGGCCAGGTCCGCGGAAGGCAGTTCCAGTGTCGGCATGGCTGAGCTCATAGGCACGAGAAGAGGAGAAGTTGAGGGAGTTAGCGAGCCCAGGGGCTGATCGGCAGAGGACGACGGCGGGGCAGGTAACACACCCTGGGTCGGTACCGGAGTTGCCGGGTCCAACGGCGTGTCTGCCACCTCCGGATCAGAGGCCTTCTCCTGGGCCAAGCTTGTCTCCTGGACCGATCTCGTATCCGAGGACCTGGAGGGGGAAGAGATAACCACCACACGTTGACGGCAAGGAGGTGGAGGAGAAGTCGTGGTGGCCGGGGCCGCTCTTTTGTCCTTGCGTGTCAGGCGCAGCTTCATGGTAGGAGGGAGAGAAGACACTGGTTCTGCGGGCGACGGCTCAGCTGAAGGTTGATCAGAGAGGCGGGGTAGGGCTGAGTCTACAGGGCTGGAAGCAGGTGGCTCAATAAGCATCGGGGCGGCCATCGCATCAGAAGCCCGGGGCTCCAAAGGTTGTGAACCGGCAGCAGCGGCGGGATCAGAAGATAGACCTTGTGTTAGCTCTTCGTTCAGAGCTTGCAGAACGACCACCGAGGGTTTCTCCTGACTGGTGAAAGAGCGGAGGATGGCAGCCACTACGAAAATAAGAGGAAAAAACACCTCAGTTAGCGAAGAGCAGTATACAAAAAAAATAACAACTTACCAAAAGGAGCTCCGATTTCCGTGGAAACAGGGCTAAGACCAAAAGCGTGCAAAATGCCTTCTAGCATCGGCATAGACAGGCGAACAACAACACCTTTCAGCTTGTCCGCAGCTGCGGAGCAGGCAGGTTCATGGGCATGCGAAGGGAAGTCCGAAGCGAGGAGGGAACGCCATTGAGAAGGCCCGGTTAAGGGGGCAGGGGACTTAAGGAAGAAAAAGCGAGATCTCCAACCTTTATTGGAAGAAGGTAAGTCATCAAAAAACTTATGACCCGGCTTGGCCTGAACGTTGAATACCCCCGCTTCGGCCCGCCGGAAGGAATAGAAGTGATGGAATAGTCTAGCGGTCAAGGGAATTTGATAAATGCGGCACAAGATAATGGTTCCGCAGACCGCTCGGAATACATTGGGGGCAAACTGAGAGATACCAATACCGCAATACTGACTCAACTCGGAGAAAAAAGGATGCAAAGGAAAGCGAAGACCGCCTAAGATTTGATCCCTAAAAACAGTGATAAACCCTTCGGGAGGAGAAGAAGGATGTTCATCTGGCGAGGGAAGACGAAACTCATATGCGGCGCCTAGCCCCAAGTTGGATTGCAGTGAAGACAGGTCGTGATGGTCTAAATCAGAGATGTAACGTGAGTACCAAAAGAGTTCCTTACCATCCATGATTACGAGGAGTAACCAGGTGAGGGGGATGAAGACAAGGGGGGTCATAGGTCGGGTGCAAGCAGGAAGACGAGGAGCTGCACTGCTAGAAACGGCCGCGAACGAAGGGAGGAGGATAGCGAAGCGTCAAAATAAGGAAATCGGACTGCTTTTAAGGTTTATAAAGCCCATTCATTCCTAGGAAACATCGAGAGTCTAGCCGAGTATCTTTTTAGGTAACGTGCCCCAGCGCCGTCTGATAGGAAGTAAGCGCCGAAGGGTGCAAAAAGGGGGTCAGAAGCTAGCGTCAGGAGGCGTGCGCAGTAAAGGCATCGGACAGGTGTCACCCCGAGAAGAAGTGCATTAAGGATTGACAAGGCAAGGTAATCATGAAGGGGCGTGGCCTAAAAAAAAAAGAAGCATTCTTCGTGAAAGGCTCAAGGCTAGGCGGGAAGTTTCATGAGGCTGCAGAAACCAGGCAATTCAAAAGGGTCGCGAATGAGGCAAGGCAGGTCAGCAGAAGTGGATGTCAGATCAGAGGAGTATTCAAGCGGGCGAGTAGCTCTGCGTAGACAGCCCCTGATCCGATCAGCTAACCAAGCGCATCGCGAGAACCGCGGGGTCATCGTAAGCCGCAAGGGCACTGTGGCCCAAGGGTGGAGTAAGGTTTTTACGCTCCCTTCTCTATTCTTAATTCTATACCATACGTGGTGCAATTGCAGGAGGAAACGCGACGCGAATGAGTAAGCCCAAAGCTAACAATAACGACCAGATCAACCAAAGCGATGAAGTCGGCGTAGGCGAGACGGATGAAGGCGGAGAAGAGCGATGCACCTATGCCTTCGCCGTTTGGAATATCATTACTGGTCTCGGACCAGCGCCATCGCCACCGGTCTCGGATCGGAGTATTATTACTGGTCTCGGACCAGCGGCATCGCCACCGGTCTCGGACCGGAGTATTATTATTGGTCTTGGACCAGCGCCATCGCCACTGGTCTCGGACCGGAGTATTATTACTGGTCTCGGACCAGCGCCATCGCCACCGGTCTCGGACCGGAGTATTATTATTGGTCTTGGACCAGCGCCATCGCCACCGGTCTCGGACCGGAGTAGCCCAGACTCTCGCCCCAGTGCGAGTTATAAGTGAGCTTTGCCCTCACGCCCAACGACCTTTCAGGTCGGCTCCCATGCGAGAATCAAAAGTGAGCCTTGTGCTCACGCCCAACGACCTTTTTAGGTCGGTAGTCCCAGACTCTCGCCTCAGTGCGAGTTATAAGTGAGCTCTGTTCTCACGCCCAACGACCTTTCAGGTCGGCTCCCATGCGAGAATTAAAAGTGAGCCTTGCGCTCACGCCCAACGACCTTTTAGGTCGGTATTCCCAGACTCTCGCCCCAGTGCGAGTTATAAGTGAGCTCTGTTCTCACGCCCAACGACCTTTCAGGTCGGCTCCCATGCGAGAATTAAAAGTGAGCCTTGTGCTCACGCCCAACGACCTTTTAGGTCGGTAGTCCTAGACTCTCGCCTCAGTGCGAGTTATAAGTGAGCTCTGCTCTCACGCCCAACGACCTTTCAGGTCGGCTCCCATGCGAGAATCAAAAGTGAGCCTTGTGCTCACGCCCAACGACCTTTTTAGGTCGGTAGTCCCAGACTCTCGCCTCAGTGTGAGTTATAAGTGAGCTCTGCTCTCGAGCCCAACGACCTTTCAGGTCGGCTCCCATGCAAGAATCAAAAGTGAGTCTTGTGCTCACGCCCAACGACCTTTTTAGGTCGGTAGTCCCAGACTCTCGCCTCAGTGCGAGTTATAAGTGAGCTCTGCTCTCACGCCCAACGACCTTTCAGGTCGGCTCCCATGCGAGAATCAAAAGTGAGCCTTGTGCTCACGCCCAACGACCTTTTTAGGTCGGTAGTCCCAGACTCTCGCCTTAGTGCGAGTTATAAGTGAACTCTGCTCTCACGCCCAACGACCTTTCAGGTCGGCTCCCATGCGAGAATCAAAAGTGAGCTTTGTGCTCACGCCCAACGACCTTTTTAGGTCGGTAGTCCCAGACTCTCGCCTCAGTGTGAGTTATAAGTGAGCTCTGCTCTCACACCCAACGACCTTTCAGGTCGGCTCCCATGCAAGAATCAAAAGTGAGCCTTGTGCTCACGCCCAACGACATTTTTAGGTCGGTAGTCCCAGACTCTCGCCTCAGTGCGAGTTATAAGTGAGCTCTGCCCTCACGCCCAACGACCTTTCAGGTCGGCTCCCATGCGAGAATCAAAAGTGAGCCTTGTGCTCACGCCCAACGACCTTTTTAGGTCGGTAGTCCCAGACTCTCGCCTCAGTGCGAGTTATAAGTGAGCTCTGCTCTCACGACCAACGACCTTTCAGGTCGGCTCCCATGCGAGAATTAAAAGTGAGCCTTGTGCTCACGCCCCACGACCTTCTAGGTCGGCTCTCATGCGGGAATCAAAGATCATCTCCCCTGCGAGAATCATAAGCGAACGCGGCGTCCACGCCTAACGATCGTGCAATTAGATATGCCTCACGATGAGCGGGACGTCTGCCGATAAGCAGGTTAACTACATCTGGCTTTATTTTAGCTCCTTTATGCAAATTGCAAATATGCAGCAAATATGCAAGACATGGAATGCGAGAGGTCATCCACCATATCCATACAGCATCAGTATTAACCGCGGAATCAGGTTTTGCCCGTTCATTACAGTTTTAATTTTCAAGCACTATGTTGGTTTTACTATCCAAAATTCATACATAAAAAGAAGTTATGATGCAACTCTCGGCTCTTACATACGGGCCAGTTTCTAAAAATGCTTGCTAGATGAAAATTGAGCAGGAAAGACTATGCCGGAAGGGGACAGATATACAAGTACAGCAGCACTGTTCAATAAGCAGGCGATACAGCTAAGGCTACAAGCGGGAACGTCTCGCGGGAAAGGAGCCACTGAGACAACTATCCCCCAGACCAGCTTTAACTCGGGGAAGGGATTGGTCATGGAGAATGAGCACTGCCGCGTGAAGAGCTAGCCGGAGACTCAGGGGCGTTCAAAGCCCGAGCCAGTTCCGCATGTAAGGAGTCAATGACTACTTGTTGCTGGGCGATCGTGTCTTGCTTGACGTCAAGGCACGTGCGGAGAAGGGATAACTCCGCCTCATGTTCTCGCTGCAAACGTTCTTGGAGGATAAGTTGGCGCTGCAGGCTAGCCTGACATTCCTCTTTCCTCGCCTTCTCAGCATGCACGCAAAACTTCGCGACACGATACTGGGCTTCCATGGAGCGCAGGGTAGCTAGCTGACGAGCTTGATCCTTGGATACGCGCTCCAGTTCACGTTCTTTCTCGGCAAGTTGTAAGGTGAGCTGATCTATCCGCGTTTGGGAAGGTGGTTGATCAACCTCCTCAGAAAAAGGAGAATGCATCATGTGGGAAAGAAGCTGGTGGAACACGGGTTAGCAAAAGGAAGTAGGAAGGCGTGAAAGAAGAAGGATGGAATAAAGAAGTGACCGTGAGGCTCTTTATAAAGAAGGCGGGTGGCCAAGTCAAAGCAACTGCGTGGGAACGGCGCCCCAAGCGACTGGCGATGCAATAAAGGAGGCATGGTATCCCAGGCGACGCGACACAAAGGTTGATGTGAGAGCCCAGGCGACGCGACACAAAGGTTGACGCGTGAGGCAGGAAGCAGAGTGCGCAGAGATATGCTGAGGTCACAGAGATATGCTGAGGTAGAAACACAGAGATATTCTGAGGTCACAGAGATACGCTGAGGTCACAGAGATATGCGGAGGTCTAGTCAGTCAGACTGTCGTCCTCCTTCGACTAGACTTGTGGGGGAGGCTTGTGATACGGTTGGTAATGGAGGGCCCCCAGAAAGAAAGGGGAGAAGGGTCAAGACCATATGGCGGTCAAAAGTCAAGAGGATGTGGCAGTCAATAGTCAAGGCGACTTGGCGGTCAAATAGTCAAGCTGACGGGGCAGTCAGAGTTGAGCATAGGGGATAGCCAGAGGCCAGACAAACTTGTTGATCGAAGGGGCAAAGCAGTAGGAGAACGAAGGGAGACGATAGGCGAGGTACAAATCATGGGTCGGGATCGGCAGAACTGAGCAGAAACAGCTCGATCTACAGGCCTGCGGTTGAGGGCCAGGAAATACAAAGCGCAGGATACAGGTCGGGATCGACAGAGCTGTTTAGAGATGGCCCGATCTGCAGACCTGCAATTCAAAGGACTGGAAGTACAAGTCACAGGTCGGAATCGGCAGAACTGATCAGAAACAGCTCGATCTACAGGCCTGCGGTTGAGGGCCAGGAAATACAAAGCGCAGGATACAGGTCGGGATCGACAGAGCTGTTTAGAGATGGCCCGATCTGCAGACCTGCAATTCAAAGGACTGGAAGTATAAGTCACGGGTCGGAATCGGCAGAACTGATCAGAAATAGCTCGATCTACAGGCCTGCGGTTGAGGGCCAGGAAATATAAAGCGCAGGATACAGGTCGGGATCGACATAGCTATTTAGAGATGGCCCGATCTATAGACCTGCAATTCAAAGGACTGGAAGTACAAGTCACGGGTCGGAATCGGCAGAACTGATCAAAAATAGCTCAATCTATAGGCCTGCGGCTGAGGGCCAGGAAATACAAAGCGCAGGATACAGGTCGGGATCGACATAGCTGTGTAGAGACAGCTCGGTCTGCAGGTCTGCGATTCGGAGGCCCGAAAATGCAAACCACGGATCATAGACCGGGATCGGCAGAGCCGGTCGGAGTCAGCCCGACTGGCAGGTGACACTTAGAGGCTAGAGCCGATCGAAAGAGGCGAGGCAGGTGCAGGTCACAATGGATCGGATGAGCTAAGTAGTGCGGGGGTCGGAGAATCTCAACGGTCCGTCGGGGATAATCATTACATACCAACAATGCGTGCGAAGGCGGAGGTTCCTAAAACGAAAAGATGCCCTCATAACCAGTAGCAGCCTGCCAGCTGTCCCTCACTACAAGACAAAACACATGTGCAAAGGCGGAGGTTCCTAAACAGAAAGATGCTTTCACGACAAATAGCAGCACGACAGGTGTCCGGGACTACACGACAAAGCCCAGCGTCTAACATTTTCTGACAGGGTTGCAGGTTCTAGGAGGAGGGGACGCATAAAAGGGGGGAGATCCCTCGTACGCAGGGACGCGCACGCACTCCCTCGTCACTTTTGCCACAACTTTTCGCTTTCAGTCATTTTTTCGGTCTCTCTCTACTTTTTTCTGGGGAAAAAGGACCTGACTCGAGCGTCGGAGGGCCGAATCCGGGGACTTTTTCCCTGGGTTTTGGTCTCTAACGTGAGGAGGGGGATTGTCTAAGTGTGCGCAGGGTCCTGCAGCAGCGTCAGCCACCCGTGGGAGCCGAATCACCTACGACTTTCCGTCAACAACCAGGCCACCGCGACCAGCCTCCGTCCGACTCAGCCTTCGGACAGGATCAGTATGGATGATGCACTTTGCAAGGCATGTTCTAGTGGCACTGATTGCTTTGCTTCCATCATCTCCCAATAACTCTTATATTTAGGGACTTCCCTTTCTTTTTGCCAAGTAAATTTCTTGTAGATCCTACTTCATTAACAAATTTGATATCCATAATTGTCTTTAACAATAACTAAATCTCTCATCTAACCTTCTCATTGAGAATCCTCCAATGTTTGTTGAAGTCTCTGTCATGCTTAGATAATCTGTGCGCCTTTTGGACTAACTGTTCCACCCACTATGAAGCTTCTGATACACCACTCCAAGTCTTACAATCTCAACTTTGATATTTTGAAGCGTCTTTGACATCATTTAGTGAGGTTAAAAACCACTCTAGCACCACTTATGCTAATATCTCAACCACAATAGCATAAACATAGAAAAATGAGCAATTTATGTGGATCGACATTAGTTTATAATCTATAATATGAGAGAAGAAAAATGAAAATGGGAGGGAATCGAGATAATAGAAAATGAAATTGGAACCAAAAGGACACCCCTTTTAATTGGAATCGTCAAAAGGGTGTCTCTTTTTCATTTATTATCAAAAGGACGTTCCATCCTGCATCAATAGATTTTTATTTTCAAAACTATCCTTATTTTTGATGTTGTTGTAGTAATTATAGGTTCATAACTACTACAACATAGATACTTCAACTTCAACTTCAACTTCAACTCTGATCAATACAAATAAACTATATTGTAACAGTCATAGTTCATAGTTGCTACAATATGGGAACTTCATCTCTGATCAATACTAATCAACATTATATTTGGGTATCATTTTGATTCTAATCAACACTAATAACACTGTGTTGTAGCAATTAGAATTCATAGCTCTTGTAATATGAACGCTTCATCTCTAATCAACACTGATTAATATTGGTCAACATAAGTCAACATCATATTATAACAACTACGAATCATAACTGCTACAATATAGACAATTTATTTCTAGTCAATATCAATCAGTATTATATTGTAGCATGATACGGTGCATGTTTTGTGGGGTCGGTATGAGATGTGGTTATGAGTCAACTCCACAAGACGGTCAAAAGTCAAGTTGACTTGGAGGTGAGGGGGGTCAAAAGTCAGGCTTACGTGGCCTAGGTCAAAGTCGCAGTTAACGTTGTGGTCAAAGGAAGGGATCATAAATCGGACAAGGACCAGCCCTGATAGTGGTCAAGGATCGGGCCCATAGGCCGGGTCGGAAAGCGCCAGCCCTAGAAAGTAGTCAACAGAGGCAGGTCTGGTCATAGACCTAGCTTACAGGTCGAAACATACTAGCCAAGGATAACAGGTAGATAGAGGCAGGTCTGGTCACAGACCTGGCGTGCAGCTCGGTATGTGTAAGCCATGGATAACGCTAAACAGATACAGGTCGGGAAACAGATCAGGCGAGTAGGTCGGAACGTGCAAGCCATGGATAACGCTATACAGATACAGGTCGGGAAACAGATCGGGCGAGCAGGTCGGAACGTGTAAGCCATGGATAACGCTAAACACATACAGGTCAGGAAACAGATCGGTCGAGCAGGTCAGAACGTGCAAACCATGGATAACGTTAAATAGATACAGGTCGGGAAACAGACATAGCGTGCAGGTCGGGGAGTGCTAACCAAGGATAACAGGTATAGAAGCCGGTCTAGACACAGACCTAGAATGCAGGTCGGGAAGTGCTAGCCCTGGATAATAGCGGATAGAAGTAGGTCTGGACACAGACCTAGCGTGCAGGTCAGGAAGTGTTAGCCAGGAATAACATCGAATAGAAGCGAGTCAGGATACAGATCTTGATCTATAGACTCGTCGCCCAGACACTACAGGACAAACAAGCCAAGGAATCGTAACCGCCTATCAGAGAATGCCAGAGAATAATCAGTGTCAGGGAATATTCTCACAGTCAGGGCTCATTAACCCTTTTTTATTCCATCGCCAGCCTATGAAAAAAGGCCACCTGTCATCCACCGCCAGACAAAGTCTGACAGCCGACATTCCCTGACACCCGTCAGACCCAGAAGCTTCCGTTGTAGTATAAAAAGGGAGGCTTTGTCCCTTACGCAGGTACGCTCACTCGTCATTTCTCACTAGTATTTACTTTTCGTCCTTTCTCTGTGCTTTCTGGGGGAAAAAGTACCTGACTTGAGCGTCGGAGGGCCTGACCCGGGGACTTTTCCCCTGGTTTCTTGTCTCTAACGACTCGTGGGCTTATCTGAGTGTGCGCAGAGCGACAACGTCATCGTCCTGGTCGTCTTTCTTCGTCAACTGTCCATGCTAACCTTTCTGGGGGGAGGGGGTACCAGGTAGATCCAAGGCTTCAACGACTTTCCGTCAACTTTCCGCACAACAAGGCCCGCCTTCATCCGACTCAGCTTCCTGACGGGATCAAATTTGGCGCCGTCTGTGGGAACATAAAAGCCTGTTCCGGAACGTGACGATGGAGGAGTCATGCCGCATCAATGTCACCATGACTGCCGGTAAATACGAGCTCTTCAAGGAGGCCAAGAGGCGAGCAGCCTCCGAGAAACAAGCGACTGTCTCACGACTGCGACAAATTCCTGCGGAAGCTTCTAAGGAGCCTCTTCCTGTCTCAGATCGGGGCTCTAAGAGAAAGCAGCCTGAGGTATTTACTCAAATTCCTTATCGTGAGCTTGGTGTGGGGTATTACCAGCCAGAACCCCAACGTCAAAGCCTCAAGAAGGAGCAGCCTCAAGCCTCCATGGCTGAGACTTCCCTGCCACGAGACTCAAAGAAGGGGAAGGCCCTTATCGTGCCAGAGGCATTGCCGGAAGATCCAGACGAGAAAGTACCTTTCTCGACCAGGATTTTGAATGAAAGATTACCTAAAGGTTATAGAGCCCCATCGATCGGAGAGTATGACGGGAGCAAAGACCCGGAGGAGCACTTACGAAAGTTTAAGAATGCAACCCTACTGCACCAAACAGTGATGCTGTCAAATGTAGAGTTTTCTTGAACACTTTAGCTGGCTTAGCTTTAAAGTGGTTTGACGGGCTACCTCAAGGGTCCCTCACCTATTTTTTGGACTTCAAAACAACTTTTCTGCGTCGATTTGCTAGCAGTAAGAAGTATCAGAAGACAGATCATTGTCTCTTCGCTCTGAAGCAAGGGTCGACTGAGCCCTTAAGAAGTTATATTAACTGCTTTAATCAAGTGGCTCAGGATGTCCCCACTACCATTTCAGAGATTCTGATGAGCGCCTTCTCTCATGGATTAGGAGAAGGAGAATTTTTCAGAGATTTCATCAAAAATCCTGCTCGAAATTTTGATGAGATGGTGGAAAAAACTGCTTCCTACATCAAAGTGGAAGAAGCACAAGCAGCTCGGAGGAAAGTTGAAAGACCACCTCCTTCCACCAACAAACAAGAAAGAAGGGTACCTCAACCACCTCCTCAACCTCTGCCGTGCGCTCGGGAAGCCAGACCTGCTTTCCATCCCGGGCTGGAGATCAGACCTGTTCCCCGAGTCGCAGCCGTGCATGCTCCTCGACCAGGACCATGGAACAATCGGTATTGCACTTATCATCGGTCTCGCACTCATGACACTAATCACTGTTTGCAGTTTGCTCGGGACTCTAAACGGGCTGCCGAGATGGGCTTACCGCCACCCGAGCTAGCCCCTCAGTTAATCAAGATGATGGATAAGCAACGGATCATCGCAGGACAAGCAGGGCAAGCTCATCCTGACCTAGCAGGGCCCAGTACTCATCAGCCCGGTCGGGGGAAAGAGCCGGAAGGGTCACGAGAAGCTGAGAACAGAGGTAATGCGGCCGTCAGGGAGATCGACATGATTCTGGTGGGCCAACTGATGGAGATTCAGGGAGAGCACGCAAGTCACATGTGCGTCGGTTGGAAGTGCATACTGTCAGATGCAGTCAAGAGAAAGCTGCCGGCCCTATTATTAGCTTCGGGTCAGCTGACCTGGAAGGCCTGGAGTTACCTCATGATGATTCCCTCATCATCAAAGCCATCATTACCAATAGCCAAGTGGCTCGGGTTTTTGTTGACACCAAGAGCTCGGTCAATATTCTATTCAAGACCGCATTCGAGGAGATGCAGATTGATGCTACTGAACTCCAGCCGGTAGCCACATCTCTATATGGATTTACAGGCAATGAGGTGAAGCCAATGGGCCAGATTAAACTGATCATATCTTTGGGCACTGAGCCATTGGTGCGCACGAGAAGGAGCACTTTTATAGTGGTGGACTCTCCTTCTTCTTATAATGTTATTTTGGGAAGGTCTGCCTTGCATGAATTTAGGGCTGCTGTGTCAACTTTCCATCAAAAAATCAAATTCCCCGTAGGCGAGCAGGTCGGGGAAGTTAAAGGAGAACAGAGGGTTTCTCACCGGTGCTATATTGACATGGTTCGAGTGGAGGCTCGGAAAAATCAAAGGATGGAAGATGGAGGTGTCCATACTGTTTAGGAGGAGCCTCTGCCTATAGCTGAAGAACCCATCCCCTGGAAAGAAGTACAATTACACGCCGAGCGACCCAAAAGTCTGACCCGTGTGGCAAGCGACCTTCCTTCCCCCCTCAAGGAAGAGTTAATTCAATGCTTGATTCAGAACTGGGACGTCTTTGCCTGGTCCACAGAGGAGTTACCTGGGGTCAGGCCAGAGGTGGCTGAGCATAAATTACATCTGATTCCAGACTCCAGACCTGTTAAGCAAAAGAAAAGGAACTTTTCGGCTGACCAGAACAAGATAATCAGAGCCGAAGTGGACCAGCTCAAAAAGGCAGACCATGTTCGAGAAGTGCAGTTCCCGTCCTGGCTCTCGAATGTGGTTTTAGTAAATAAACCCAACAATAAATGGAAGGTGTGTATAGATTTCCGAGACCTCAACCGATCTAGTCCCAAAGACTGCTACCCTCTGTCTCGTATTGATCATAACAGTTATGAGATTATAGCTGCTGCAACTGTGTAGTTGCTATAATTGCGTAACAACTATGATCTTGTAGCATCTATAATAGCACAAAAATAAGGGTAATTTTGGAAAGTATGTCTAGAGGCGGGCTGTGGCACTCTTTTGATAATAAATGAAAAATGAGCGCCTCTTTATGATTCCAATAAAAGGGGCGCCCTTTTCATTTTTGCCAAATTTAGAAAACTATTGTCTACTTCTTGTGCAAGAATCCTCTCAATCCACGACAAACTCTTTCAACACTAACGGAAAAATCTGAGAGTTCACCTCTAGTAACACAAAAGCTTTCCTTGAGAGAAAAATCCTTTTCTCTACAAGTGATATTGTATCCCACAACCTTCAGACACCTCCTAAGGTGTTTTTTCAAGATTCGGCATGCTCCACTTTGAGAAAATTTAGTCATAGCTGTCACCATTCAAAATCATGCTGAAAATCAGTCAACAACTTAAAATAGAATTTATTTGATATTTGGCCTGCTTGCTGAGCTAAAATATGGTGCCAAACTCGACATTTAGCACGATCAAAACTACCAACAGGGGAAAAGAAAGAACAAGGAAATGTAGGTGAGAAGGCAATTGAACCATCACTTGTTAGTATAAGGTAGCTGTAAAATTTTGTTGTCCCCTTACAGTCATGAACATTAGTGAATCTCATGTAGATGCTATTCTTATAGTGATATTTTATTCTTCTCAGTCCTTAAAGGGCACTTCCTTTTTTTTCAGTTGTCTTTGACATTCATACTTGTTCTTCCAGAGCTTCCAAGGACTCGAAAGTCAGGCCAAAACTCTTCTGCTGGAAAATGCCCAAGCCCCAGGCCTTTGACTGAAAGGCTACTGATGCTTCTTGTTAAACTGCCTCCAACGGCAGAGCATGGAGATGATACTTCGCCTTGCCTGAGATGGTAAAGTCCTTCAACAATAGTTGCTGAAAATGTTCCCAGAAATTTGCATTGCTATCAGTCTTGTGTACCACCCTGAATTGATGAACAAGACGACTGTGGAATCATAATCATCAGGCTTCAGGATGCCCATTGAAGATTGATCAATGTTGTGGAGGCACGATCATCTGGTAATATGAAGTCTTCTGACTTGAAAAGCTTGTTAATTGGATGCCTAGTAGTAACCTGTGGTGGCAAAAGAAGGCATAAACAATTAGCCACCATTATCTGAGTGAGCCCAAATCTCTCAGTTGTAGGATGATTAGATCCATGGATGAGGTGACAATGCATTAACATCTTATGTTGGATTATCGGAACAATCTGTGCCTAAGATCCTCACCATAAACTTGTTAGTGTATGCACTTATGTGCTAAGACACTACTTATGTATTTTGTGGATAAATAATAATTATTTAATAAAGGTAAGAATTTATCATTAATTATTTACTTTTCTGTACGTATATGATTAATGATAAAGTCCCACAGATTAATGGGTATATTAATCTGAAAGCAGTCCTTGATCGGATAGATATCTAGAGGGGACATGGATATCTAGATCAACGCTGAGTATGACTAGGTCGAGATAGACCGGAGGGATGGATATCCAAGTTGTACTTGGGGGTGCCTTGAGTTTAGAGGTACACTGGACACGATCCGCTCAAGAGGAGACCACATATTAAGCATCATTGGTTATTCCTCTTATGAACGAGTGTAACTGATCTTTTGACTTGAAACCTTCATTTATTCTATGCGTGGAGTTATGTGCTTTGACGCCGTTAAAAGCATTCTTTAATCAGATTGTGATTAATACGGTAGTTGGGTGTATGACAAAACATAGAGAGAATAGTGTTGAGTCAATAGAGGATTCATCGCTCTCTTGGATTAGGAGTTAACATCCTGGCCGCTTGATAGAGATATTAGCGACTCAAAATCCATTGCCATGGGAGGAATGATTTATCATTCAAGAGGAGTCTATTATATCTTGGAAATCAAGTAAAACAATTAATTTGATAATGATGCATAATGTATCGAATTAATTGGGATGTAGGCTTTAGATGAAGAGATTGAATTACACAGTAATCGGTTCATAGTGGTTTACAGTTTATGACTGATATTAATTTTATCGCGTTGGGTGGCTAAAAACTGTTGATAGACGGTTACCTTAGTCTGTGTATGTATTTACACTGCCTTCGTATATAAAACCTAGAGGGTCGCACGCATAGCACGTAGACATGAACAAGAGTATCGGAAGCGAGTCGAGATCAAGATCAAATATGGATTTATTTGATACAAAGAAGAGAGAATTCGAATAGCCATAATCATGATGATTAATGGAGAATTCAAAAAGTCATCATAATGATAATTAATGAAGAATTTGAAGAGTTATCATAATGAAGGTCATAAATGAAGAATTTATGGAGCCTATTGTTAGGATCCTTCGTACTCGGCTAGAGAGGGGGGTGTGAATAGCCGCCCCAAATCGCTCGTTTCTTCCTACAATTCGTTAGCGCAGCGGAAAAATAAACTAGAAACAAAAGGAAGAATATCAAACCTTAACACAGCTATGTACGAGGTTCGGAGATGATGCTCCTACTCCTCGGCGTGTCCGTAAGGTGGACGAACCCAATCAATCCGTCGGTGGATGAGTCCCCGGAAAACCGGCTAATAAAAACTCCTTCTGGGTGGAGAAACCTCGCCACACTTATTTGCAACAGCAAACAGGAGTACAAGTACAAAGAATAAGCAAGAAATACAATAAGAATACACAAGCACTCTACCAATCTTGCTTTCTCGTCGATTGGAGTTCAGATGAAGCAGCAGCTTCAGGAAACCCTAACAGCAGCAGCTGTTCCAGTCGGGGAAGCTCACGCGAAGCTTTCGGAAGAACTCAACAGAGCTCTTATCGCAGCCCACAAATCTTCAGCAGAAGGGAGAAAAGAAGGAAGAAGGAGAGGTATACAGCAGCAGCCCTCGATCCCTTTATACCTGCGAAGAAGAAACAGCGAAACAACGAAGAAACTAGCCGTTGCGTCGCAGCTAGAACCTGATCGGCGCGGACCGATCAGTAACATCTTGATCGGTCTGCACCGATCGGAAAGAAGCCTTCACTTGTTCCATCCTCGATCGGTCCATGGACCGATCAGAAGTCTCTGATCGGTCCGGGACCGATCAGGCTGATCGGTCCCCGGACCGATCAGCCCCTCTTGCGCCTCGATCCTGTTCGGCTTCGACTGATCGGTCACCGGATCGATCAGTTAACACATATGCTACTCGATGTGTTACGATCGGTCACCGATCGATCGTAATATTCTCGATCACCGGATCGATCACCGATTGTTCCACTCATGGTTTTCGCCCAAACCAAGTCCAAACCAACATCCGGTCAATCTTGATCTGTTGGTACATTGCGCCTAGCATCCGGTCACTCCTTGACCTGCTAGGACTCCCCGCTAAGTGTCCGGTCAACCTTTGACCCACTTAGACTTTTCTCTCCGTACCAAGTATCGGGTCACTCCATGACCTACTTGGACTTCCCATCACGGATGTCCGATCACCCTCGATCCATCTGGATTTTCCTTGCCCGGCTTCACTTACCGGACTTTCTCGCTTCACTCACCAGGATTTCCACACCGCCTAACATCCCAGTTAGGACTTTCCCCGCTTCACTCACCAGGACTTTCCAACTGCCTAACATCCCAGTTAGGACTTTCCCACTGCCTGGCTTCACTCACCAGGACTTTCCAACTGCCTAACCTCCCAGTTAGGACTTTCCCACTGCCTGGCTTCACTCACCAGGACTTCTCCGTGCCAAGTCTCCATACTTGGACTTTTCCCGTGCCAAGTCTCCATACTTGGACTTTTCGCGTGCCAAGCTCCCTGCTTGGACTTTTCCAGTGCCAAGTCTCCATACTTGGACTTTTCCAGTGCCAAGCTCCCTGCTTGGACTTTTCCCGAATCAGATCAACCAGGTCAACCTTGACCTACGGTTGCACCAACAACCTCCCAAACATCTATTCTTGTCCCATATCAAGAATAGAACTCTCTCACGAGTGTCAAACATCAACATGCAACTCAACTAGGTCAACCTTGACCTAAGGTTGCACCGACAATCTTCCCAAGTCAAACATCAAAATACAACTCGAGTCAAGTCACCTCGAGTCGGGTCAACCAGGTCAACCTTGACCTAAGATTGCACCAACAATCTCCCCCTTTTTGATGTTTGACAAAACCCATAATCAAGTTAGGTTAACCCGATAACCTAACTTAAGTTTTCCATCCATCTTCCAATGTCCAATGTTCTTTCCTTGAACATTCTCTGGACATTCTCCCCTTAGGTTAACCTGATAACCTAACTTGGGTTCTCCAATAATTCTCCCCCTTTTTGACACACATCAAAAAGAATTCCAATGTTCTTCCTCGAACATTCCTTGACATTCTTCCCTAGCTTAGGTTAATCCGATAACCTAACTTGGGTTCTCCAATAATTCTCCAATGAACACTCTCCCCTTTTTGACACACATCAAAAAGAAAAAGGAGAGTATCAAGGTCAAGAGTTTCTTCCTAATGAAAGTCTTATACCTTTCATTGAAACTCTTAATTTCCCCCTTGATACTAAACTTAACAATCAACTTAGTGATAATCCCATATCACTAGTCCTCAAAAGTCTTAAGGAGTAAAAACTCCCCCCAACAGTCAACTCCCCCTTGACAATTAGGTAAAACTCCCCCTAAAGGTTAACTCCCCCTTGACCATTGCACCAACAATGTCTTTATGAGTTCCAAACCTTTAGAAATCCACAAAACCCAACTTCCAGCTGAAATTTCAGACCAACAGCTGAAAATCAGAAACTGGCACGCTCTGATCGGTCCCCAGACCGATCAGGCCTTCACCAGATCGCACCAAGCTCTCTGGTTCTTACTGGATCGGTCTGCAGACCAATCCATGCTTCACTGGATCGGTCCACAGACCGATCAGGACTTACCTGGATCGGTCCCCAGACCGATCCAGACTCTGATAGGCAGATTTCTGAAATTTCATTCCCGAAATTCAGAAACTCCTAGAAAATTCCAGAAAATTCAAAAAATTGTGAAATTTTGAGGATACATTCCTCATAACATATACTATCATGGAAAAATAGTTTTCTATGAAAATAACTTCCATTTTCCAATCTTGATACAAAGTTCAAAAACTTTGAAATAGTTCAAGTTTAACTCAACTTTGTATCACAATGTTCAATGATGAATGCTATCACTAGGAAATCTTCATCAAGGTTTTTCAAATCAATTTTAAAATGCTTTTAAAACCATTTGAATTTAGGACCATAATCTTAGGGCTAGATGTACATGACTTGTACACAAGCTTTCCCTATGATCCTTAATTTCTTGAATTAGGGTCATCTAGGTACAAGGACAATGCACCTTGATCCTAACTCATGATCCTAATATCTCACACACATCTAAGATGTATCAAACCACATTCAAGTCAATTTGATGTGAGATATGGGTTAAGGTCAACTTAGACTAAGTTCTCATGCATTTTCTAAACACCAATTTGATCTCAATATCAAAATGTGCTTTTATCCTTAAATCAATTTCATTGATCATTAATGCACAAGATGATGACATGGCATATAATGATTTCATAAGTAAAAACATGTGCCAATGTCATGATGTCATGGCATAAAGTGTGAAACTTAAATAAAGCATGACATTTAAACTAACCTAAGCATTATCATGACATTTTAAATGATCATAAAATAAATATGATGTCATGGCATGACATATGGCAACCAATCATGGCAAGTTAGCACAAATAAAATACCTAAATTCCCTATCTAAGTATCCTTAGCCTTAGCTAACTTAAAATCTAACCCTTGATTGCCCTAAAATGCCAAAATCCTAATTTTGATACTTCTTGAACTCTAGATTAATTCATGCCACTTAAAGATCAAATTTATTCTCAAAACTTGGCATGTTTCATTTTTCCTCGAGAGTTCTCTAGATTTTCCCAGATTGTGCCAATTAAAATCATTCTTTTCAATAATGGCACATTTTACTCTTCCAAGGAGTAAATGATAATTCCATTTCATTTTCAAAGGTTCACAAAACCTTGAAAATGCTCCTTGAGTGTCAATTTCCTCAAAGTTGGGTTAACTACCCTTCTTATTGGAGTTGACACTCTCTAACTCATTTATGGGGTAGAGAAGATGCTCCTAGGAACCCAATACCTATTTGAGCTCATTGGGTTCACTAAATATTCACTAGGGATAACTTCCCTAGCAACCCTCCTAATGACCCTCTTAGGCTTTGAAGCCTTGGTCATTTGGGACTCATCAAGATCAACTCTAGGGGTGACTCCCCTTGTGACCTTGGTGGTGGTCTTCCTAGCCCTAGGTTTTGTTCCATAATCGAATGGAACATTGTGATAAGTGGGCTTGACCACTTGGGACTTAGATTTGTGACCCAAACCTTTCTTGTCCTTGGACTTGGGTTTTTGACCCTTAGACCCTAGAGTTGACTTCTCTAAATTTTTGAGGGCCTTTTCCAAAGTATCAAGTCTTGACCTCAAGACTTGATTCTCCTTCTCTAATACCTCAAGTTTTGATTTATCATTTTTCTTTGAGGTATTCCTAGGCATATGTCTAGTAGTTTTGGGATTTCTACCTAGATTATCCTTAACCTTAGATGAGTTATTCCTAGGGTTGACATTTCTAGAGTTGTCCTTATTCAAGCTAACATGTTTAGCACCTAAGCACATATATTGATTTCTATAATTAACATGCTTATCATTATTAGCAATTGCAATCAAACTACTAGCATGTGTTCTATTTGAATTGCAAAAGTGAGCCTTAGAGATTACCTTAGGGTTTGCCTTAGCTCCCCCTATCGATGTGCTCGTCTTCTTGTCCTTGTGAGGTTGCCTCCCCCTCGGACATTGGCTCCGATAATGTCCCCTTCGCTTGCATTGGAAGCACACCACGTGCTCCTTGTTCTTGCGTATCGGGACTCCGGCTTCCTTGATCTTGGGCGCCGGTGGAGTCTTTCTAACCCTCTTTGGACATTTACTCTTGTAATGTCCAAATTCCCTACACTCAAAGCACATTATGTGTAATTTGCTAGAAATTAAAATGCTTGAGTTACCTAGGTTTGAGGATGGATGAAAGCTCTCTTCTTCATCCCTTCCGGAGGTAGAAGCTTCTTCTTCTTGCTCCGTACTTGAGGAAGAACTCTCCTCTTCTTCTTTAGATGTTGAGTGACCCTCAACTTCTAAATCCACATCTCCATGAAGTGAGCTACTTAGCTCACTTGACTCCTCTTCATTACTTGAAGTGGAGCTCCCCTCATGGAACTTGGCCAAATTGTTCCACAATTCCTTGGCATTGTTGTAACCACCTATCTTACACAATATATCGTTAGGTAATGAGAATTCAAATATTTTCATTACCTCGTCGTTGACTAGGGATTGGTGGACTTGTTCCTTGGTCCACTTCTTCTTCTCTAGGGTTTCTCCTTTCTTGTCCATCGGAGGCTTGAACCCTAATTGAACACAACTCCAATTTTCAAGGTTAGTCATAAGAAAATATTTCATTCTTACCTTCCAAAACGCGAAGTCGTCGCGATCGTAGAAAGGTGGAATTGTGATGTCTTCTCCGAGTTGATCCATCTCTAGCTCGTGCTCCCCCGGGTGTTGATCCAACGAAGAGCAACCTCGCTCTGATACCACTTGTTAGGATCCTTCGTACTCGGCTAGAGAGGGGGGTGTGAATAGCCGCCCCAAATCGCTCGTTTCTTCCTACAATTCGTTAGCGCAGCGGAAAAATAAACTAGAAACAAAAGGAAGAATATCAAACCTTAACACAGCTATGTACGAGGTTCGGAGATGATGCTCCTACTCCTCGGCGTGTCCGTAAGGTGGACGAACCCAATCAATCCGTCGGTGGATGAGTCCCTGGAAAACCGGCTAATAAAAACTCCTTCTGGGTGGAGAAACCTCGCCACACTTATTTGCAACAGCAAACAGGAGTACAAGTACAAAGAATAAGCAAGAAATACAATAAGAATACACAAGCACTCTACCAATCTTGCTTTCTCGTCGACTGGAGTCCGGATGAAGCAGCAGCTTCAAAAGCGAAGCTCACGCGAAGCTTTCAGAAGAACTCAACAGAGCTCTTATCGCAGCCCACAAATCTTCAGCAGAAGGGAGAAAAGAAGGAAGAAGGAGGCGTATACAGCAGCAGCCCTCGACCCCTTTATACCTGCGAAGAAGAAACAGCGAAACAACGAAGAAACTAGCCGCTATGCAGAACTCGATCGGCCTGGACCGATCAGTAACATCCTGATCGGTCGCATCGATCGGAAAGAAGCTTCGCTTGTTCCATCCTCGATCGGTCCATGGACCGATCAGAGAACCCTGGACCGATCAGGATGAAGCCTGACCGATCGGTCCCCGGACCGATCAGCCCCTCTTGCGCCTCGATCCTGTTCACCTTCGATCGACTCGACGGTCACCGATCGATCAACACACAAGATGCTATCGATGTGATCGGTCACCGACCGATCGAATATTTCGATCACCGGATCGATCACCGATCGCTCCACCATGGTTTTCGCCCAAACCAAGTCCAAACCAACATCCGGTCAATCTTGACTGTTGGTACATTGCGCCAGCATCCGGTCACCCCTTGACCTGCTAGGACTCCCGCAGTGTCCGGTCAATCCTTTGACCCACTTAGACTTTTCTCTCCGTACCAAGTACGGGTCACTCCTATGACCTACTTGGACTTCCCATCACCGGATGTCCGATCACCTCGATCCATCTGGATTTTCCTGCCCGCTTCACTTACCAGACTTTCACCGCTTCACTCACCAGATTTCCACACCGCCTAACATCCCAGTTAGGACTTTCTCACCGCCGCTTCACTCACCAAGACTTTCCAACCGCCTAACATCCCGCTTAGGACTTTCCCACCGCTCGGCTTTACTCACGGGACTTTCCAACCGCCTAACCTCCCATTAGAACTTTCCCACCGGCTTCCTCACTCAGACTTCTCCGTGCCAAGTCTCCATACTTGGACTTTTCCCGTGCCAAGTCTCCATACTTGGACTTTTCGCGTGCCAAGCTCCCTGCTTGGACTTTTCCAGTGCCAAGTCTCCATACTTGGACTTTTCCAGTGCCAAGCTCCCTGCTTGGACTTTTCCCGAATCAGATCAACCAGGTCAACCTTGACCTACGGTTGCACCAACAACCTCCCAAACATCTATTCTTGTCCCATATCAAGAATAGAACTCTCTCACGAGTGTCAAACATCAACATGCAACTCAACTAGGTCAACCTTGACCTAAGGTTGCACCGACAATCTTCCCAAGTCAAACATCAAAATACAACTCGAGTCAAGTCACCTCGAGTCGGGTCA
This sequence comes from Zingiber officinale, assembly GCF_018446385.1. Classification (NCBI taxonomy): domain Eukaryota; kingdom Viridiplantae; phylum Streptophyta; class Magnoliopsida; order Zingiberales; family Zingiberaceae; genus Zingiber; species Zingiber officinale. Next base: position 110,955,636 of record NC_055988.1, read on the forward strand.
ACCAGGTCAACCTTGACCTAAGGTTGCACCAACACCTATAACTCTTCATCTTCCTTATTAATGAAGATCATAAATGATGAATTAATTGAAGGCTTAACTCTTCGTATTCCTTGGAAACTAGAAATAGCCATCCTCAGAAAGATTCAAGGGAAGGATTTCATTCTCTCCGTTTCTCCTTTGTCAACTTCGTCTTCCACCGAAAGAGATCGGTAGTGCTTCCAAGACTTTGTCGATCCAAGTGGCTAGCACCTAACGGATCGTATCAAGTTCGTGATCTAGTGCGCGTGGATACCGCTAGAGGAGTCACACGTGGGGCTCTTATCTGTCTTATTTGTCCGTGATATTATTCACACCTATCGAGGACTCGAGGTATGTTTTATATAATTTTGTGCAAAACTATATGTACCACGAAAGATCCATGATTCATTATATGTCTTCCGTTGTGCTCCAAACCCAACAGTGGTATCAGAGCAGTTTCGTGGTTGGATCATATAGTACGAAGTCGATTCTTCAAAATTTATTTGAAGAATCAGTATTTCAAGAGATTTCAAAGAAATCTTAATTTCTTTATTTCAAGTTATATGCCGTAGCATTTCATGATAGAAATTAATTTTATCTAAAAACATGTGAAGTAATTCATGTTGTAATTTAGATATAAATTCCTTATGGCATAAGTAGATTAACATGCTAAAAATCTCCGAGACCTATTGTCTTAAAAGACTATAAGGATTAATGGAGATAAATCCCGTAATGAGATTGTGCAAATGCACAAGTAGTTAATTATGGTGAGACATTTTAATAATTACAAAAATCTCTTAAATATATTAAAGTCAAGATTTGTTAAATGCCCTCCACTAATAACTATGATGATAGTTAGAGTTTTTACATAAGTCGGTACAGCTCAGCTGTGAGCTTGTGTCACAACATCTATAATTTATCATAATTATTAGTGGATCGACTTAACTCAAATTCATTGACTTGTTTAGCTCAGCTAAGGTTAACTGATTTGAGGGGCGAGAGTTGAGAATATAAGGCTCGACAAGAATATACCGAAAGTCACATAGATTTGTGATTGGCAAGTTAAGGCCTACTTGATGAATGTAACATGTAGGTACAGCTCAGCTGTGTGCATTCTATATGATTCAGGGTTTCAGTCCTATTAGGAATTATTACCAACTAATTCCCGATTCTGACAGTGGGGGCTGTTGGACTTGAATAAAATAATAGGAGTTATAAAAGACCTTTATTAAATAATTCCACAAATACTAAAACTCTGCATTAAATTTTAGATGGCAAACACAAGTACCTTATCGCTGCAAAGCATTCTCGAGAAAGAGAATATCCTCCTCGGTTCCAACTACCTAGATTGGTATAGGAAACTAAAAATCGTCTTAAGACATGAGAGAAAAATTTATGTGCTTGAAGACGAACCACTGAAAGAGCCTACACCCGATGCTTCAGAGGAAGATCAGTCATATTATTCTCAGTATATGGAAGATGCACTGGATGTGCAATGCATCATGCTGTCTTCTATGTCTCCCGAGTTACAGAGACAGCATGAGAACATGAGTGCTAGGGAGATTGATCAGCACTTGCGTGAGCTCTTCTAAGAGAGTGCGAGAGTAGAGAGGTATGAAACCTCTCGAGCATTGTTTCGTACCATGCTGGAGGAAGGAAACCAAGTTGGGCCTCATGTACTCAAGATGATCGGGTACATAGAGAGGCTCGAGAGCTTAGGTTCCAAGTTAGACCAGGACTTGGTTGTTGACCTAGTCTTATCGTCACTACCTCCATCATTTTCTCAGTTTGTGTTGAACTTCAACATGAACAGCATGGACAAGAGTTTGACTGATTTGATGATAATGTTGAAAACTGCTGAGAAGGATATGAAGGTAAATCCTTCACTGCATGCAATGATGGTCAGAAAAACCAACAAGCGTCCAAGCACCGGGACGTTCAATCCCAAGGCTAATACAGTGAAGAATCCTAAATATCAAGCTCAGAAGAAGCTTAAAAAAGGGATGCAGGTACCCCAATCTGATGAGAAGGAGGCAATATGCTTCCATTGTGGCAAGAAAGGTCACTGGAAGAAAAACTGCTATATTTTCATGAAGAAGAATGCCAGTGGAGCGGATGCTTCAGGTATCTTTATGATAGAGTGCAATCTTTCTGTTTCTTCATCATGGGTCATAGATTCTGGAAGTAGTTCTCACATTTGTGCGAACATGCAGGGTCTAAGTGACTGCAAACGGTTGTCCAAGGGCGAAATGGACCTACGAGTAGCTAATGGAGCGAGAGTTACTGCGTTAGCTATAGGAACATATTCAATAAATTTGCCTAGTGGACTTGTTTTGAATTTAGAAAACTGTTATTTTGTTCCTAGTTTCTCAAAGAATATCATTTCGGTGTCAAGTTTAGACACCAAGGGATTTGTATTTCAATTCAAGGACAAGTTATGTTCCTTTTATTTGAATAATGTATTCTATGGGAATGGTTCATTGAATAATGGTCTTTATGTTCTTAACTTAGATGAACCGATCTATTGTATTGAAAGTAAGAAACAGAAATTACATGACTCAAACTTAATGTATCTCTGGCACTGTAGACTTGGTCATATAACCCAGAAACACATCGCTAGATTACTCAATAATGGGTATTTGGACTCTTTTGAATTAGAACCCATAGATACATGCGAAGTGTGTTTACAAGGAAAAATGACCAAGAAGTCATTCACCAAGATAGGTGAACGGGCAAAGGAACCGCTAGAACTCATACATAGTGATGTTTGTGGACCATTGCAAGTTCAGGCTAGAGGAGCGTATACCTACTTCGTGACTTTTACTGACGATTTAAGTAGATATGGATATGTCTACTTAATGCGACATAAGTCTGAAACTCTAGACAAGTTTAAGGAGTTCAAGAATGAGGTAGAAAATCAACTTGGTAAGAAGATTAAGGCCCTTCGGAGTGATCGAGGTGGCGAGTATCTAAGCCAAGAGTTCATTGATTACCTAAAAGAGTGTGGGATAATTTCCCAACTTACACCTCCTAGGACGCCAGAGTGGAATGGTGTTTCGGAAAGGAGAAATCGCACACTCATGGATATGGTTAGATCAATGATGAGTCATGCAAGTCTTCCAATGTCATTTTGGGGCTATGCCTTAGAAACAGCAGCATACACACTTAACCGAGTTCCAACTAAGACAGTAGATAAGACTCTTTATGAGTCATGGTTTGGAAAGAAACCAAATTTGTCTTATCTAAAGATATGGGGTTGTGATGCTTATGTGAAGAATGAAAATTCTAATAAGCTTGCAGCAAGATCCATAAAATGTATGTTTGTAGGTTATCCCAAAGCTACAATGGGATATTATTTTTATCTCCCAAGTGAGCACAAAGTTATTGTTGCTCGGTATGCTACTTTCTTAGAAAAGGAATTTATTTCTAAAGAAAATAGTGGGAGTAAAGTAAGTCTTGAAGAAATTATAGACTCTACAAACAAGTTAGAAGATGAACAGTTGGACAATGAGACAGTGCCACAAGCACAAGTGTCTCCTTCATCTGGGACTGCTCAAGAAACGCGAGATCAACGTAAGTCTACAAGAATACATCGAGAGTCAAACAGATATGGTTGGCTGGTAACTCAAGATGAGGAAGTGCTACTCATCGAAGATGATGAACCGTCGACTTACGAGGAAGCAGTTGCTTCAAATGATTCTGAGAAATGGCTAGAAGCCATGAAATCTGAAATGGACTCCATGTACACCAACCAAGTTTGGGAGTTGGTTGATGTGCCAGTTGGGGTAAAACCCATAGGGTGCAAATGGATCTTCAAGAAAAAGATTGACATGGATGGGAACATAAGTACCTATAAAGCTAGACTTGTGGCAAAGGGTTTCAATCAACGTCATGGAATTGACTATGATGAAACATTTTTGTCCGTTGCAATGCTTAAGTCCATTAGAATTTTGTTAGCTATAGCAGCTTACAAGGACTATGAGATTTGGCAAATGGATGTTAAAACTGCTTTCCTAAATGGAAGGTTACAGGAAGAAGTATATATGGTACAACCTCCCGATTTTATGAAATCCGAGAACGCCAATAAAGTATGTAAGCTCAAGAAGTCCATTTATGGACTAAAGCAAGCATCTCGGAGTTGGAATCTGCGATTTGACGAAGCCATTAAAGATTTTTCTTTCGTCAAGAATCCAGAAGAACCATGCGTTTACAAGAAGGTTAGTGGGAGTAAGGTTACATTCCTAGTGTTGTACGTTGATGATATACTTCTTATAGGCAATGACATCCCTAGCCTAGAATCTACCAAGACTTGGTTGGGAGAGTGTTTCTCAATGAAAGATCTTGGAGATGCAACCTATGTCTTAGGTATTAGAATATATCGAGATAGACAAAGCAGGTTACTAGGGTTGAGTCAAGGTGTATACATTGATAAAATGCTGAATAGATTCGGTATGCAGGACTCCAAAAGAGGATATTTACCAGTGTCACATGGTGTGCATCTTTCCAAAACTATGTGTCCAGGAACACAAGAGGAAAGAAGTAGAATGGACAAGATACCTTATGTTTTGGCTATATGGTCCATAATGTATGCTATGATATGCACTCGACCAGATGTCTCGTATGCATTAAGCATGACGAGTAGATATCAGTCAGATCCTGGAGAGGGTCATTGGACTGCGGTAAAGACTATCCTCAAGTATCTTAGAAGAACAAAGAACATGTTCTTAGTTTTTGGAGGAGACGAGGAATTAGTCGTCAGAGGATATACTGACGTAAGTTTTCAGACAGATCGGGATGATCTGAAGTCGCAACAAGGATATGTGTTTTGTCTGAATGGTGCAGCTGTTTGCTGGAGGAGTTCCAAGCAAGAGACAATTGCAGATTCAACAGCTGAGTCCGAGTACATAGCAGCTTCAGAGGCAGCAAAGGAAGCTGTGTGGATCAAGAACTTCATAGCGGAGCTTGAAGTGGTTCCTATCATTGTTGATCCAGTTGTGCTATACTGTGACAATAATGCGGCCATAGCACAGGCAAAGGAGCCAAGGTCTCACCAACGATCCAAGCATGTACTAAGGAAGTATCACCTCCTTAGAGAGATTGTTCAGAGAGGTGATGTGTTGGTTAGCAGAGTAGATACCAGCGAGAATATCGCAGACCCACTCACAAAGGCCTTACCTCTACAGAAACATGAGACCCATGTGAGGAGCCTAGGACTGAGAGTCCGTAGTGTTTGGCAATAGTGCAAGTGGGAGATTGTTAGTGTATGCACTTATGTGCCAAGACACTACTTATGTATTTTGTGGATAAATAATAATTATTTAATAAAGTTAAGAATTTATCATTAATTATTTACTTTTCTGTACGTATATGATTAATGATAAAGTCCCACAGATTAATGGATATATTAATCTGAAAGCAGTCCTTGATCGGATAGATATCTAGAGGGGACATGGATATCTAGATCAACGCTGAGTATGACTAGGTCGAGATAGACCGGAGGGATGGATATCCAAGTTGTACTTGGGGGTGCCTTGAGTTTAGAGGTACACTGGACACGATCCGCTCAAGAGGAGACCACATATTAAGCATCATTGGTTATTCCTCTTATGAACGAGTGTAACTGATCTTTTGACTTGAGACCTTCATTTATTCTATGCGTGGAGTTATGTGCTTTGACGCCGTTAAAAACATTCTTTAATCGGATTGTGATTAATACGGTAGTTGGGTGTATGACAAAACGTAGAGAGAATAGTGTTGAGTCAATAGAGGATTCATCGCTCTCTTGGATTAGGAGTTAACATCCTGGCCGCTTGATAGAGATATTAGTGACTCAAAATCCATGGTCATGGGAGGAATGATTTATCATTCAAGAGGAGTCTATTATATCTTGGAAATCAAGTAAAACAATTAATTTGATAATGATGCATAATGTATCGAATTAATTGGGATGTAGGCTTTAGATGAAGAGATTGAATTACACAGTAATCGGTTCATAGTGGTTTACAGTTTATGACTGATATTAATTTTATCGCGTTGGGTGGCTAAAAACTGTTGATAGACGGTTACCTTAGTCTGTGTATGTATTTACACTGCCTTCGTATATAAAACCTAGAGGGTCGCACGCATAGCACGTAGACATGAACAAGAGTATCGGAAGCGAGTCGAGATCAAGATCAAATATGGATTTATTTGATACAAAGAAGAGAGAATTCGAATAGCCATAATCATGATGATTAATGGAGAATTCGAAAAGTCATCATAATGATAATTAATGAAGAATTTGAAGAGTTATCATAATGAAGGTCATAAATGAAGAATTTATGGAGCCTATAACTCTTCATCTTCCTTATTAATGAAGATCATAAATGATGAATTAATTGAAGGCTTAACTCTTCGTATTCCTTGGAAACTATAAATAGCCATCCTCGGAAAGATTCAAGGGAAGGATTTCATTCTCTCCGTTTCTCCTTCGTCAACTTCGTCTTCCACCGAAAGAGATCGGTAGTGCTTCCAAGACTTTGTCGATCCAAGTGGCTAGCACCTAACGGATCGTATCAAGTTCGTGATCTAGTGCGCGTGGATACCGCTAGAGGAGTCATACGTGGGGCTCTTATCTGTCTTATTTGTCCGTGATATTATTCACACCTATCGAGGACTCGAAGTATGTTTTATATAATTTTGTGCAAAATTATATGTACCACGAAAGATCTATGATTCATTATATGTCTTCCGCTGTGCTCCAAACCCAACAAAACTCTCTCCTTAACTAAAAGACCCATATTCTATCTCTACATCCCAATCTCAATATGCCATTTTGATTCTACACACATCTTCGAAAGACTACTCCTATCTCATCCTCTCATAAATGACAAAGCTATACTAATTTCTGTGAAGAAAAGGAATCACAGATATAAATATTTCTTATTTTAAAATTTTAAAAGACTAATATATATGTGCAACATTAAAATTGTATTCCAATAATTTTATCATTTAAAGTTAAATTAATTATGCAAATTCTAATATCATAAGCATTTAATTAAGAAATGTTAGAAAAAAAAATTAAAGATGCAAATTACTTTTGATCTGCAAACTTTTCTAGACCAGATAAACTGTCCGTGTCGTCTACGACGATTTTAATTATTAACGAGTGGCATAAGAACTATCATCCGTGTAGATCGTCAACTCCGCATATTTGCCAAGTCAATAGTCAATTCATATTAAATTTAGGAGGTCAAGAAAAAAAATGACAGAGCCAAAATGGTCGTAATCAAGAAGTTGCTTGGCAATGGGCATGTAACGACTTGCCACAAAGGAACCGGCTTTAACGGGATTGATTATCATTTTTTCTATGTGACACAGTTAAAAACGCGGTTTGGAGAAGAAGATACAGAGGATTGGCTCTAGAAACGTGACCATGTCTTTTGCTTCCGCAATAATTCTACGATTATTCATCAAGTGGATTAAGTATCTAGGTCAATTTTTAATTTATTTATTTATTTTATTTCTTTGTTGCATAGGCACATCGTGAAAAGGACTCCCATTTTTAAAAGAATTATCGAAGGGGACATTCTGTTTATATATATATCAAAATGGAAAATGATCTCTTTGGACATTCCATTTGATGTTTTCTTTTCAATTTGACATTCAAAATTTGATCAATCTTTACTCAACATACTAAAATAGTTTAAATTGATCACCAATTGGTGAGAGTTGATCCGATGCCAAGCAACGATGAAATCCTGACAAGTCAAGATTGATCAGATGTTAGGCAATGAAAAAGTTTCGACATGTCAAAGTTGATTGAATGTTAGATAATGAGGAAGTCTTTATAGGTCAAGATTGATCGGATACTAGGTAACAAGGAAGTCTCCATTGGTCAAGATTGACTATTTGTCTAGCAAAAGAAGTTTTGGTAGGTTGAAATCAATTAAATATTGAATAAAGTGAGAATTCAATTTTGGTAAACCTGAAGTATTAGTTAATTGATAAGGTGTACTAATTGACTAATGGATATAAAATCTTAAAAATAGGTTGCTATCGTAACTGTGATACAATATTGCTATAGTAGTTGTGCTACAGTTCTGCTATAACTTTTTTTTTTTGCTCCAATACTCATGAATAGTAATTTACTATAATGTGTGTTCGATCAATCAACGATGGATGACTTTAGAAATCAAAGAGAAGCTAATTGATTGGATTGATGATATTAATCGATTGATGTTTAATATCAATTAATTGATGTTTATCAGAAATCAAATAGAAACAATTAGTCGATTGCTCGGATGCAATAGTACATTAATGTTCAAATTATCAATAAAATCAGACAGATATTAAAAAGTTTAGAAATCGTTTAATGAAATGAATAATTGTCGGAGACCAGATCAATCGAATGATAATATACATCAATTGACTGATGTCTTAAATGAAGCCTACAATTTAGTTCGAGTCAAGTATAAAGGATTCCATTTAAAGGAGCAGGTCCTATCTTAAGCTAAAGTTTTCGTGTTAAATTCTTACTGAGCAATTCTTAAGATCAACCTTCATCTAGTGCAAACATTTAAAGAAGAAGTCAAATCTCTCAACTAACTCATTGTAACTTTTTATTTTACTTTTTGTTGTGTATTGTTGTAAGAGATTCTTTACCTCCAGAAGGTATCGGAAAAAGAGAAGATTTAATAGTAATACATATTTAAGACTTGATCTTAGATTAGTCTTCTTAAATGACAGATACCAAGTAAAACTAAGGTATTATGTATGTGGTGTCAATTTTAATTCAAGTATTCTATTGCACATTCAAGCAATGAGATCACAATCAAGACGAAATGATTTAAGCTATTCATCCTCCCTCTAACTGACGTAACAAAATATTCTAATTGTCTCAAACTCTCTAAGGGCTTACAATTTAAATTGAGAATTTCAAAATAGAAGTCTTTGAAAATCCAATGATCCTTAGTTTACGAGCAACTAAGTAGACCCTACTTAGAAATATAATCCAAGGTTATATTCTGTTATATTAATCTCTTACAACTCGTATATTTTCAAGTCTTTGATGCTTCTTGCCCTTGATTATAATGCACTAAGTCATTCATCACTTTACCTTTGAGTTCACCTTGTTCCAAGCCTTCAAGTCATCGAACCTACAACTAACTCGATCCCGCGAACACAATTTGACCTAGTGGTCATGGTCTTTCTTATTCCATGCGCAACTTGTCAAGCTCCCCGACCACAGCGACCTCTTGGTTCAACAATCTTCCAACTCAATCCTATCAAGTTATAAACTTTACAAACTCCATGTTCAATATGTCAAGCTCCTCCATTGACATAACATATAACTATCGAATCTGTTGATTCATACATGAATACCGGAAACGATCTTCTAAATTTCTTGATTCAAAATAATACTAGAAAATAGACATCCAAAACTATACGAAACTTTGGAGAAAAGAAGAACGACATGACTAAATTATTATTGATCAAAGACTTTCTTACATCAACTCCAAACAATTCTTTATATGGATTTCAAACCCTAAAACACAAAGAAAGAAAAAAAATCTGACAGAAAAAGTAAAAATTCTAAATATACTAAAAATCCAAAATAATTTAAATGGACTCAAAATTCACTATCAAATTGCTGGTCAGATCATCATTAGAAGCATTATTGACGTAGTGTGGTTTTTTTTGGTGTGATGCAACGAAAAATTATTGAATTTATTATTTTGCGTATGAATATCGAAAGCTATCTTCAAAACTCTATTTATTTGCGCACAAATATTAGGAACTAGAAAAGCAAAACTTGTCATTCCTAAAGGAGATAACGATTAACTCCACAAGATCAATCTCGCTCTGATACCAACTAACGCAGCGGATAACAATCAAATTCGTTGATTCACACATGAATACTAGAAATGATCTTCTAAATATGTTGATTGAAAAGAATACCAAAAAATAGACATCCAAAAATTACACGAAGCTTTAGGGAAAAGAAGAACGACGTGATTGAATTATTTTTAATTAAAGACTTTCTTCCATAGACCCAAATGATTATTTATATAGACTTCAAATTTTAAGACATAAAGAAAGAAAAAAAATTTTAATAGAAAGGAAAAATTCTAAACATGTTAAAAATGTAAAATACCCTAAATAGACTCAAATTATAAAAGATAAAAATTATTAAAAATATTTTAAAATATCAAACTCGATTAAAATAATAAGAAGACTAACATTACTTTACGTACTCGACAAACATATAAAAATATAAGATAAATATAACTTAAACTCTTGTCCAACAACATCAACATAACTTAGTCAAACCTAAATGTCTAGGACATGTTATCCCAGTTGTGTTAGCATAGTTTTTAAGTTGGTATTAAATATTTATATTACGTCGATTAATTTTTAAGTGACTGATTTAATCCTATAAAATTTTTCCATCGGTTTTAAGAATAAATCAGAAAGTACTCACAACGAGCGGCTCATCAACCTAACTTAACTATCTATTTAGAAAAAAATTCATTTATTAATTTGTTAAAATCGGAACTCAATTCTTAGATATTTAAAAAATTAAGAAAACGATCTACAGTTGTACCATTATTCTGGGAGCTATTAGCATAGTTGAACACCACGAATGTAGTACTCGTTAAGCAATTGTTGGCATATAAAAAAAAACACAAGATAATTTACACTCTTATCCAACCACGTCAATACAACTGGGTCAAACTCGAGCATTAGGGACATGTTGCCCCAATTGTACGTTGGCATAGTTGAACACAACCAGAGTAGTAGTCGTTAAGCAATCATACTTGTCATGGTAGTCATTTTCAGCAACCTTACCGTGAAGCTACCTGTTAACACGATTGTCAACCATTGCAACCAAGGCATTCTGGGTTGTCAGTCGTAGTAGAGTAGGACATTAACGGTCTGGCACGAAATTATGTATAGAGCCATGATCTTAACATCATCCATGACGTCCTAACTCTATCGTCATTAGGGAGATCACTAGATGAAAATTATTGGAAAAAGAAACTAAATTAGTCAGTCAACCTGTCTTATCATTTATAATGAAGATCGGCAAACAACTTTTGACCAGACTAATCTTTTGGATAGGTCATTGACCAATGGAAATTGACTTTGTTATATGACCAAATCACCTGTATATGAAGTTTTGCAATATCTAAATTTGAATTAAAATTATTAAATTTTATCCTTCCATATTGATCCTAATGGATTGTTTCAGTATAACAATGATATATTATTCATCAACATATGAGTATAACAATTGATTAAAAAATTTATTTTATATTTAAAAAATCATGGTTCTAAATATAGTATATCAAATTGATATTTAAGGATAATGATATAATCAGAAGAACTAGATAAATACATATAAATTAGTTTCGTGTCATTCCGAACTCTTTAAGTCCATTAATTGATTTTGGCTAAGATAAGCTGATGGATCTAGAGAGCTCGGAATAACATGAAATCAAATCCTATATATATCTAGTTCTCTTGATTATATTCATACCTCAAATATTAATTTGATATACTATATTGAAAGTAGTGATTTTTTAAACATAAAATAAGTTTTTTTGAACACATTCATGTTTAAAAAATGACTCCTCTCAATGTAGTATGTCAAATTGATGTTTGAGAGTATTAATATAATCAGGAGAACTAGACAAACACATAGAATATGATTCTATGTCATTCCGAGCTCACTATGTCTATCAACCGATTTTGACTGAAAATGATCAAAAATTGACTAATGGACCTATAGATCTATAAATAATATGAAACCATGTCTTATGTATTCGTCTATTTCTCCTGATTATATCAATGCTCTCAAATATCAATTTAACATACTATATTGAAAGCAGTATTTTTTTGAACGCAAATTAAATTATTTGATCACATTTATGTTCAAAAAAATCACTGCTCCCAATATAGTATATCAAATTAATATTTTAGAAAATGAATATAATCAGAATAACTAGATGAATATATAGAACTTGATTTCATGACATTTCGAGTTCTCTAGATCTATCAGTCGATTTTGACCAGTTTCGACCAAAATCAGCTGATGGACCTAAAGAGTTCAAAATGATATATAACTAAGTTCTATTTCATCTAGTTCTTCTAATTATATTATGCCCTCAAACATCAATTTGACACACTATATTTAGATCAACGATTTTTAAACATGAATTCGACCAAAATCAGTTGATAGACCTAGAGAGTTCAAACTAACATAGAACTAGGTCTTATTTCGTCTAATTCTTCTAATTATATTCATGCCCTCAAACATCAATTTGATATACTGTATTTAAAGCAGCGATTTTTAAACATGAATTAGATTTTTTGAACACATTCGTATTTAAAAAATCATTATTTTTAATATAGTGGGTCAAATTGATGTTTGAGGGCATGAATATAATAAAGAGAGCTGGATGAACAAATAGAACCTAGTTTTATATTGTTCCAAGCTCTCTAGATCCATCAAGCTATTTTGGCCGAAACTAGCTAATGGATCTAGAGAGCTTAGAACTGTTGGGACACTCTGGGAGCTAGAGGGGGATGATTAGCTCCGTTCGTTTCGTCGATGATGATTTGCAGTGGGAAACTCGAAGCAAACGCTAACGCCTTGATTTACTTAGTATCCACCTCAACGAGGTGACTAATCCAAGGATCTAACCCTCTCTCACACATCCACTATGAAATAACTCCTCGGAAATACTCCGGAGGTGGAGAAATCTCGTACAAGCTCTCAACAAGAATACAATTCAAACAAGAAGTAAATACAAGAATACAAATGGAAAATCTCTTCTTACTTGATCTCTTGTAGCTTGTAAACTCCTCTTGAACCTTGGAAGTGCAGTAGCAGTTGTCTCCAAGAAGCTTCAAGAACTGACGACAATAGCGGAGATGATCTCGGAGAGGAGGGCTAGGTTGAGCAGTGGAGAAAACACCCTTTATTTGTGCTTTAGGGTTCCCAATCAGTCCCAATCGATTGTCATGTCAGATTCTCATTCAAACCTGCACAACAGTTATATCTTAATCAATTGATCAATTAATTGGGGAGACTTAATCAACTGATCAATCTAGAGCGCATTTGTGCTCTCACGGAAAACTTCAGAATTGATTGAGCTCCTTCCCAATTGATTCAGCCTCTCTTCCACGTCATCATGAGAAACCAGCCTCAATCGATGGAGTGACTTAATCGATCAATCGATCAATCTAGCCACATTCTATGCTCTCACGAGAAAAGCCTCCAATCGATCAATTGATTGATTGGCGTAGCCTCAATATATTGGACCGCTATTCTCGTGACACTTCCCCAATCGATCAACTGGGACTTTGGCTCAATCGATTTCCCAACCAATTGACCAACCTTGACTTGCCTAACCAAGTCTAAGGTTCCCTTGCCCAACATTCGGTCAACCTTGACCTGTTGGGACATCGTCACCAAGTGTCAGGTCAATTCTTTGATCCACTTGGACTTTATCTCCTCGTGCCAAGTGTTTAGTCACCCTTGATTCACTTGGATTTGCCGCCTTGTGATAAGTATGCTGTCCTCCACGACCCACTTAGACTTTCACTTACCAAATGTCCGGTCAATCCTTTAATCCACCTGAATTTCCACTAGTGCCAAGTATTCAGTCCTCCATGACCTACTTAAACTTCTGAACACTCGATGTCCAGTCAACCTTGACCTATTTGGATTTACACTACTTGGCTTCACTCATCAGGACTTCCTCACAGCTTAACTTCACTCACTAGGATTTTTTCACCTGACTTCACTAACCAGGATTTCCTCACTGCCTAGCTTGATTCACTAGGGATTTCACCTAACTTCACTCACCGGGATTTCATCACTGCCTAGCTTCACTCACTAGGACTTTTCACCTGGCTTTACTCATCAGGACTTTTCCCACTGTCTACCTTCACTCACTAGGGATTTCATCTGGCTTCACTCACTAGGACTTTTCAACACTACCTAGCTTCACTCACTAGAGATTTTTACCTAGCTTCACTCACTAGGACTTTTCCACACCAAGTGTCCTGTCAAACCTGACCCACTTGGATTTTCTTCTTCTGGCAACCTTTTCGTTAGTTTTTCCTTTACCCAACCTCCAATTAGGACTTTCCTGTAAGTATCCAATCAATTTTTACGTACTTGACTATTCTGGTTAACCTTTGCTCGTCAATCTCCCAAATGGACAATTACACTAGCAATCTCTATATATTGTCAAATATTAAAATTCAAACATCAAGATTCAAGCTCGAGCCAACTCAAGCTCAGTCAACTTGATCAACTTTGACTCAGAAAAATTGCACCAACAAGAACGATATAAAACCATGTTCTATGTGTTCATCTAATTTTCTTGATTATATTTATATCCTCAAATATCAATTTGTCGTAATAAATTAAAAGCAACGATTTTTTTTAAAAAATAATTTTTTAAGCAATTGCTAAATGTGCTAATGAACAGTATGTCGAATGGATTGATACATTATAGTAATCGATTGAGATAAATGTGGAGAGACAAAATAAGTATGTGTTTTGATTTGATAATTTTAAAATTTAGTTATATGCTTTGGATATTTCTAAATTTTATATACGTGATTAGGTAATTTACCTTATAATTTTTTAAAATAATGACTTTTAATTTTATATGATTTATCCTTGTTTTTCTATGATTCTTGTAATATTTTTATTGTTTCGGGACTACGATAAGATATTCATGTTATTATCTAGACACTCGTAATTCAAACCTTAATTACGATATATTTATAAGAATATTTTTTCTAAATAAGAAACGTAATTAAAAGGATATTGAATTTTTGTCCTGACGTATTTGTAGGCTAATTAAAAATATCATATTTTGTTTTTTTAGTACTTTTATTATTATTATTATTATTATTATTATTATTATTATTATTATTAGAAGGACATTATATTTAAAAAAAATCAAAACCGCGTAGGATTTTAATTTTTCATCTTAAAAACATACTTTTCTTCTTTATCAAATTGGTCAAACATAAAATTATTCTAGTTTTTTTAAATTTTTTTTTTTGAGAGTACAATTACTGCTCGAAATAGATAAGGAAAACTGTCCGCATAATACACATGACTTGAGAGAAGACCGAAATATATGACAACGATTTCAAACCTCCTCTTAACCACGAGGGTACGGGCATAGTTAAACTTACTTCAACTATATCAAAATTATTTTAATATTATATATTTTATAATATTTTTGACAAAAAGTTTCAACCATAATTAAAACTACTCCCATGTTAATTAAAACTACTCCAACGTTGATCGAAATTATTCTAAGCTAAGTAAAATTATTTCAACATTGATAAAAAAAAATATTATATGGATCAATTTTGACTAATTAAAACAATTTTAACTAAAAAAATACTTGAAACAATTTTGATCAAAATCGTTGTTCCATGTTATAGTTTTAATCCCAACTATTACAAAAGTACTTGGACCAATCAAATAAAAAAGATAATTTAGGAATAAAATTTAGGATTAGCCCTATTTTTTTTTTTTAACAAAAGACCCGATTTAAGTATAATAAAGTAAGCTGTGTTTTTTTACAAAATTTTTTTTTTACCTTAGTAGTTATATTAAGTAAAAAATAAAGAGGATGTCAAAATTATCGTAAGAGTAATGATAAAAATCTTAAAGAAAGGTTCAGGGATAGACACATAAATTCATGATCCACTATTTTCATTTTTGTGACCTTATCACTTTATGTATCGCTAAGTTTTTTCCTAAAATTTTTTCTCTCTACGTATCATTTTTCTTATCGTAATATTATAGCAATTTTATCCAAACATTCTATAATAATGTTTAGATAAAGAGGAATAATTTATGGAAAAAAACTTATGATATGATATTCTTTAGCCAAAAAACTCAAAGGATGCCTTTAAGTATAAGAATCAAAAGGGTTTGGTATGGTGAGATGGTAAGAAATCGGATGGATTTTCTAACTAATGAGGGTTTAAATCTAACTTAGGGGATATTATATTTAAGGAAGCCAATTATCTCTAAAAAAATAATCGAATCATAAAAACTATAAATATTTTTCTCCCATCATATTATACATTTTTATTTTAACAAAGCAAGCTAAGCTACTGTAACAAAATTTTCCTTATAAAAATTTAATTTAATATCATACTTGATCTTAGTAAAAAAAAAACCAAGAAAAGTATACTTTCTAACATCAATGTCTTTATAAAAGTTTCTTTGCTTACAGTATTGTTAATACTAAGATGTGGTACTAAAAAGAATTTAGGTTATATATTAGCTAAGCAATTATATCCAGAGAAAATTAATGATAAAAATTCTCAATAGTACGCTACAGTTAATTTTCGAACTTTAGATTCTTGATTGATTATTAAAAAATTTCTAATAATACACAGTAGTAGTTGAGTCTTAAACTTTAGATCCCTGATTGATTAATGAAAAAAATTCTAAATGCTATATCGCAACTAAATCTTGAACTCTCTGATTAATGTGTCTGGAAATTACTAAATAAACCTTAAAAGAAATTTTAGTGTGAAAAGGAAAAAAATATTATCATAATTTAATTTTAGGCTTCCCTAAATTAATTGAGAGTTAGTGAGTAAATGATATTCTTAATAAAATAATAATAAGATTATTGTATTTTAATTAGTAAAGGATACATATTCAAATAATAATAAGATTATTGTATTAGTTACGGAATAATGATTAAGAACAAAATTAATTCACTTTGGTAAAAAAATCATATAAATAGAATACTTTTATATAAAATATCTTTAACATCTCAGTTAAAATAATTCAATCTCCATTAAAAAATATTTTAACATGATAAGTTCATCTTAAAAATGTTATAGCAACTACTAATTACTAAAATATTATACCAACCTATTAATCATTGTTTTATAGTTTTATGATAAATTTGATGCTATTTTGATTAAATTTGAGTAATTTTGATTAAATTGGTAAAAAAAAAATTGATATAAAAAATACTATATGTAAAGATTTGTTTATCAAATCGAATTTATTTATTTCTATACATTATAGTTGTTACAATTAGTTTTCCTTTACTAAAAAAAATATAATGAGATGTCCTTATATTAGTAAGGTCTTTTTTAAAATTATTGTCCATATTCTTTTAATGTTTATTTAGAAGCTTTTGCTGATTATTACGAAGAAACACACTTTTTAATATATTTTTTTTTGTTCATACCAAGAATATCTCGCTTTAACTAGAATTTTATATTAATAATGTTTTTTTTTTCCGTCATTGACGAAGACAGAATACGGGAAAGATGTGGGGAAGCTTCTCTGACTTTGAACGATGAAAGCGACATCAAGGCTACTAATCTATATACAAGGAAGATCTCCAGATCACCGGAATTGAGTTCAGTTAGCGATCTTCTCCTTCGTCTTTGTGGCACTCCTCTGCCAGAGAAATCGCCTCTTCCTGACATGGCCGCCGCCGCCGCCGCCCACCCCAGCTTCTGCTCGCTCATAGCCAAGCCTCTGCTGTTCCCGCTGCTGTTGTCGCTGTTCCTGTCGCCATTGCAATTGGCGCTCTCCAAAGTCCACCTGCATAAATGGGACATCTCCTACCAGTTCAAGTCCCCGGATTGCCTGAGGAAGCTGGCGATCACCGTCAACGGCGAAACACCGGGCCCTACCATCTACGCCCAGCAGGGCGACACCGTCGTCGTTCAAGTCAACAACAGCCTGGTCACCGAGAATACGGCCATCCATTGGCACGGCATCCGCCAGGTACTCCCTTCTCTCGTGAGGAACATAACAAACAGGAAAAGAAGCAAAACAGAGGAAGAGAAGCGGCTGGAAATCGATACGTCTAATTTCTCCTCTTTACTGTTTGATATATTGTTTCCGTCCAGATCGGAACGCCTTGGTTCGACGGGACGGAGGGCGTGACGCAGTGCCCGATCCTGCCCGGAGACACTTTCGTCTACAGATTTACCGTCGATCGAGTAGGTTCAAGTTTAAAATTGAAGTTAGCAAGTCGCAAATCGGTGTTGATGATGACGGCCGCCTCTGTTTTTTTTTTTGCGTGTGTGTGTCTCAGCCGGGAACTTACCTCTACCATGCTCACTACGGGATGCAAAGGTCGGCGGGGCTCTACGGCCTGATCCAGGTGGCCGTGCCGGACGGCGTCGCCGAGCCGTTCGCCTACGACTACGATCGCAGCATCGTCCTAAACGACTGGTGGCACAATAGCACCCAGGAACAGGCCACTGGCCTCACCTCCATCCCCATTGTCTGGGTGGGAGAGCCTCAGGTGAACGAATTTGGAGCTCGAGAGCACTCTATCAGGATGAGCGATCGATGTCTCATGTCTCTCTGCCTTTCTGTTTCAGTCTATCTTGATCAACGGAAGAGGAAGCTTCAACTGCTCTCTGTCGGGGCCAAATCAAGTTTGCAACGCGACCAACCCCGAGTGCTCGCCCTTCGTCCTCGCCGTCGTCCCCGGCAAGACTTACCGCCTTCGGATCGCGAGTGTCACCTCTCTCTCGGCTTTCAACTTCGAAATCGAGGTGCGTGACTTTGTCGAGATTTTACACTTGCTCGGCGACCGGTGCATGCTTACTTATGTCGTCGTTTGGGCAAACGATTGCAGGGGCACAATTTGACGGTGGTGGAAGCGGACGGGCACTACGCGAAGCCCTTCGTCGTCGAGAATCTCAACATCTACTCCGGCGAGACCTACTCCGTGCTGTTCACCGCCGACCGAGACCCCGGGCGCAACTACTGGCTCGCCGTCAATGTGGTCAGCCGGAAACCAGGTACTCCGGTGGGAACCGGCATCCTCAATTACTACCCAAACCACCCCAGAAGGCTGCCGCCGAGCTCGCCTCCGTCTGGGCCTCCGTGGAATGACACTGAATACCGGTTCAACCAAAGCAAGGCCCTCCGGTCACACCCGGCCTACGTCCACCCGCCGCCGCCGGCTGCCGATCGCAGCCTTCTCCTACTCAACACGCAGAACAAGGTGGAGGGTCGCGTCAGGTGGTCGATCAACAACGTGTCGTTCAACATGCCCCACACGCCGTACCTGATCGCGCTGAAGAAGGGCCTGCGCCACGCGTTCGACCAAGCGCCGGCACCGGAGACCTACGACTACAGGAGCTACGATATCTACATCAACCAGACGAATCCCAACGCCACGATCTCGACGTCGATCTACAGACTGGAGTTCAACTCGACGGTGGACGTGGTGCTGCAGAACGCGAACATGATGAACCCCAACACCAGCGACACGCACCCGTGGCACCTGCACGGGCACGATTTCTGGGTGCTGGGCTTTGGGATGGGGAAGTTCGTGCCGGGGACGGACGAGAAGGAGTTCAATCTGGTGGATCCGATCATGAAGAACACGGTGGCGGTGCACCAGTACGGGTGGACGGCAATCCGATTCCGGGCGGATAACCCCGGCGCGTGGGCATTCCATTGCCATATCGAGTCACATTTCTTCATGGGGATGGGCGTGGTGTTCGCCGAGGGTGTGGACAGGGTCGGCAGATTGCCGACCTCCATTATGGGCTGTGGCCATTCTTGATCCTTCGTGTCCATACAATCCAATTTGTAGCTCCATTATGGGCTGCGGCCATTATTACTGTATCTGATTTTTCTGCCTATTGATTGCATGGACGTGAAGGATCATGGCCGCAGAACATAATGGAGCTAGGCAGCCTGCCGGCCTTGTCCACAACGGCGGAGCCGCATTCAAGCCTGCCGGGCTATAGCCCGGGTCCGAGAGAGTGCAGCTGGGGCGACAGGGTCGGCGTCAACGCTGATAGTCCACTGCAAGGGATCAACCTGATCATCCGGACTGGCTCCGCCGTTGCTTGTCCACGCCCTCGGCGAACCCCCCGCCCATCCCCATGAAGAAATGTGACTCGATGTGGCAATGGAATGCCCACGCGTCGGGTTATCCGCCGGGAATTGGATCGCCGTCCACCCGTATGGGTGCACCGCCACCGTGTTCTTCATGATCGGGCCCCACCAGATTGAACTCCCTTAAAACCCTAAACTCTGGAAAAAAAAACAAGAGGATAATCATTATATGCCTAAACAATTTCATAATGTCGATGATGCGCAATATGGTACAATGCATCTAATTAAACGCAAGGATGCATTAGTCGATCTAATTATCATCATGTTTACGTCTAAGTTATATATCGAAACAATGACAAACGAAAGGGCTAATCTGAATACAACGTCAATGCCATTACCCTTTGGCTCCTTGTTCCTAAAATGAAATTCCTACTCATGCAGAGGAATGTCTTTAGCCGGAGTTAGGGTACAACCAAAATCCTCGTCTCATGGGAAAAACGGAGGAAAAAACAAGAAGCTCTAATTTTAACATGCCCAATTGAAATCAGTCCTCCTCTTATACCACCCATGTATATAGGGACCATCCTCACATTGGGATTTTTATATTATATATACATGGATATTTGTCTTGATACATGATGTTGTCGGGAAGTTGAAAAGACGGACCTGCCGGCACTACAAGAAAAAAGCTAATAGACAACGCTTTTAAAGCGTTATCTTTGTGCCTGAAAAAGCGTTGTTAAAGGCACTGTTGTTAAAAGTCTGCTCAACGACAACGCTTTTAAAGCGTTGTCGTTTGTAGCAAAGACAACGCTTTTGCAACGCTTTAAAAGCGTTGTGTATTTTTTGTAAAAACATCATTATTACAACGCTTTAAAAGCGTTGTTGTTTTTGGCAAAAACAACACTTGTGCAACGCTTTAAAAGCGTTGTCTTTTTAAAAATAAAAATAAAAAAAATCTATTTACAAAATCATTTTTTATATTTACAAAACTATTAATTTTTTTTACCATGTCCAGATTCGAATTTGACATATAAAATAGCATTAATTAGCTCAGCTAATGATTTCAAACTCGTACCAAACAATAGAATTCAACTACAAAGTATTAGTATTTACAGGAGAATTCAATTATACATAAAGACTAAATATTTCTGTTTCAAAGTATTAATGACATTCAAATTTAAAACAAAAAAAGCACAAAATAGCTAGCCGGCCTCGAAGACAATAATCTGCATGTTTACTTCTACTAGATATATTGATCAAAATAGATTGACGACTTGAGATTGGGACAAAACACCTACCACTGTGTATCTGTCACAGAAAATAATACTATCAGTATTATGCAAAAGAAATTTTCGGTGGTACTAACTGAAAATAAAGGTCACAGTTCACACCATACAATAATTTTTAAGAGAAAAAGAATTAAACATAAAATAACGGGGAATAGAGCAAACGAAAAATACATGTGCTACTTTGTTTCCGCCATGGAAATATAGCAAAAAGAATAGCATAATTGGAGATGCTAGGGAAACCACTGTGAGACCTAAATACATAAGTAGAGATACAATGAAAAAAGAAGAGCATATATTTCATTTGAGTTCTTACACATGAACTAAAGTCGAAATCAGCATATGCTCTGATTTCTTTGGTTTGCAGAACTTGTAGCTTTATCAAACACAATTTGACTTGAAATTTTCTAGTAGAAAATGTAGTTTTCCGGTGTACTAAACTATACATATAAAATATGGCTTTGATTCCAGAGTGCAAAGAAAGGATTTTAAAATTTAACATGTCAACATGAAGGTAGTAAAAAATCATTTTTGAACCAGTAAACATGGTATTTTCTACAAGATATTGAAGCCGACTCTTGGATATTACCTGCCCTTTGATCGTGCATCTAGAAGTTGATGAGTGCGCGTACCTCTATTTGTGTGTGGACAGTTGAGGAATGAACTGTGACTGTCTTTGAACACATGAAACATCATTGGTAAACGTTGCATTCTTGAACGTGCGGGGGTATGCGCGTACCTCTATTTGTCCTTCCTAAAGATACTAATATTTGTTTTCTAATATTTGTTTTCTAATATTTGTTTTCTACCTATATCTGAAGACAAATTAGTTCACATCAGTGGCAATCATAAACTAACAGTTACTTTTCTATTAATAGGTATCTTAATTTAGCTATGCATCTAAAGTTCCTTTAATGAATGAAACATCATACGAATGTATAAGACATGTATGCAACAATTAAATATATACAAATCTATGGGTTTAGCATGTTAATCTCCAACTTATAGGACCAAAAAGGGCCATATGAGAAGTTATTCCCAGTGATGTTAACAATAACAATACAGACGAAGAATAAATGGAGATGCAAGTTCAGTTTCAAATTGAAAGAAAGACTCAATCTGTCACTGTGGCTACCAATAAAGATTTGAAAATGGAATTAGGAACTACATAGTAAATTCACCTACCTTGGAGATCTAGGAATGGATCCACCGATTGAAGTACAAACCGAAGTGATTGGCAACAACTGCAGATCCCAATCTTTATCGAGCATCGGATGCTTGGATAAGAACTTCATGTATGTTTCATATGTTGCCGACCATTCCATCAACCATAACCTCCCATGGTAGACTTCCAACAATGAACACAGTTTTCACCTCTTCTTGAGCTGTTATGGATCTTTTTGTCCAATTGTTTTCCTAATGGTTCTCAAGTAATGACTGCTCTCAAGTAATAAGTACTGCACAGGTGCTAGATGAGCCATTGATAATGATAACTTCAATTTTGTAGGTTTCATTCTATTATTAATTCTCTTGTTTGTAGTAAATAGAGATTTTTTTCCTCTTGTTTTTTTGTGTTTTTTGCTAGACTATTTCCTTTGTTTCTTAAGTGCGTTATTTATGCTCCATTCATGTTGCAATGTTTGAAATGATTTCATTTCCTTGTTAGAGTTGAAATGCAGCATTTAACCACTGTAGAGCTCTTAAGTAGTAACAAATTGGATGCCCAAATAAAAAGTTGTGGTAGATTCAATAACAAACATCTTAATTTTTGTATAAAAAAAAAGAAACCAAAATTAACCCTAAGCAAAATCAAACAATGTATAGTCTCTGAAATGTAGCCTAGAAATCAAACAATTCAAACATAACAAGGACAAAATTTCCTAAGAAAATTTCAGTGGGATTAGAAATCATGTTCTGGAGCTTCTTGTTACGAATGGTTGTCTATTGGAACTCTACAAGGCTGTACATGCTTACGGTTCAACTTGTTTTTTAGATTCAAGACTAGGAAACTGACCAATATCATGACCCGCAATTGCCTGAAATGTACTGTGCAATCCGATAGCAAATTCATCCGACTGTGTTCCTCCACTTTTGAAATAATCAGCCATCTGCGAGATTATATAGTTCGTTAATGTGACATTATAAGCCAACAATAGCATACTGTCATTTCTATAGTTGACCTACAGCTGAAATTTATATATCTTTGCAAGTCTAGATTATTTAACTATTCAACAAAGTTCTTACACATGAAGAAAAACTAATTTAGTTATTTTAAGATATGCCCTAGGTCTTCTAGCGTGCACTTTTTGTAGAGACGTAATTTTATCACACACCTTCATTCAGCACACAGAAGACTGATAGCAACAAAGAATCAGTAGCCAAAAATAGATACATTAATGAGCCTATCCAAATGGCAAACATGTCAGATTTACCAACTATTTGGGTGAGCACTTTTATCATGTAAAACAGTTCGCGATCTAATGTTAAACAAATAGAACAATTGTTTTTAGCATCTCTAACACCCTGCTGCTGGGCAACGTCAATAACAAAAGCTTTTTTTTTGAATAAAAACCTTCCACTTAAGCTGACAATGATCGAGCAAGAATCATAATCCTTGAAAAAAATTGATGAGCGTTTGACATCGTTTTCAATCTGAATTAACCACTTGGACTATACATGTAGATTAACATGAAAAAGGGTAAGTCAAAGACCAGTTAAGAAATCAACCTTAATATCAAAGCGGCGAATTCAAATTAAACCAACCGTAACCAAGAAGCATCGAATTTATGGAATTCTAGAGAACGAAATTTTAGAAAAATGCAAATCCAATAGGGCTTAACGTCCGCACAGCTTATCTCGGAGTTCGGGGGTATCCTTGGGGGTGCCGATCGTGTTGACTAGGCGCTCGAAATTGCGAACCGACGTGGTGATCTAGAACAGCCCCGCGGTGACCGCCTGCGACTGATCCTGCCGCCCATTGATAAGATCCCTCCGCCCGGCGAGCGGTCGCCCCGCTTCCAGATCCTGGAAGCTCATCCCTCTCTCCCTCGACTTCAATAATCACGGGGAGAAGGGAAGCGAGGACGATCAACGAGAAGGGGGGAAACCCTAATTTTGACCGCTCAAAATTAGCGGAAGTCCTCAAAGGGGGATTCTGACTCTCTATCCGATGCAGATCAAAGAGCTGAAGGCCAAGTTGGCAGAGGCGGATCCAGTAGCACCGGAGGCCGAGAAAAAGGCGATTGCGGCGACGGATGAACCACCTGCGGAATCCCTGTGGAAAAAAATCGGTCGGAGACTGAGCGCAGAAGAAGAGCCCGGAGGCGGGAGGGGAGGGAGGAGAGGGAGGGGAAGAGGTAGGTGCTGTGGGATCGATCTGTCGTGGTCGATCGCCTCGGTACGAGATCTGCCGCTTGAGAAGAGGAGTTGGATGGAGAAGGTCGGCGTGAGATTTAGACGAGAACTAGGGCGTGAGAGGAGGAGTTGGGAGAAGGGTTCGGGAGGGTGGGCGAATGAAACTATGGTTTTCTACTCCTTATTTGATCCAACGATTTATATTAATCTAGATTTAGATGAGAATTTGACAATAGACAACGCTTTTTACGAAGCGTTGTCTTTGACCCGTAAAAAACACTAATAGACAACGGTTTTTAGAAAAGCATTGTCTATTAATAAGAAAATAATGAAATAGACAACGCTTTTCACTAAAAACGTTGTTAAAAAAAATAGACAACGTTTTTTATAAAAAAACGTTGTCGTTTAAATGTTGTAGAATCCTAATTTTCTTGTAGTGCGGTGTGACATGTCTGGAAAGTTGACCGCATCCCCATGACCCGGTTGATCAGCTGTCTCCTATATTGACCAAGTCGTCTGATATATTCGGGTCAACAATACCTACAACCAGTTACCGGGTTGCCCCGATCCCTGGTACCTCGATGCTCGAGGTGGGTCCCGTGCACAGATAAGCATCCACATAATAACATGACAATAAAATAAGTACAAAATGAATACAGCGATGTACCCTGGCCCGGGGGGAGGGGGGCGCCCTCGGATGGATGGGTGAACTGATTAAGTCGTCGCTCGACTCTGGATAGCAAATAAATATCCGCCGGGTGAGTAACTGGCTCCGGTGGCTCAAAGCCGGACGCAATATGGATCTGCAGGGCGACGCACGATCTGATTACAACCTCGGCTCACAGGCCGGAGTACTACAGCGACACGAGGGCCGAACACTCCGTCGGCTCGCAGGACGGGATATAATAACGGCACGAAGGCCGAATACACTCTCAGCTCGCAAGCCGGCATATAGACATAGTACGATACCTGAACGACAGCTGCACGGATGGTGGCGCGCGGACAGCTGCACGGAGGCAGTACCCGCTGTAGTCGCCGGCAACGGCCACTAGAAGTGCCAACGGCAGCGATGGAGGTGTCAGTGGCTACTGGAGACGCCGGTGGCGGCTGTGGTAGCCGCCGGAAGCAGCAGTGACGGCGGGGGAAGCCGGCTGCAACTGGAAGAGGCAGCGCTGGCCGGTAGTGGTGGCGCCTGTCGCTGGAGGTGGAGGCATGGAGAACTCACTGTGATGCTTGGCGGCGGAACGCTGCTCACGCGAAGAAAAGAAGAGGAGGTGGCGGCCAACGACCAGTTCCGGTGAGGAAGGAGCAGACGATGCCGGCGGTTAGGTCGCGGTGGCGTGGAGCCACGGCTCGATGGCGGCGGAGCCGCGTGATGCGCTGGCAACAACGGCGAGAGGCGACGATGTCGAGAGAGAAGGGAGGAGGTGGCCCGAGGATGATCGTCGCCGGCGGACCTCTCCGGCGTCGGCGACTATGGATCAAGAAGAAGCTCTTTCTTCTTCTCCCTGTGGCGGCGGCGTAACCCGGCCCCCTCCTCCTGCGTGCACAGTGTTTCTTAAAAACACTAAAATCCTCAAGGTGTCAAAAGACCCAACTGCCCCTTCATTCTCCTTAATTGCCCCCTATGCCCCTGCAGACATCTGGATCAATACATAAAACCAAAATATAGGATCATTGAAAGCTATATATATTAAGTTTGATTTATTTGCAGTATTTGAATGGGAAATTCAAAGAAACAAAAAATAAAAAATAGGAAAAGATGTGACCTACCTAATAGAATTCTTTCAAAATTCGAGATGACCTACATCTGATTTCCTATGGGAGGAAGGCTACTACTCATTGACTATAAATGACTTCTGTACATGTGTCTTAGGTAATATATTTACAGACGGAGAAGTAATTGATGCATATATTTCATTACTTTTTAGGAAAGCTTCCTTGTCTAATAGGTTGCTTAATAAATCCATATATTACTCAACTGGATTCATGGTAAATATGTGACTTCATATTATAATTTTTATTATGTTGTTGATATAATTAAACTAATTTATGATTTTATATTGAATCTTGAAGTCATCATATGAACATTTATGGGAAACAATTTTATGTCTAATTATCAAAACAAATCCGGTTGATCAAGAAGTTAGGTATATTTTTATACCTATAAATACTAATCGTGCACATTATCATTTAATGGTCATGGACACCGAGACAAAAATGTTCTACCATTAAGACTCCTAGCTATACCCTCTCACTGCCTTATACGAAGGGATTTGCTAGTTTACTTGCAATAAGTTTTTATTAGTTAGTAAATATGTTTCATAAATATTTTAATAATATCTAATTGTTAAATTATGTCATAGGCTTAGTTTCTTGAGCATGTCCCTATTCAAGTGACAGACAACATTATAACACCGAGGATAAGTAAGTGAAGGTCTACTTATTCTCATAGAAATAAAATAAAGGCTAAGTTAGTAAAAGTCTTATCTAGCCACGTAATCATTATGTGCATTTCAACTCATGCTAAATTCATCTTATATAGTTAATTGTTTTTAATTAATTATGTATCATTATTGATTTTGTAGATTGTTGTTGATATCCTCCCAACCCCCGAGGAAGTAATTGGATTGGATTAGTACTGATTGATTGTGGATTAGATTTATTGAGATGAATCATTAATTAGGATTGATGATTTAGTTAAACTTGATTTGATTAATGAATTAAATTAATTATTAGATTTGATGGTTAACAATTGATCATGTAGATGAACTATGTATATTGGGTTTATAACGCTTGGTAGTTGATTCAATAGATTAAACGATTGGATGATTGTTGGATTGAGTTGTATTAAGATACCGAAGTAGACACTTCACAACACCCTAATTCGTCTCTAAAGGAGCATGCATAAACTGTGAAAGCTTGTTGACCGCAAAGGAAATATCAGGATAAGTCATACGAAAATATTGTGAGCCTCCAACCACTTGTTGGAACTTAGTCGTATCAAAAGATGAAAACCTATCATGCAAGGTAAGACGAGAGCCAGCAGCAATAGGTGTGAAGAATGGCTTGAAATCAAGCATGTTGTGTTTGGAGAGAAGATTAGTGACATACATTTGCTGAGACAAAAGAAGACCATTTAAGGTTAGGCGAACTTCAATACCGTAGAAGAGGGAAAGAGCCCCAAGATCCTTAATCACAAATTTTGCATGAAGTTTACATACTATGACGTCAACAGAAGAAGCATCACTCCCTGTAATGATTAGATCATTAACATATACAGGGAAATAGATAACAGTATCATCCCGAGAATAAACAAATAAGGAGGTGTCAGCTCGGGATGCGATAAAGCCAAGAGAGACTAAGAAAGCGCGAAGCTCCAAATACCAGGCACATGGAGCCTGCTTCAGGCCATAAAGCGCCTTATGCAAACTACACACATGATCTGGAAACTCAGCACTGCGCATACCCGAAGGTTGAGCCACATAAACCTCCTCTGCAAGATGACCATTAAGAAACACATTGTTTACATCAAGTTGGCGAAGACACCACCTCCTATTCACAGCCAAACTAAGAACAATGCGCATTGTCACTAGATTAATAACAGGGTTGAATGTATCATGAAAGTCAACACCAGGGCGCTGATGAAAACCCTTGGCAACAAGGCAAGCCTTATACCGATCAATTGAGCCATCAGAATTACACTTAATGCGAAACACCCACTTATTACCCACAGGATTTTGGTCTGGTGAAGGTGGGACAAGAGTCCAAGTCTGATTACAGAGAAGAGCATCATACTCTTCATGCATGGTCTGTACCCAATTCGGATCTTTGAGCACCTACGTGACAGAGGAGGGTTCACAAGGTTGTGGAAAACTAGTATGAAGAAGATACTTTTGATTGAGTTTGTAGATGACATTTTTGGAGCGAGTTTGCATGGGATATTGGTTTAGAGAAGCGAGAGAGGGAGAAAGAGTCGGTGGGCTAGAGGGTCGGTTGCCACCAGGCAGCGAGGATGACCCAACAACAAGAGGTGATGATCGCGGACATGATGGCGACGATGATGACAGCGGTGAAGAAGTCACTTGAGGATGGCCACGGTTAGTGGCAGGTTGCGGCATTGGTGCTGGAGGGTCCCACGAGAGAACTGGTGCAACAGAGAGCTTAGAGTCAGTGTCTATTACTATGGAATCTAAAGAAGAGGTGATGGCAAATGAAAAAACATGTTCCACAAACTTAACATGACGAGATACAAAGACTCTTTTAAGAGCTACACCATAGCATAGGAAGGCACTCTGTGTGAGAGAATAGCCAAGGAAGACACAAGAGGTTGACTTGGGATCAAGCTTGTGGTGAGAGTAGGGGCGCAACCACGGAAAGCATAGACACCCGAAAACTCGAAGCTTAGAAAGATCAGGAACGATGATGAATAATTTTTCAAAAGAGGACATATGGGAGAGACCGACCTTAGGCATGCAGTTAATCAAATAGACTGCCGTAGCAAAGGCATAACGCCAAAAAGTGAGTGGAATAGAAGCTTTGTGCAACAAAGTGAGACCAGTTTCGACTATATGGCGATGATGACGTTCAAAGTATTCATTGTGTTCAGGAGTGTGTGGAGGAGTGGTAAGATGACTAATACCATGAGTAGTAAGAAAGGAGCGAAGGGCTAAGAATTCACCTCCATTATCAGTGAGCAGTGTTTTGATAATCATTGAGAATCGATTTTCAACAAGAGTTTTGAATGCAATCAAGAGTATTTGTGAGAGATAGTCGGCGGGTGATGTCGTCGGCGGCAGCCATTGTAGAAGGTGGTTGGAGTCGACAGTTGATGCCGTCGGCGGCAGCCATTGTAGAAGGCGGCTAGTAGGTATTGTGGAGAAAAGAAAGAAAGAAAGAGAAGGAAAAAAAAGGTTGTTGTTAAGCTTAAAGTTCTGATACCATATTTACGATAGAATCCACACGTATTATTAATGATAGCATATGGTATATATAAATATCATTACAAGTGAAAATAGAAAAATACATAAATTAGGAAAATAATAAGTATTTTCTAATAATAATTATTCTCTAATAACTAGGAAACAAATAACTATTTTCTAATAATAATTATTCCTTAATAATTAGGAAACAAATAACTATTTACTTATAATAATTATTTTCTAATAATTTTCTTTGTATTCGCTTCTTCTTTTCTTGTTGTATTGAGAGTTTGTACAAGGCTTCTCCGCTTTCGGTAGTTACCTAGAAGGAGTATTTTTCATAATAGAGAGGTGTCGTGTGTGGATCCTTGAATTAGTCACTTCTTCTTGAGATAGAAACAAAGTAAATTCTTGTGTTAGCGTTGTGAGTCTTGTTTCAAGTTTATTCCGCTGCAAATCAACAACACCGAAACAAACAAACCAAGCGTAACGAGCTATTCACCCCTCCTCTAACTATAAATTGACTCTAACAAATATGAAACAAATATTTTTCTTATTTCATTTTTATTATACACAAAAGGATAAAAATTTATTGATATTATTTTTATTTAAAACTAATACTATACTATAAAAAATTCTTAAATTTAATGAGAACTAGGATAATAAAAATTGAAAAGCTAAAACTTTTACAAATACTATTTACATATTTCATTAGTGTGAAAATAAATATATATTAGTATTATTAATATTTTGTATAAAAAATAAACATAATAATTCTCTATATTTAAATGAATCTTGTAATAATTGATAAGTTGAATTCCAACGTATTAGTACATCACGTTAACATTTTTAGGCCTTATTCCATTATTTTTATAAAATATACCCTATTATTTTATTGTAGATGAGCATGATCATAAATAAGAAATCGCAGATCTAATTGGTTTAATATAATTTTTTAAAATTTTTAATCATCTTGAACACATAAATTTAAAACATGATATATGCAACGGATATGAAAAATAATAAAGCACTCATAATCATTTAAAACATGATATATGCAACGAATATGGAAAATAATAAAGCACTCATAATATGTCGACATATAAATTGTAGTTCAATAATATTTGCAGTATTAGAACTAACATTATCAAATGATATTAAAAATATTTTTTAAATTAATCCATATTTTTCTAAAATTAAATATAATAATTATGAGATGTTATGAGCAGTATGTGATTTATCAAAAACTTTATAAGCTAACAATTTATTTTGGATATTCCAGGAGTTAGATCCAATAACAAGTTACACTCATATACAAATGTGTTTGCCAATTATCACTCCAAATATCAGAACATAAAGAAACTTTATTATTTAATTGACTAAATTCTTTATTTTTTTCCTCTTGTTTTATTATTTTTCTAATTGTACTAGTAAGCGTAGTTCTAAGAACACATTTGGTATATGAATTAAGAGATTATTTACAAAAATTTTCAAAAGTGTATTTCAATCCAAAATTAAATCAAAGATGTTCTACAAAAATAAATTTAACTAATGATTCTCTTAATTTCCTATTAGCATATAAAAATAAACCAGAATCGATACTTCAACTAATGAAAAATCTAAAAAATTATGCTTGAGAACGGTCAATTCCATATTCTGATGGGTGCTTCGCTTCTATGTATCATTTCAACAACTCATAGCCGATGGCCGTTTGGAATTTGTAGAAAGCATTGCATGCTTACATTTTGCACACAATTCTCTCAACGGAAAAGTGACATTATCAAAATATTTAGTAAAAATAGAAGATTTTAAAGAATGAACTTCCCGAATTTTAGAAGTAATTGCATCGTTACTTCCTTGTGTTTCAGGTATGGGAAGTTGCTTAATCTCATTCGGATTCACTATTTCCTTGTCCCTCCGAGATCGAGATGATGAACCTCCTCAGTCTCCTTCCATTATAATCGGAACTCAGAAGTGGAAGCTGAAAGCATATAGAATTGGAGTTGAAAGCGTGAAGAGATGGGTGTGGAAACAATGAAATGAGCTCTCAATTTATAAAGTTTGGAAAGTAACGAATACTAAATCATTGTTACTGATAAAAAATAATCAAATGATCTCAACCGTAAAAAAAAAAAAACCTCCTATTTATACCCAACAACTAAAACCGGTGGTTGCAACAATTGGAGTCGTTGATTCCAGTATTTAAACAAAATAAAACCTGAACGAACTGGCTGAATCGCCAGTTTGGCGATTTTTTGGATTGGAATCTTAACATGCCCAGCAAGGACCTGGGTCAACGGGTATCCGACCCGTTGACCCAGTTGTGAGCCTAAACCAGGTCCGGTTCAGACCGTGCCCACGGTCAACTAAAAGTGGCATCATTCAATTCAAGTATCCATTAGGAGGCCACATAACGAATTGGAAGCAGATGCAATCAACTAACAAATCCATTGGCAAATCGAAGGTTGAAGTGGTCACAAAAATAGTTAATTGGTCGAGGGTAGAACAAGAAGTTGTATGATTGAACATGAAGGCTATATGTAAGGAAGCTTTGGAGGCTTTTCAGTGGTAGTGAAATTGAATAAAAGTGAAGTGAAAGAAAGTGAAAGAAGTCATGATAAAAGTTTATCATTCTCCATCTCTGTAATTGTTTTCTTTTTGTGATCACTATTTTACATATTTTTTTGTTCTTATTTTTATCTTGCAGGCAAAGTTATAAGAGATTTCTCTATCTCCGTAGCATTTAGAAATGGAAAAAAGCAGAAGCTTTTAAGGGAAACGATGGTACGATGGGTGACTCGTTGACGCGATATGGACATGGAGTAGAAGCCAAAGGTTTCAAATCACTTAAAAGAATAAGTGTTAGCATTTGATTTTGTCATTTGTATTACATTTATCCTTGCATACTAACTTTGATTCTAGACTTGAAGTAAGCTTTTATAGTGATCAACTATTTACTTTCCCCTTCTAGCCTCATCATTCGATCCTACAATTGGTAACAAAGCTTGGACATTTTGAGACGTTTAACTATTGATCGACCACAAGGTTAGAGAAGAAAGCGAAGGATCAATTGTGAACCGAGCTCTTTCTTTCATGGAGATGGAAATTAGACTTGAACGCGATATCCACACTCATCTACACCCTGTCAGCCTTTGATGAGGAAAACTTTCTTCTTGAAGGCACTCCGTGGAGTACTTGATGCTAATGAACTTTGAAAATTGATCCGCTTTAAAAAAAGACTTTGATAGATTCAAAAGATAGAAGGGAAGAAAGGAATGGACGAAAGATCAAGTTCAAATATTTGATGCAAAGAACAAGGTAACAAATATGTTGGTTGATGTTTCCCCTAACAATGTATTATGTAAAATTTGTGTGCACAAAAATATCCACGAGTTGTAGAATAAGTAGATTAACCTCCAAAATACCCCCTTGGCGGCACAGGAAGTTGAAGGATCTAAGAATATGAAGCCGTAGACTTCCAAACAAGAGAATCCAAGAACGAGAGGGGCTCAACATCTGAGAGCGAAAATCATTGAAGCATCAACATCCTCTGAATACATCAAGGAAGAATGACAATGAGAAATGGATCAACAAAAATGTTCAACCTCAACATCCAAAGTGAAAGTTACTAGTCCTCAACTTCATCTAGACATCCATAAAAGAAAACAAAATTACTTCGAGCACCAAAGAATATTCAAAGGTATATCTAACGTCAAATTCGATAAAACATAATAAATCACTATGTTTTTGATGTAAGGAGAAACAATAGATGTCCTAATTTCAGGGGGAAAAAAAGGATAGAGAGATCCAAAATTTGGCTGTTGTTTTGATATTCATACTGGTCATAAGAAAATGCATTGCTATCCATAAAACATTTGATCGAGAATGATTACGATACTATATTTTGGTTGGATGATTGGCAGTCTGTGACATCTTATTTGATAGAGTCGATAAGAGATCGACATTTATGGTGGTGCCAAGTAAACTTGCAAAGATAGTTCAAACATCAAAGAGCAATGCGACTGAACACTCTTAGAGAAGCATTGGATGAATTACCATACTGTTGATTTTTTTTTCCACTGATTTGTGTTTGGGTCAACAAGGATAATTGAACTGGGTGTTATTTTAAGCATACCGTGTCACCTTGTTTGCAGCAAAAGGAGATACAGGAGTTGGAGTATAAAATAAATCGAAATTGAGAGGCAAAGTCAGACA
Organism: Zingiber officinale; assembly: GCF_018446385.1. Lineage (NCBI taxonomy): Eukaryota > Viridiplantae > Streptophyta > Magnoliopsida > Zingiberales > Zingiberaceae > Zingiber > Zingiber officinale. The sequence goes on from NC_055988.1 coordinate 110,989,307, forward strand.
AATTCAAATGGCAAGAAACATCCTACACCTTCTAGAGTAGAGGTCAGGATCGCATACTGGAGAAGTTGAACAGATGGCTAACATTTTGATTAAAGGCACTACTGGTCTTTCTTCTTGCCATCCTTGAGCTGCCCCCTCTTGCGAATATTCATGCAGAAGCGCAAGCGCCATTGGTCAATGATGGACTCAGGTAAGAGTGAAAGCAGACACCATATGAGTGAATGGGGCCAGTAAGGTGTGCATCTTGGCTCATAGCCAATCCATCGAAGAGCTGCCAGAGCATAAGTGTCTGCTGATGGAACAAGGAAGGAAGATCTCCTGATGGATGCCATCTTGGTGGCCACATACAAGGGCACCTGCATTCCAATGCAGAAACCTCGTCATGATCATGCCAAATGCAACAAAATGACCTTATGTGGCTGGGATAATGATAGACAAATAATCAACATGTTAAAGCCCAACATGTTTTCAAAAAAAAAGAAAAAAAGGATAAAACTAGAGCATGGCTTTACTGAAACAAACTCAGCGATGTAATATACCAATCTTCCTTAGGATGGAATGAATATTTTGTTATTGTTTAAGGTAATAACAAGTTGTAGTGCCCGCAACTTGTTTTCAAAGGAGCATGATAAAGATGTTGAGGTACATATCAAATGTGAGTGCATACATTATTTACAACTAAGGGACTCATTGAAGATGGAAGATATATATGTGTGTGTGTATATATATACAACTACTTCCTATGCTCAAACATAAAAAAATGTGTCTCATTTTGTTTACAAAGTAAATTGATGCCAACTATGCTTTCAATACTGAGAACATCCTAAAAGATAATGTGAGATTATTTCAGTGTTACAATAACCAGATTGATACTCCTATCGCAATTAGAAACTGCCTCGCTTTTTCTTTTTTAGGCGGTGTGAACCAAATATGGTGATAAGGAAAGATAAGATTTAACAATTTGATTACCAAATCTCCACAAACATAAGCATACATATAATACAAAATAATTCATCCCTATCATTTAATCCACATTTGTGTTTAACTCAATATTTGACAGATGTAACAGTTAGTGCTAGAATATCTAAATAAAAATAACACTACCATATCATTAACTCATATTTTTTAGCCTATCCACATAAGAGATGATTTTCCTGTTGCATTCATGCAGTTAACCTTTCATTGTCAAAGTATATAGCATGATGGACATAATACAGGAATCTCATTTCTCAGAGTTCCAGTAGCCAAGTAACTAATCCAGAGGAAGATAAAAAAGGCAGCAGGACATGTTTGCGTGGAACTGAATGCAGCAATACCAATGATTTCTTAGGGGATCTATTTCAACTGGAAAATGACAGAAACAGGTGAGAAACTCAAGCCACACAACGTGCAAGGGTATCAAATAAATTATCAAACATAAGAACAGTTATAAGAACTCTCTTTCAAATTTGGTTTTCTTTAAGGATCCACCACTCCTCGGACATGACTAAGAAAGATAACGTACAAGGATACAAGCAGCTAACTCAAGGAACCATTAAAATTTCACCATTTCATGTGAGAATTCAGATAACTGGGAAAAGGTTTTAACTTATAAAGAAAAATTAACTGTTCAAAAATAACTGTCTAGTTTTAGAATTTTAGCCCTAACATTCAGGATAATAAGATCACATTTGGAATGTACACTCTGTTCTAAATAAACTATTTTCTCCAGTTCATCTCCAAATTAGATCCACATGAAAACAAATGATTTTAAAATATTTAGACAGCAATAAAACAACTTTTTGCTTTCTTGATTTTTGGTGGAAATTCTAAATAAAAGAAACTGCAAAAAAAAATTTCATGATAGATTCATGTATGCAAGCACCCATGAGAATTGAATTTCACTATTTACATCTGACTTACTATTTACATAGAAATTTCCTAGTATATCAACAAAAGGTAACATAAACTTATTCACGCCCCATTTGTAATTGAATTTCACTGTTATTATTTGAAAGTTTACACTACCTGGCATTGCACATCTATTCCCTTGCCTTTGTATTCAACGTAGAGGCATCTTGAGAATTGATCAATGTACCTGAAAACAGTATTAAGTAAACAACCCTTTTCGAACAAAAAAAATGAATTGATCAATATAGGCTGCAAGCAACCCAAGTTTAGTAAATAGAAAAAAAATAAGAGAAGTAAATCTCAAGTTAGTCCACAAAGCACCTGATGGCAGTATAATAACCTGCTAATCTCCAGCTTGATATAAACATCTACAGGCCAACGCCTAATTATGGATAGGCCTTTCATGCAGCAAGAAGGAACGAATTGATAAACTTTCCAATCAAACACGAAGAGAAAAGGACGCATAACAGCATAATTAAGGTTCAGCATTATGGAAAAGTTTTCTTCATTCAATACTTTTTAAAAGCTATATGCGTCCTTGTCCCAGATAAACCATTTATCAAATCATGTGATGTCATCGGTTATAGGCCTCGTCGAATCATATCCCAAATAAACTAGTATTCAAATAAGTTAGATATTACCAGTTAGCATGAAAGATCTTATTTACCTTCACTTGACCAAACATACGGTTTTTTTTTTAAGAATTAGAAGATATAACTGCATAGGCACAATGAACCATGGAACAAATAGGAACACAGATCTTACGCTTTTGTAGCTGCATAAACGGAGTAGAGCGGATCAGAAGGGATGACGATGGCAGAGCCGGAGCCGATGTTGACTATTGCGCCCCTTTTCCTTTCCAGCATCCCCGGAAGCACGGCCTGCGTGATCTGGGTCACTCCCTCCACGTTCACCTGAATCAGGTTCCTCAGCAGCTCCTGATCCACTTCGTGGAAGAACCTCGCGTAGGGGTAGGAGACGCCAGCGTTGTTGACGAGGATACCGACGTCGAGCCCTTGGATGACCTCCCGGAGACGGGAGACGCCCTCGGAGAGGTCGCCAGCGAGGTCGACGACCACAGTCTCGACGCGGACGGCGGGGTTCCTGGATCGGACGGCATCGGAGACGTCGCGGAGCTTGTCAGGGCTGCGGCCGACGAGGACGAGGCTGAGGCCCTTGCGGGCGAACTGGAGCGCAAAGGCCTTGCCGATCCCATCGGTGGAGCCAGTTACGACGGCCCAGGAGCCGTAGTGGCGGAGGCTCTTTCCGGGGCGGAGGAAGGTGACGAAGATCCAGCGAAGGAGGAGGAGGGAGATCCTGAGGAGGGCGAAGAGGCCGGCGCCGGCTAGGAGGAGGAGCCAGGCGGGTAGGGTTTGGAGGTGTTGGTGGAAGGAACAGGCGGCCATGTCTCGAGGCAGCAAATCGTGCAGCAGCCGGAGAGGTGGGGGCGACGCTGTCAATGATCCATTAGGTTGGAGATTTGGAGTCGGGAGCGAGTGGCAGCAATTAACAAATTGTAGGCTCGCCACGGAAAGGGCGTGGCGTGGCGTGGCGTGGCGTGGCGAGCGTTGGAGCGACCCGCTGGCTTTGGAATATTTAATAGCGAGAATAGTAGGTGGCAGTTGAGTCGGTCGGCTTTCGCCCACCGCCGTCCGAGTATAAATGGGGTGTTTAATTCATGGGGAAGGATTATAAATGCGGTGGGCTAAAGAGTTGATAGATGTTTTATCTGCTCTTTTTATTCCATGAATTAAACCTAGTACAAATGCGTTGTTACCCCGGGACTATGATATAGGAGCAGAACGATAAGTTGTCATGCAGATATTTACCATTTGTCTTATATAGTTATAGAGATTTTTTTAAAATGAGATATATAATTATGAAATATTAGACTTTTAAACCACCAGTTAACAATATTTTTTAATTTACCTGACAACTGATAAAATGTTTTCATGAGACTCAATTAATTACTTCAGACACAACGTTATCTATTTCGTCATTTTTAATATAAATATGACTTTCAATTGAAGGGAAATAATTATAATTAAAATTAGATTAAAAAAACAATGGATTAAAATCAAAAGATGCTCTTAAATAATATTCTATAATACTTTTGCGTAAAAAAAATTACCTTTTTATTTTTAGTTCTCATCAATATTTTGTAAAATAACACAATTATTTTCGAACTCCAATCACACATTAAATTATGAATGAGTCGGATATGTAATAGTAACAATGGCATTGTAATAATTATGAAATTATTGTTATAACATATATATTTCATAATTATCATAATATAAATATTAGATGAATATGATTAAATCTGTATTATAATAATTATAAAATCATATAAGTTATAATATAAATATTTTTATTAGATTAAATATATATTATAATAATTATAAAATTATAACAGTTATAATATCAATATTATTAAACAAGTTATACAGAGTAACTCGATCACAAATTTAGAAAAAAAAAAAAAAGAAAGAAAGGCGTCCATGATTAAAAAAAAATGGAATGTTTTTTTCTGAATTTTACCCTGTATACTTTTTTATCTCAAAAATAATCTTATTCGCATGTTACAGCAGGATAGCAATAATTCTAGCTTATAAACGTATTAAAATAAACTAATTTAAATTATTGTATATAAAATATTTTTCTATTAAAATTTCTTTGTGATAAAAAAAAATGAATTGATTAAAATCATTTAAGCATGCGCGAACACATAAAATTAAACGAGCAACATAAGTTAATTATGATCATCGTAACATTCCTCTTGTTTATCCTCAGACTATATAAAGAAAAATAAATAACGAAATAACTTATAATCGTTGAGTGGTTAAGAAATGAAAAAAAAAAAAATCAAAAATATACGTCCATCTTAATTCCTTATTCTATTATAATAAATCGCCACCCTCTAACTACCTAAACCCTAATTGGAACACGTTATACCAATAAAAATAGCTAAGGGAAACCATTAAATATTTATTGTACTATTAAATATTAAGTTAATAATCACTAACTACAATATTATAACAACTATCATACAGTTGTCATACAAATTTTATATAGCTTTTTACTATACTATTATAATAACTATTATAGAGTTGTTATACAAATTTTATATAGCTTTTTACGGAATCACATATATAAAGTCTCGAAATTACTAAATCGCATATAATAATTTTAAAATGATTAAATTATATACTCATTTTTATTTTACCCCAATTGATTGATAAAAAAAATTAATCGAATCAATTTTCTATTTAAAATCAATCAATTGATATTTTATCAGTTGAATCAATTGTCTTTTGTACTGAAACCTCAAAATTTTGAATAAATAAGTTGATATTGATTTTTTTTTATCAAAATTAATTTTAAACAAAATTAATTGATAGACCAAACGATCTTGAATTGACATAAAACTAGTTCCTATGTGTTCGACTAATTCTCCTGATTATATTCATGCCATCAAACATCAATTTAACCCAAAATATTGAGAACAATGATTTTTTGAATACAAATTAAGTTTTTCAAATACATTCATATTCAAAAGTCAGTTATCTTAATATATTAAGTCAAATTGATATTTGAGAGCATGAATATAATTAAGAGAACTAACCAAACACATAAAAGTTAGTTTCATGTCAATCTGATGTTATTTGGTCCATCAGTTGATTTTGTCCAAAATCGACTTATGAACCAAACATCGTCGGATTGACACAAAATAGCTCTTATGCATCCGTCTAGTTCTCTTGATTATATTCATACCCTCAAATATCAATTTGACTTAATATATTAAAAGTAATAATTTTTTGAATATGAATTAAAAATTTCAAATACATTCGTATTCAAAAGATCACTGTTATCAATATATTGGGTCAAAATGATATTTAAGACATAAATATAATCAAGAAAATTAAACAAACATACAGAAGCTGATTTCATGTCAATCCGAGATCATTTGATTCATCAGTCGATTTTCATTAGACGATTTTACCCAAAACCGGCTGATGGACCAAACATCTTTGGATTAACATGAAACTAGTATCTGTGTGTCCATCTAATTCTCTTGATTATATTCATGCCCTCAAATATCAATTTAACCCAATATATTGAGAACAATCATTTTTGGACATGAATATTTTAGAAATTTTAATTTGTGTTCGAGAAATCAATGCTCTTAATATATTAGGTCAAATTAATATTTGAGGGCATGAATATAATTAAAACAACTAACCGAACACATAGAAGCTAGTTTCATGTCAATCCGAGATAGTTTAATCCACCAATCATTTTTGGGCAAAATCGATTGATGAACCAAACTGTTGGAGCAATCTAGGTGTCCTAGGTTTTGATATTTAGGCAAAGGTTTAAGTTAATTTTATTGTTGTATTTGATATGCATTGTGAGTGTGCAGGATATAGGTACAACAAGGAAAATCCAAGTGTAATCTTGACAAAGGAGGAAAGTCCAAGGATGAGTCTTGGCGATGTAAGTCCAAGCATGTAGTCTTGACAACATAAGTCCAAGTGTGGCTTGGCAATGGATGAAGTTTCGGAGGTGAGGAGCCTCTTGGCAAAGGAAGACCAGACAATAAGGACAAAGTCGAAGGAAGCTCCAAAGGGCAAGACATGAAGGATGGGGAGACATCTGAGGGACGCGAGGCTGATGAAGGAGGTTAGAAGGCTAGGTCTAAGTTAGTCGGGCGAGGATGAGCATTGAGTGATTGTACTCGAGGCAAAATTCTATGTATTTAGGATTTACTATAGCAATACTGTTGCGACACTGTAGCAGCACTGTAACAGTCGACTAGTACACTGTAGCAGTCGACCGATACACTGTAGCAATCGACTGGTATACTGTAGCAGTCGACTGATAGCCGACCGTTGGGTAACGGTCGACTTCACTTAAAGGACTAGTCGACTGGTGCATACACCAGTTGACTGGTGGCAGGAAAATAACTTAGTGTTTTCCTCTCGAGCTCTATTTAATAGAGCTCGGGGTGCTTAGACATGGTTGACGAAATAGAGGTGGTTAACCCATATTAGTAGTCTTTCAAAGTCTTCAAGCTCTTCTTGTGATCTAAGAGTGTTTAGATCAAGGTTGTGGTGAGGTTTCTCCACCGAGAAGGAGGTTTGAGCTAGCCGGAGGTTTCCAGAGAGTCATCCACCGACGGATTGGGATCGTCGTCCACCTTACGGACAACCGTGGAGTAGGAGCCCTAATCTCCAAACCACGTAAACACCTTGTGTTACGATTTATTTTTGGTTTATTGTCTTTCCTTAGTGTTTATAGGCTCTAGTTTTCTTCTGGTTAGTTTGTATTTTATTTTCCGCTGCGCACTAACCTCTATAGCGGTGTCAAGGTCCCAACACAAGCATCCTCGAATTAATATAAAATCAACTCTTATGTATTTTTTTAGTTCTTTTGATTATATTCATGCCCCTCAATCATCAATTTGACTAAATATATTAAGAGTAATTATTTTTTTGAATATGAATTAAATTTTTTGAATATATTCGTGTTCAAAAAATCACTACTATCAATATATTAGGTCAAATTAATATTTGAGAGCATGGATATAATCAAGAGAACTAGACGAACACATAAGAACTAGTTTCATGTCAATCCGAGGTCGTTTGGTCTATCAACCAATTTTATCCGGATTGACATAAAACTAGTTCCTATGTGTTTGTCTAATTTTCTTAATTATATCCATGTCCTCAAATATCAATTTGACCCAATATATTGAGAGCAGTGATTTTTTGAATACGGATGGTGTGTTTAAATAATTCAATTCATGTTCAAAAAATTATTGCTCTTAATATATTGGGTCAAATTGATATTTAAGGACATGATATAATAAAGAAAATTAGACGACCACATAAGAGCTGGTTTCTTATTAATTTGAAATGTTTGGTCCATCAATCGATTTTACCCAAAAATTGATGATGTATCAAATGACCTCGGATTGACATGAAACTAGTTTCTATGTATTCGGTTAATTGTCCTAATTATATCAATACCCTCAAACATCAATTTGACCTAATATATTATGAGCAATGATTTTTTTAATACGAATTAAATTTTTTGAATATATTCATGTTTAAAAAAATGATTGCTCTTAATATATTGGGTCAAATTGATATTTGAGTATATGGGTATAATTAGGAGAACTAGTTTCATATCAATCCGAGATCATTTAGTCCATCAACCGATTTTGTCGACTTCATATTGATATGAAACCAGCTCTTATATATTCGTCTACTTCTCCTAATTATATTCTTGCCCTCAAATATCAATTTGACCCAATATATTAGTGTTCAAAAAATCACTACTCTTAATATATTGACTCAAATTGATATTTATGAGCATAGATATAATCAGAAGAACTAGCCGAACTCATAAGAATTAATTTCATACCAATCTGAGGTTATTTAGTCTATCAACCAATTTTACTCAAAATCAATTTTGATAAAAAAAAAAAAGAAAAAAAAAAGATAAATCAATCAACTGATTTGCTTAAAATTTTGAGATTTTGTCATAGAAATAAATTGATTCAACTGGTAAAATATATTAGTCGACTGATTTTCAAATAAAAAATTGATTCGACTGATTTTTTTATCAATTAATTGATTAGGGATAAAATGAAAAGTGAGTATGTGATCATTTTAAAATTATCCTATGTGATTTAGTACTTTCGATACTTTATCTACATGATTTGATAAAAATCTAAATTTTATATGCTTTTGCTTATTAGTTTTAAATGATTTTAGTTATGATATATAGTTACTACATATTGTAGTAGCTATTTTGTAGTGCTTATGTAGCGGTTGATGAGAAATTTTTATGAGATCAAATTAGTCATCTTAGATTCACGTTATCTGACTAGTTAATTAATTAATTTTTTTTATGTTATAGTGCTATTGAATAAGAATATTTTTGAGATCAGAAATATAATAAGATGCATTTTTTAAAAAAAAAACTTTTAAAGAAAATGAGGTACAACCTTTTCAATTTTGCCCAACTTAATTTCACAAGGGCAGAGAGATGAGAGATAAAGTGTAAGACGCTTGTGGAATAAAATGAGGATCCCATTAAAAGAGTTGAGAGATGTCTTCCCTACTCAAAGTTAGGCTTAGTTTGCAATTCTAACATGCCCGTTAAGTGTATAGGTGCATGAGCTTAGCAAGTAATTGCAAGTGCAATGATGAACCATAAAGTTAAGGTTAAGTAAGAGTTTGGTATTTTGGTGACTCAATAAATTCATGATGTTTTGGTAGGTTGGTGGAAGTCAAGGAGATCAAAATTAATTAAAAGCTTAGTATACGATGGAAAAGTTTAAGAGATCTTAGTAACTCATGAGATCAATATCAACCAAGAGCTTGGTCAATAACATTGAAGACTCGAAGAAATATAAGTTTGAGAGATTACAAAGGAATGTAATCTTGGGTTTCTTTTTACGTAGAAATCTAACTTGAGGAAATGACCTTGACTCAAAATACCATTAATCGACTGAACTGATAATTAAAGAAGTTTTGTCTACCAACTGCTAGCTCCTATGGACATAAAACCTTCCTAGTCATCTCAATTTCATTCCTTAGTCGACTGATTTATTGTTCAATCAATGCAAAAGAGTCGGCAAGAGGTGATTGTGCTCGTCCTTAGTACCCCATTAATTCCACTCAAGATCAATACGGAAGAAGTAAATCACAGATGACTACTAACTCTTAAAATAATACCACATATGTTAACTATTAGATCATCCCTAGAAGACTTAATCAATCAACACAAAAGAGCTATTATTGTGAGGAAAGTCTTCAGTTGACTACCCAATCTACTCAGCTTATCCTAGTAATTCTTTTGTGTACTTGCCTCTAGGAATTTTTTTGTGTAACAGGAGTTGCGTCTGAACTTTTCATATGTTGGGTATCAAGTCAACTTTGAACTTTCATGACTTGTAACCAACTTCTATTGGACTTTATCATTCACCTAGTATCAAGACTTACTTGGACTTCATTTATTAACTCCTATTTGACGTCTTTAAGACTTTCTTTTCTACCAATATATATTGGACCTTTTTTTTTCTATCTAGTATGCAGTTAACTTCGAATTACTTGGACTTTTCAACTTCCTACACCTGCAATGACCTATTAAGTAATTTGTATTTGCACACTTGACAAACTTCACTACAAACACAATATTAGTTTAACTTAAATCATTTACCAAATATATCAAAATTGCATGATCAAATTGGATCACTTAAAGCATGATTGCACTAAAATGTTTATTCCACCCAAATTGATTAAGTCATCTAGATTGATCAATTTGAATTTGTCTAAATAGACCAAACTGCAGCTAAAGATGTTTGACCAACTCGTAGGGAGGAGGATTAGATTGCACATGAAGTAAGCTCGAGAATCTTGGTGCATTCAATGGACAAGAGGCTTAAAATTAGAGCTGTCAGACGGGTCAACCCGTGGCGGGGCGAGTCGGCCCGTGGCGGGCTAACCATTTGGCAGGGTGGGACGGGCCAACCTGCCAACTTGGCGGGTTGAGAAATTTCCAACCCAACCCATTCTAAGGCGGGTTGCGGGTTTGGCGGGTCAACCCGCGGGCCCATCAAAAATTTAAAAAAAATAAAAAATATTTCATATCTTCAACATTTTACTTCGAAAAAGTTTTCTACAATTAAATGTATACATAAACATGTATTTTAAATATAAATGAACACAAATGTGTACTTATGTTGGATGAAAAGTACTATTTTTATTTCAAAATTATAACAAAGAAATATAATAAATTAGCCTAAAACTTAGCTTACATGTTTTTTCAACCCGCGGGCCAACCCAAGCCCGAGCGGGCCTACCCGCGTGGGTCGCGGGCCTAGGCGGGTCGGCCCACGGCGGACTTGGATTGATAAAATTTCAACCCAACCCGCTTAAATTGTTTGGCGGGGTGGATCAACCCGACAGGCCCAACCCAAATTGACGGCTCTACTTAAAATGAGGTGTACTCAAAGGCAAGAAGCATTAACAAGATTGAAAACCTAGAGACATGGAAATTATAAGAGATTATGAGAAAGATTGTAAACTTTTGTTCTTACTTTGGGTAGCATATTTGGGGTGGTTGTTTTTAACCAGGTAAGAGTACACTATCTAGTGGCATAGTTAAAGCCTTCAATTAAGGGAAAACATGTCACAAGTCAAAGTCTACAACTTAACTTAATGCCAACACTTCTCCTAGGTTTACTAGAATGTAATTCTAATGAAGGAGAATTCACCAACATGATTCAATCGACTATATGAAAATTTACTGGTGAGTCTGACTAAATGTAAGGGTTTGGTGGATGGACAAAGTTATGCTTAGCAGCAATTGATTAGATGTTCAATCTAGTTGATTGGAGGTTTGACCACTCGACTAGATTGTCCTTCTAGTTCATTATCCTTTTTTATTATTTATTATTTTTATTTTTACATCTAGTTCATTATATGTGGTAAAAGATGATAATGCTCACCACATACGATCCAGTATCACCACCCCCAACTAGATATAGACAGATAAATCATGAAGACTTCACCTAGCAATAATAGTAAAGCATGCATACTTCTAGTTCATTATCGATATAAGAATTGGTGGTTCAACGATAATATTTTCTTGAGTAATCAATTAAAGGCAGACTACATGTGTCTATTAAAGTAACACTTATAAAAGCACTCAAGAGGTTTTGCAAAAAAGTCTTAAGAGATCTTGATAGATAGCTCATGAGATCAATATCAAACGAGCTTTTTAGGTTGCCATGTAGCTAGAAGGCTCGGATGAGATATTGATTTGATGGCTTAGAGGTTGAGGTGAACTCAAAGGCCAAGTGAAGGATGGCACGGAACTTGATGCATCCAAGGAACTGAAGGTCTAGCTATTAGGATTGGATTATTTAGCTAAAGGGTGGGTGAATAACGATCATTCAACCTGTAAAAGAGGTGATATCTACTCTTTGCTCTAGATAGGAAGGTCACAACAACAATTAGCATAATAGAATAATCATAAACAAATAATCACACTTACCAAATTGCAAACACATTATTAAACATGGTCCAACAACACTAGGGTTCCTACTCCGTAGCTTATAATCCATTGATGGATCCCTTCCAAAAAGCTCCACTATCTTTCTCTTTCTCGATCAACTGTTGGAGTTGAAAAAATTGAAACAAGATCAAAGGATTACAAGATTACAAGGAAAGCTTTGAGAATACAAGACTTCTAATAGGGTTAACCGATTCTATTTTGTCTACCTTAGAAGCCTCCATCACTCTTCCTTTATAACCTTTGAATCTTTGCTACAAGTCTGCCTACCATTCAATTAGTTTGTTGCCATTCGTTGACTAGTCCTCGACTGTTATCACATAGCAACAACTCCTTCATGCTTTCCACGTTGGCAAGTAGTTGACTATGCACTTATCATGCCGACTCATCCATGAACAGAACAATTTTTGTTCACTAGCTCCTCAAGCCCAATCAACTACCCCGACTCTTCTTTTAGTCTAAAATCCACGACAGTGGATTAATCCAAACCACAAATCCTAGTTTACCATAACTTTAGAATTTTAGTTTTTTAGTCGACTTCCTACTTCATAAGTTGGCTCAACCATCAACCAATTCATATGGGGTATTAGGTTTCACCAGTTGACTATTGCCCATCATTAGTCAACTGTTGACTCTAACTACAATCAGTTCTAAGGTTGAGTTTGCCTATATTGAGTTTTACCCTTATCCCATCAATAGAGATCATTTAACACTCGGCTCCCTAGAGTCTTACTATCACAGTTTGTCTTCGCATCTCAACCATCTCCTGTTAGGTTACGCAGTCCCTCGTATTCATATGAGCCATTGACTCCTCCACACGTCATCCTTCACCGACAAAGTTTGCCTCCATCGGTTGTCGTCCTTGTAGCCTTAAGGTTCCTCATCCTGTGGTCTTTTGATCTGCCTCATGCAACCTTCTCAATCTCTATAGACCTTAAGCCATTGGGATGTTGACCTGGTCGCACCAAGTCAATGCTTCAGAACTGCTCCAGCACCACCTCAGTTCTCCTTGTTTAATGGTCCTTTAGATATCATAAAAACTTCCTTTGATCTCATTGAACATCCAAACCACTAAGAATGCACTTTGACCACTCCAAACACACCTTCTCTCTAAGCTCCATCTGTGTTCCTGCAAATTGGTACACTGAAAAATACATATCTAATACAACATCAAGGCCTAACTTAAATCTTTTATCTAAACATCAGAAATCAAAAATCAAACCGGACCACTTGGGACAATCTCTCATTTTTGATGTTTGACATTGAGTTTAATTTACGTAAACCAAAATAGCAATAAAATGCTCATGCACATGCATTAAATGCAATATAATGCAACAAAACCCAATCTCAGGCTATCTCTTGACCTAAGTTCCTCTTAGAGCTAGATCACCATGAGAGTAAAGGTTCTCATAATCTTTTTCTCCTACCTCTAATTTCAAATAAGGTTTCTCCTAAACCCAACATTGAAAAACCTCCCAAGAGTAAAACAAAGTTTCACACAGCTTTTCTCTACTCTATCCCTTTGTCATACATAAAAAAGATATTCCAATAATATCTCAATTATCAGTCTCATGCATCTTTAATGATCATCTACTTGTATCTAAATTCTTAAATGGATTCCACATAGGAATTCTAAATCATATGGTCATTACCCCAAAGCTAAAACTCCATTTTAACTTTCTAATTACCAATCGACTAAACCCCTAATCAATCAATCACTACTAGTATTAGTTGACCAGTAATTCTAAAACAATCAACTACTGTTTATGAAAATTCGAGTTAACTTCAGAAACTCTTCAAAAATTCTATAAACTTTTAAAAAATTTCAAATTTTGCAAAGAGATATGTCTAACCCATATCTACTTGAAAAAAAAAACTCTTTAAAATTCCTTACCAATCTCAAGTTTAACACAAAACTAACTAAATAATTCAATTAAATCTTAATTGAAAGTCCTAGTTTTCACTCACATCCCATGTATCTATCAAACCAAAACTAAAATGCACTCATTGCATTAGTTTATTTGGTATCTCATACAATTCCATACCTCTCGAAAACATTTATCTCACATGTTAGTTTATTTGGTATCTCATACAATTCCATACCTCTCGAAAACATTTATCTCACATGTTACTTGCATGATATGTCAATCTCCAAGAGTTGAGATTTCATTCATCTCCGAACTCATTAGTTGAACCTCTCTACAATTCTAGTGCATGAAACATATTCTTGTTTGATCACCATAGTGTAAAATAGTAAGGTTTTAAAATTCGCTAGGCTCTAGTTGGGTGTCAAACTCACGCCTAGCGCCTAGGTTGCTTAGGTGAGGATTAGACGCCGTTAGGCGAATTCCACGGTATCAATATAAATTATATAATATATCGCATTATATAACTCCAACACAATAACATCAAATTTATAATGAGTTCAAATTACACAACTAATAAAATATCACAAATTTATTCTACTTCTCCATAATTTTCAACAACTTGTTCTTCATCAGAGACAGACTCAATATTATCATTGTGATCTTCTTTTTCTTCGGATGTAAAATCATCCTCGTGAAGTTCTCTCACTCTAGAGCTTCTTCGAGGTTGTCTGATGAAATGATATTTCCAAAGGATGAGGCTTTAGCCAACCTTCAATTTAATCGCTTTCAAGTCGCTCAGTTAAGAAAATATCAGACAATAAATTTTTCTTCAAATAGATTTCTCCCGCCTTTTAACTCTCTGATTTCTCATAAATGTGGGCTTCTTCATTTACTCTAATTTTTCCAACTCTGATTACTCAGTATGATAAAAATGAAGTTTAGTGCTAACCGCTAGGGCAAGATAAAATTTAAGCCCAATACAAAAAAAAAAATTATTATATTTCTGTTTTTTTTATAATTGGACTTTAAATTTAAAAGCTCAAACTAAAAAAAATTATGAAAATCCTACACCATTTCCGTCGTGCTTATACAATTCAACCAATTAGTCGGTGCCTAGGCCTATCTAATCCCGCCTAGGCGCCAAGGCCACCTAGGCTAGCCGACTAACATATTTTCAGTGCGGCTGGTTGGCGCCTAGCGCCTAAGCGGCCCCACCTAGGTCGATTTTTAGAACACTGTAAAATAATTGTCTAAACCTTATCCAAGATCTTACCAACATGGTAGTTCATATATGGAGTAATTATTAGCTCCTTATTATGCGACAAAGAGCTCAAAGAAGGCATAAAAAAGAACCACCCAAAGTTTGCTAGCAGAGATGTTGATTAGAGAGTTCTTTGGAGAATCATTATTGGCTTCCCCAAGTGAGAATAAACTAAAAGAAGGTAGAGAAAGACAATAGATTCACAATGGTTGCTTAACTTCAACAACAACAAAAAAGATATCATCAATGACAATATAGATAAAACTAAGCACTGAAGGAATTTCTCATTAAAAAAAGTGTGCACCATCTTCCCATTAGAGGATGGAAGACATCAACTTATCAGCAAAACAATGAAAGCCTAATTAGACAAGTCCTAATGAAGGTACTCCCTCCCCCAATGGAACCTCACCTAGCTCCACCTAGAGACCCAAAAAGTAGTTATGTTCAACAAAGAAACCTCAAATTTTAGGAGTTCATTAACGAGAAGACAAAGTAAGCAAATAACCAATATCTTATAGTAAATATTTTGTAGTCCTCCATAGGGATAGCCACAACATCATTGAAGGTAGATCAAATGGGAATGACAATATAAATAGTAAAGGGTCCTCATATTGAACAAGGAAAAAGGAGACATGCAAGTATAAGAGAGAATATAATGTATAAAATAATCATGCCCTACGTGATCATGCTCGACCAAAATGTTTTGATGTGTTAGTCAAAGGATTTAAGTTAAATTCGCCTGTGATTCTAATGTTTGCATGAAATTGTATAGATTTTTGGTAGAATGTACATGAAGCTCGCAAAGTTTGACTAGTGCGACCAAGTTGGTGTTGACTCAATAACTCAAAGGTCCATTAAACATCAAAGAAGGATTGTAGAGCAGGACAAGGACAATTGAGTTGACAGCTTTGATGGAGCCAAAAAAGCAAACTACATAGGTGAACAAGTTAAGAATGATATGTAGAAAGAAGAGGGCTCAATGCATCCAAAAGACTGACAATTTGATGGGTGATGACCTAATGGGCAAAGTAAAATTGCAACAAGTACTCTTTAAGTTAGTTGTGAGAGTCAACTGTACTTATAATTTGAATTAAGGCAGTTCTTTACTTTAATGATGACTCAACCAATAATTTGGTCGTATTTAAACGTTTTAGACAATTGGAGGCTGATCTTAGTTGAGTGATGTGATGAGTTGATTATGGAGTCAACTTAAGGATCTTCTCATGAAAAAAAAAAAAATCAGAGTGGAGTCAGCTATGCAACCAACTAAATCCCTAATAAGAGTAAAAAATATGATCATTGATTAGGCAAAGGAAAGTTGTGGCTGTCGATGCCTTACACGATAAAGTGGTTCAATCAATTGAAATCAGAGTGAGTAGACTAAAGGAGTTGTTACCAAGCAAAGTAGTAGATTGAAATTAGGGTAAGTCGATTGAGAGATTTGTTGCCAAGTAGAAAGTTGAAGCGATTGTGAAAATAGTAACTGAAATGGTTGAGTCAATTGAGGTGCTATAGAACATGAAGTAAATATTATTTGAAGACTACTTGGATGCTATAGATAGAGGACCAAGCGGAGCTTTGCAAGACTGTCAAATCAATGGTTAACTAAGCTTAAGTTCCTACTTCCTTGTGCTCTCATTGTTTCAATTGTAGTTCTATCATTATAGTTGTCTTACTTTGTCTTACTTATACTCATTCTTGTAAGATTTTTGTAAGAGGTTTCTCCACCTCCCAAAAGAAAAAAGTTAGTATGATTCAGGAGTAACCCACTTGAAGAATTATAGGTTATGGAGTAGAAAACGGTGGTTCCAAATCATGTAAATCCTATGTATTAGCACTTGTTTGTTTATGATTTATATTTCCATTATACTAATTCAATTGTGTGACCTTGCAAAGTATTAGTGAGAGTTAAAGATCTTAATTTCAAATCAAATGCCATTCACCCCCTCTAGCTTCCAATACATATCCTATCGATTCTAACTTATAGTCACAATTCAAATTATAAAGACATGCTTTCATTGTTGAAGTGATAGCATTATAGCAAGAAACAAGAAGACCAAAACACCTTCAAAAGTGCCCTCTACAACTCTTTGAGATAATGATTTGCTTAATGAGTTGAATGAAGTCAAGAAAAACACAAAAGTTGTTGGTGCTTAGCAAAATGGCCTTGACCAAAGCTACAAAAGCACTATCTCTAAGGAGTAGGATTTGAAGGCCTCTATGCCCAAGGAGGGGAAGAGGAACCATCGATAAATATATGACTGAAAAATATAGGGTGTTGTCTATGACTAAATTGCTATGATATAAAAGAGGGAGGAAAAGAAAGTGTGCGGCTATAGTAGCCATTGTTTGTTGCGAATTCCATAGTAGCGCAAGACCAAAATAGATGACATTGGCATATGAGTATCCTCCTGATGATCTCTTTCCATATTGAACCTTGGTGGAGTAGGGAGTGGGCAGTCACCTTAACTCATTCAATAGGAATCTCTAAAGGTACATTCACAGACCAAGTTTGATTTGGACATACTATACACAATAAGATTAATAACTCACTAGGAGGTCGATTGAGCTAATATTTGGGTGAGACATTTGACCTCGAATTATGTTTTAAGGATCTTTTGACACAAAATTCATGGGAGAAGCTAGTATTGAGCATTAATCTTTCAATCTAAGATTTCCAATCACATAGGGTATGATTAGCAACCTTTTACCTCAAAATAGTCATATTCCATTATCTAGATAGATTAGTTTGCACAAGTTTGGGCATCTCTTTTAAATCAAGTAGCTATGGACTTGACCTTCTTGAGATGATCTGATGCAACACACATGGTTATGGCTAGCAAGCTCTTTTTGTTTTTCCTTAATTTCCTATCTTGCTCTTTGCATACGGCTTGAAAATTTGCATACCTTGTAGTCTTGTAAGCTCGACAATGAAATGCTTGCTCCATCCATCAACTGGCCCAGCTCGATTCTTCTGACAAAGAAACAATAAGTGAAAGTTATTGTTAGCATGTTAATGGAACATAATGTTCTTATTTTAGCTGTCATCTCTTGTTCAGTTCATAGCTATGGTTCACTCAATAATTTCATTTTAAAAATATATATTAAAAAAATTATAAAAAAATATGATAGGAAGAGTTATTTAGCCTTAAAATGTAGCCTATGACAGCATAAGTTAGAAGGTTTTAGCAAAAAAGCAGAAATGAAGTTATAGGTGAAAGTTATTGTCAAACTTGAAGGTTGTTTTCTAAGGTAGAGCAAGACGAAGATGCAGTAACACAGTTGCGCAACTGGCAAACTACATACAAACATTAACACTTGCTGGCTCAAGAACTAGCAAATCCATTACCTTTTCAATGACAATTTAACATCACTTAGTCATAGTTTTGCAAAGCTTTGAACTGTCAACCATATTCCATGAACAAACGATTGCATCTGATAAATGGAACAAAAATATAGGACCAAATGACATGAGAAACTATCATGGTAAAAACACATTCCAGTTTTCCATACTCAACCGAAAAGATCTGCTAAATCATTTTGACTGGCCATGCCAAACTCCAAAGTAACGAAGAAATAAAAGAGAATGGAAAGAAAAGGAAGTAGAAGAATCTGATAATGCACTGAAGCCATATCAGTTTGAAGTCATGTCCGGGAAAAGAAATACGAGAGTAAAGTCTTGTGACAGAGAAAACTCAGTTAACATACTCAAACAATGAGAATTTCCTTAAAGCATGACCTAATGTAAACAGTGGAAGAAAAATGTAGGTTGAACAAGGCTCTCAAAATGAGTTGGCAATCTGAATGGAGAAAATTTAGATAAGCTTATCGAGAAAAGCAGAAAATTTCTCATAATTGCCATAAAAGGCTGGAATTCTCTCTTATCGTTTCCTTGATATGCAACAAGCTACTCTCTCCATATTGTTGGAGTTTCTCAGACAATGTAGATGAAAAAATGGGTACTCTGTGAAGGCTTGTTGCTCAAGTTAATGGAGAAAAAAAATGCATGGACATGGTTTCTTAATGCTATAAGTTTAACAAACAAAAAGGATTTACGAACAACTAATGTGAATTTCCTTTTTTATATGAGCAAGTTACTGCCAAAAGTTCAGTTTGGAAGCAAACACCATTACATCAATAAGAAAGGTGCATCTAATCCACATACCTTATAGACCCTTTGAGAATCCTGATTAAGGAAAGCTCATAACCTCCCAAAAACTAAGATCATCTTCACCAGTCAATATATTAATACTGAGACAAACCACAAGAAAATGTCACTTGAGGAAGGGAAAGCTACACTTATTGCAATTAACTTGTTCCCTAAATCAAACATTCAAAAAGATAACAAATATTCTGGGATGTAAAAAATATTGTATGTAATATGTATATGTCAAATTTTTATTATAAGAAGGATAGCAAAAGAAAATAACTAGAACTACAATAACATCAAGACTACTTTCTAGTGTAATAGTCATTCAGATGCATTATTGACTGTGATTCAAATTGCGCAACTAGAAGCTTTAGGTTATAATAGTTTTAGTTTTCAAGTACATTGGTCAGGGAGACAATGTGACATCCACCAAGGAATTCATTGTAGCTCAAGCCACATTATTGCCATTGATAGGGTAGCATGCAGCTAGCTGTTCTTTTTCTCTCCATTCTCCTTCACTCTGAAGAACTCTAACCATAAGTTGAATATCCACAAAATACTAACTAAAATCGCGGCACCAACCACAATAATCCATGCAGCAGAAACCCAGATGGGAATCTCATCAGTAGCCTTCCCACTCAAGTAATACACGCTCATCCTGCAGAAGAAAACTGGCCCAACTAATCCCCTCATTAGTGTGTACAGAGTATAGAAAGGAGGAGACAATATTTTGTATATCTTTGCTGCACTGACCGACTCTCCTTTCCTCAGTCCAGCCAGTGTCCACACGTTTTGGCAAGCACTAGTAACCTCCGCGAGCACAAGAAGGACCAGGAGTGAGAAAGCACCATGAGCAACGAGGTAACGACATGTAACGAAGACGAAGAGTGTTGCCAAGTGATGGGCAATGAAGAGATGGTCCCCTGGGAGAAGTATCAGGTAGTGAAGGAGATCAACTTGGAAGTAACCAATGCTGAAGTCGAGGACGACGTTCTGGAAATTGGTATTGGCGGAGGCAAATCCTTGAATAGGTTCATTTCGAAGTGCCAAAACTGCCATGAACACAGCTGGGGTACCATGGAACAGGGAAATGAAGCAACTTGATGCTTCAGGACGGTACTTTCGATTCCATTTGTGAAAGATCAGGAAGTAACCAAACAGATATAGCATAGAAAAGGTTGCGAAAAAATAAGGAAGTAACCAGTATCCAGGGATCACAGCCTCCATAGCCAGCTCTTGGAATTCTTCTGGTGCAAATGTCAAAATTTCCCAATAATCCCACAATCCAGCTGAAAGGGAGGTTCAATTTTGGTATCTCCGGGGGCAATTATTTATCCTCCTTTGGCGAATGCGTAAGAACTTACCGAAGCTAGGGCATTGTTCTGTTATCCTCGGAAACTAAATGATCCTGAAAAGGCGAAAACTTTCCGATCGAAACCCAAGAGGATCTCCGAAGGCAGCAGCCTTCAATCCGATAGAGAAGGAGAAAATGAACCCGGGACTCGGAAGAGAGGTATCAGGCAGATAACGAGAAGATCCAAGTATAAGAACTCCGACAGCAAAGAATCGGCCAAAAGGAGAAAGCTTTCCCGATCGAACAACTAGAGAATAAACAAAAGGAGCAATCTTCTGAGGCAACGCGAAGAAATCGAGCAGCTAGACGTCGCGGAAAGGGAGCGAAAGGGAGGAGGGTACCTTGGCCCCCAGAAGCATCGGTTTTGAATGAAGATTGAACGACAGGAAAAATACGCACACGACCTAACTGAAAAAATTTCTCAGCCATTGGCGAGGCAGAATCATCCACAGGCGGCCCAACCAAATTTACCAGCCTCGTCATTCGACTAAAAATTGGACCGACAACCTACGTCATCCACAGCCATGTTTTTTTTTTCCCCAAAGGTAGCCTGGATTTTGAACTCCAAGACATTGTCGAGCCGAGCCGAGCCGAGTCGAGCCGAGTCGAGTTGAGTTCAGCCGGATCGAACCGGGCTAGATCGAGTTTAATGAGATTTGATTTGTAAACTTACAAATATATTTATTTAGAGGCTTGCAAATGTCTTTATTAAGAGGTTGGTCGATCAACTCCCTCACTATCGCATCGCCTCATTTAGCCTGTTATCATTCATCTATAATATGTTCCCTCATGTGCTTTAAACATCTTCCTCCTCCATCTAAATGCTATAGTTTTAAAGTTTATACAACGTTGTAACAGCTATGTCCATAGCTACTACAACGCTCTTGTTTGTGGTCCTACTAACATTTTGGTATAAGAAAGTTGTAGTTGCTATGATTTAATAGCAATTACAATGTTCTTTGACTAGAATATTGTAACAATTACGAAATTATAATTGCTATAATATTCTGGTCTAATCACGTTGTTGCAGCTATAATTTTGTAGCTGCTACAATATTTTTAGACCAACACATTATAGTAGTTACGGTACCATAATTGTTACAACATGTTTAGACCAGATCAGTATATTATAGTAGCTACGAAATCATAATTACTATAACATTCTTAAACTAATACGTTGTAGTAGCTATGGTGCCCTAGCTACTATAATGCTGCTACTACAATGTTTTAGTTAATATGTTCATTTGCAATACTTAAGAGAAAATTACGAGCAAGTTTTGACAATTTACATAATATATGAGATATATTTTTTATTGTTTGAGTACGTTTTGCTATGTAATATTTAAAGTAGATTTGTAATCTAGAGTATAACTTCTACTTTTCTTAACAAGCTTGAATCTCTATGTTGCAACAAGATCGAGTTGAGAACTTTGAAGAATCTAATATTCCCCAAGGAAATGACGGTGAGGAGCAAGCAACTATACATTCCCTAAGTTATAGATAATCGAAAGCTAAAAATTAGGATGAAATTATCATCAATAGAGGAGGTATTTTTGTTCTATAATTAGTATACACGAGAAGTTAAATTTAGTGTAAGGATAAACAATAGCAAGACAAATAAGAAGACAAATAAAATTATCTAGAAGATATTCGTATGCTTTAAAGATGGGCATACAAATCAAATGTGGTGGAATAAATATAGTAGGTATTTTTGGGTATGTCATGTATCAAGGACGGTATAAAGTGTATTTGGTGATGTAATTATATTTGATACAACATATAACACCAACAAATATGAGTTGAATTTTACACATTATGTAGGAGTTAATTATCATGATCAAACAATTATTTTTAGTTGTAAATTTATAAGCGATGAGAAAACTGAGTATTTTGTTTGGCTACTTAACAAGTTTATAAAAGTCATGCTTAAAGGTGCGCCAAATATGATCATAACTGTTTAGGATCCTGCTATGATAAAAGTCATTGCTAAAGTTTTCCCTCGGATAATGCATCAATATTGTTTATGGCATATACTTAACAAATTCTCTAATAATTGAACCCTTTGATTTTTCATGACTACTATCAAAGTATCAAGAATGTCATTGAAAAGTTTACAACACCTAATGAATTTGAGAACTCATGGGAAGAAGTTATCAAATGTGCTAACTTGGAGAAAAATGATTAGTTATCATTAATGTACAAATTTCGCAACTGAGTGCCAGCATATTTTAGCCATGTATTTTGTGCTAGAATACCAAGTAGTCAGAGATGGATTTTATTGTAAGTACCCTGTGGTAGTTTTGATATGATTAACTAAGTCAAGTTAGGTCATGTTATATTTTAACCCTTGTGTCTAAGTGTGCAGGAATTTAGGAGCACAGGAAGTCGAGCGAAAGATGCAGCTAGCGAGAAGGACAGCATGAGAGAGAGTCGACGATCTCGGTGCGTCCGAGAGATAAGGTGTTGTGGAAGAGTACGCTAAAGCGGTAGGTTGCTCGAGAAGGCCAGAAAATGGATTTGGATGAGCCCTATTCCGAATGGTCGAAATCACCCAAGTGAGTGGAGCTGTAGCAGAAGACCCGGTCTCAAGCAAGCGAAATCGGAGCGGAAGACCCGGATTAAAAAGTCAACTAAGGGTTGACTTTTGGGTCAGGCCACCTAAAACACCTGGGCGCCTCGACCAGGGGGGCTGTCCGGGCACCTCGACCGGGGGGGGTTGTCCGGGCGCCTCGACCAGAAACTTTATTGAAAAACAATGTGGCATGATCCATTGTGATGGGGATAAAATTTTATCCCCCTACAAGTGCCTAGAACCCTTCCAAGTGCCCCCCCCCCCATCAGGGCTATAAATATAGCTTCGATCCCAGTAGCTTAGAACAATCACTTGTAATCAATTCCTTTGTCTGTCCTACTACTGTGTGAGCTATCAACACTGTAAGAGGCTTCTCTGCCTGAAGGAGACTTTGATAGTGAGCTTTAACTGCCTTGGATTAACAATCATCTAATTACAAACCAAGTACCCTCTCCATGCCTCTTCTTTCTTTCTATCAGTTTGTTAATTATGTTTTATATAAGTGTTAGTTTAATAAAGTTGTAAAGTTTGAGAAGGGTTTTTTTTTTGTTTCTTTTATTTTTTTGTAGGGCTATTCACCCCCTCCAGCCAACCGCTAAGAGACCAACAATTGCATAAAAGCTAGGACACTTCAAGAAGACTAACTACCGATTGAAGCATAAGAGATTGCCGGATCGAGCATCTACCCACCTAAGTTCGAGGGGGAATTCATAATTTGGAAAAGAAATATGGAGATATTCTTTAAAATAAATTTTGATTTATTACTAATATTGAAATATGATTTTGTAGTACCAAAGGACAAAGAAGAGTATCAATGGACCAAGAAGGAATAAGCATACTTCGTAGCAAATGGACGAGCTGAATTCCATCTACTGAGTGTGCTACCTTCGCAAGAAGTCAACAGAATCGGTGCCTACAAATCGGCAAAGGATCTTTGGGAAAAGTTCCTGGAGCTATACGAAAGTACATCTAAAGCGAAACTAGTGAGATAGAACCTGCTCTAGAACCATATCAGCAACCTCCAATTAGAAGAAGGCGAAATCGTTACACACCTTCACTTAAGGATCAAGGAGTGCATCACCAAATTCACAAATCTCGGAGAAAAGGTAACCAATCAAGATTTGCTAAGATACACACTTAACGTCTTTCCTAAGAATTTTGAATAGGTATCCTTAATAGATACTTATTATATCTCTAAGAATATAGAGATAAGTACTTTAGAAGAGTTATTTTCGATATTTAAGTTCATGAAACAAGATGTGCAGATCTAAAGAAAGAGCCCAAGCACAACATTTCTATAAAGGCAAAAATGGATGAACTGGAATCCAAAACTTCTCTCGATGATGATGAAATGAATGACGTTCATGGTAAATAAATTTAAAAATTTATTTAAAACTAATAAATTTAATCAAATGCAGGATAAAAGAAGAAGAAAGGTAAAATACTACCACTGTAATGAAGAAGAGCACGTGAAAGATAGCTGTCCTAAATTTAGGAGCAAGGACAAGAATAAGGACAAGAGCAAGGACAAAAGACCAGTCCAAATAAAGCACCGAAATCTAAAGGCGACGTGGGATGAAACGTCATCCGAATCAGAGATCAAAGTCATTGTCGAACTTGCGCTAGTGACAAGTCACCAAGAAGAAGATGAAGCAAGTTCATCCTCAATGAACATCGAGAGCATCGATAAAAGGGGAGCATTGTCAGAGGAAAGCAACACTACAGGGGGAGCATCAGAAATCGACAAGGTAAGTCAGGTACAGTCCCTACCTCCTAACCAATTATTTAAATTTATAAAATTATTGTTGAAGAGTTCTTATAAATTAGAAATAGAAAATAAAAAATTATTAAAAGAAAATGAAGAGTTAAAATTAACCTTAGCAACATCTTGTCGACTAAAGGATTTCGACAAGATAAAAATGGAAAATGAAAAATTGAAAGAAGAAACTAAAAATTTTGCATATTCGAATATAGTTATTTCTAATTTCAAAAATTATAATGGACTAAATTGGCACTTTACATATCACAAAGGCCAAATCAAAAAATTATCAAAACAATATATCCCTAAGAAATTTTGTATTAACCTAGTTGGAAGGAACTTATATTGGGTTTCAAAATCATGTTTAATTTGAAAAATCATTATGCATGTTTTACTTGTAATTTAATTTCATATTATTACTTAGAATTGCCAAATAAATAATTCTGCATAATTTTTGTTAGAAATTAATTAAATTAAATTTTTCTAAGAAATAAAATTTCCTTACTCATCTATAGAAAAAATTTCAAATTTTTTACCGTAGTATTATTTTTCTATGAATTGTTTTCACAAAATTCATCTTCTTCGATTTAAAAA
The DNA here is from genome assembly GCF_018446385.1 of Zingiber officinale. Lineage (NCBI taxonomy): Eukaryota > Viridiplantae > Streptophyta > Magnoliopsida > Zingiberales > Zingiberaceae > Zingiber > Zingiber officinale. The sequence continues at coordinate 111,014,843 of NC_055988.1, forward strand.
TATCTTGTAGTGCTATTTTTTTTTGCAAAATTTATTTTTCTATGAAAACTCATTATGTTATTAGCCAAAGGAAATTTTTTGTTTTAAATTGTCTGACCGTAATTGAATTTTATATAAATTATTTATCCAAATAAAAATTTTTAATATTAAAAATTATCAAAAATTTAATTTTTGAAATTTTATTTTTTAAAAAAAGTTACTTGCTATTATACATTTTTAGAAAATATTTCAATATTTTTCTAGGTTAAGAACTATTTTTAAGTATTTTTTTTAAAATATGTCTTTCTGTAGAAAAGAATTTATTTCTGTTTAAAATAATATAATTTTTTTTAAAAAAAATTATATCTACTTTATATATGACTATTCAACTGATACAAAAAATTTCATAATTTTTCCAAATCTATTTTTTTTTAATTTAATAGTTTATAAATTAAAAAATCTAGATTTTCAAAACTTAAAACTTCTTGATTTTTTTTATAGTCAATATATTTTATTCCTTAGACTTTGCTTTAATTTATTTCTAGTTATTTGCATAGATTACCCTATTTTAATGTGATCAAAAGGGAAGAATTAGATATTAAGTCTAGGAGAAGAGTATTATTCATTAATTTTTACATATTTTGTACTTGCAAAAATCATTATCTTACTGTTATTTATGTTCAATTTACCCTAACTTAACTTGGATTATTCACATCAAAAATGGGAAGATTGTAAGTACTCCGTGGTAGTTTTGATATGATCAACCAAGTCAAGTTATGTCCTATTGTGGTTTAACCCTTGTGTCTAAGTGTGCAGGAACTTAGGAGCACAAGAAGTCGAGCGAAAGACGCAACTAGTGAGAAGGACGGTACGAGAGAGAGTCAATGAGCTCGGTGCATCCGAGGGATGAGGTGTTGCGAAAGAGTATGCTAGTGGATGAGAAGGAGGTGCGGACGTTTCTAAGGGACGAGAAGCCGGAGCGGAAGGTGTTGATGCGGGAAGCATCCGACGATCGAACTCGTGTTTTGATAATGACAAAGGATTCAAAGTTAAGGTGTTTTGTGATCTAACAAGTCTGCTTGAGTATTTCAGGAAAGTCCTAGCTGCGGTTAGACAAAGGGAAAACCCTAGGGGGTGGTAACCCTACGCAGAAAGTCTTGGCAGGTCGATGGCTTCAGGCAAAAGTCCTAGGGGATGGTAACCCTAGGTGGAAAGTCCTGGTGTCGCGAACCAGGTGAAAGACTGGACTAACCGGGAAGCGAATGTCCAGCAGAAAGTCTGGAAGCGTCGAGTGTTGAGCAAAAGTCCAGTCGATCTGGAGGATCGCACTGGCAACAGGTAAATCTCCTGAGTGGAGTAGGTCAGGACGCGTTCCCCGTAGAGGGAACAGTAGGCGTCGGGTCGACCTAGGATTTCCGGACGGAAATCCGAAGTCAGCCCCGGATAGTCTGATGACTATCGATAATATTTTGTTACCTTATTTATGACTTTATGTGTTAACTTTGTGTTGCAGGATATTGTTTGGGACTAACATGTCTTGCAAGTACAAAATAATAAAGTCTTCCCTCGGATGAACAGTGTCCGAGGCGCCTCCATGGAGCTTGGAGGCGCCTCGGGTGCAAAGCTGGAGCTGGCTGCGAAGCACCTTGACCAATCCTAACTTACTTAACTTAAGTCTAGGGTTCTTAAAATCAACATCCGGTCAACCTTAACCTGTTGGGACTTCCTCACTAAGTGCTCGGTTAATCCTTGGATCCACTTGGACTTTTCTCTCCATACCAAGTGTCTGGTACTCTTGGACTCACCTGGATTTCCACATGCCTAGCTTCACTCACCAGGACTTCCTTACTGCCTAGCTTCAATCATTAGGACTTTCACCTTGCTTCACTTACCAGGATTTCCATCTGCCTAGCTTCACTCACTAGGGCTTTCACCTGACTTCACTTACCAGGATTTTCCATCTGCCTAACTTCACTCACTAGGGCTTTCACCTGGCTTCACTCACCAGGATTTCCTACCAAGTGCCCAGTCAAGACTGACCCACTTAGATTTTCATCTTATGTCAACCTTCCCATTGGACTTCCCAGTCAAGTATCTATCGACTTTGACCTACTTAACTTTTCTTCACATTAAACTGGTCAACCTTGACCAATCTCCCTAAATGAACGATTGCTCCTTCAATCTCCATACATTGTCAAAACAATCTTTATATTTTGTCAAACATCGAAACACACATATTACAACTCAAGCTTGAACTAATTCAATCTTAGTCAACTTGGTCAACCTTAACCTAGGAAAATTGCACCAATAGAAGAGGGGCCTCACCAAAGAGGGGTCAAAGCAGGGAAGAGTGGCGAATGTGGAGGTTAAAGTTAAAACAGCCAAAAGCTTAGGACCACAAATCAGGCGAAGTTGGCCGAATAAGCCTCCAATGTCAATCCGGCGTGACGGCCTGAATGCCCATCCTCCAAAAAGTTACGACTGGGGTTAAGAGACAAACAGTAAGCTTCCCGACCCACCGTCCCTGTCGAGTGGACCTCATGTTCGGTTGAACGACAGGCAGCCCCTCGACAACCAGACAACCGAGTGAAGGACATGTTAGAAGCATTACTCTGTACGGGCTGATATGGTGATGTCCCAGCTGAGCGGCATCTGGTCGGCCTATAATGGGACCCATAGGCATATCTCACCGTATCCTTTTGGAAGTTTATGCTGACAACAGAGCATGCCCAACATGTAAATTGTACTTTAGAAGTTTCCAGCCTGTTACATCAAAGATTTATATGCTCGCTTAAGGAAAGGTGTCGGAGATACTTTTTGACTTATCTTTTCCTATGATATTTTAGAAAATGTGCATACACTTTGAGATGCGTGCACAAATGCTACAGTAACTATAAAAGGGGGGTTCTCATCCAAGAGGGTATGTGATACTTTACTATTCAACATGCTCACTGCTACAATTTTTCTACTATCCTCCACTAAATCGAGAACTGACTTGAGCATCGGAGGGCCAACGCCGAGTAACCTTTCTACGCCGAGCACTAACGCTCTTGGTTTTATAGGATATCGCGGAGTCTTCATTGAGTCAATCGTAAAGTCATGTTCCCAACCTACCATCTTCTCCGCTTTCGGATAGGATCAGTCGTTATAATATAAACCAAAAGGAAAATCAACAAAATGATCCTATGGTCTTTCCAACAGATCGATGACCTCTTTTATAGCTTTAATAACCTTTATCGCTTACTCATTCAGCTTGGCAAGTGTGGCATGAGTCTTTTCTAGTGATTGAAGGGCAACCTTCAACTCTCTCACCACTTGATCTCACTGAGGAACCACTATGTAGAAGGACTTGCTAAGATGTTCGGAGGCATAGAGGGGGAAGAGTCTTCCCAAGACCCCATAGAAGTATCAAAATTCAAATCATTGAGCAATATCAGAGCACCAGAAGAAGGTCATGGTTTTAGGTGATTTAAATGCACCATGATTTGCAAAGAGTCTTGCACCATGATCTGAAGGCGAAGGGTCAACATATGCTTGGATATATTCTTTAATGATGTGGATCTCATCAATTCCAGAGTTATAGCCTATTAAATGCAAGAGAGGAGTTGGTGAAATTTAATTCAAGGAGTTGAAACATCATTTCCGAAGCTATAGCCCATTAATGCAAGGGAGGAATTGGTTAAATTTAGTTAATCAAGACCACGTTGTAACAGCTAGAGACTCATAACTTCTACAACATAATGAACAAATTATGACCACTTTATAGCAGCTAAAAATTCATATCTGCTACAACGTGATTGAACACTATCAGAGCACTACGTTATAGCAGCTACGGTTTCATAATTGCTATAACACAGACTTAATGTTGTAGCAGCTATAAGTGCGTATCTACTATAATGTGATTTGAAACTATCAAGGGACCACTTTATAGAAGCTATGATTCCGTAACTACTACAACACAAACTTAATGTTGTAGCAACTACGGACTTGTAGTTGCTACAATGTGATTAAACAATATCAAGGGATCACATTGTAGCAGTTATGGTTCTGTAACTACTATAACACAGACTTAATGTTGTAGCAGCTATAGACTCATAGTTACTATAACGTAATTGAACACTATTAGGGGACCACATTGTAGCAGCTACGACTCTATAGTTACTACAAATAGACTTAATGTTGTAGTAGCTACGGACTAATAGTTGCTACAATGTAATTGAACACTATTAGGGGACCACATTATAGTAGCTACGAACTCGTAGATGTTATAAGATGATTGAACACTATCAGAGGACTACGTTGTAGCAATTATGATCCATAGTGGATATAACACAGACTTAATGTTGTAGCAGTTATGGACTCGTAATTGCTACAACATAATTGAACACTATCAGGGCACCACATTGTACCATCTATGATTTTGTAGCTGCTACAATATAGACTTCATATTGTAACAGCTACGGACTCATAGCTGCTACATTGTGATTGTACAAATACAAACTTAAAATTTAATCCAACTAAATCAATATCATGGGAACAACATCATATCACACTTTTTTTAATACAAATATACAATTTGAATTTTGTCATTGATATTATATAGAAAACAACATCACATAAACACAGACTTCCAATTTTTATCTGTCATAATTTTATAACCAACTCTAAACCTATAAACTTTCATTTTAGATCATGTAAATTCAGTTGATCTCTAAAAATATTAAATTCTCCATATTGCACATCAAAAAAAAAGGTACAATCTAACTAGTAATTTTTTTTTAACTTGTAAGAATCTAATTGCAATCAATATACATAAACAAATACTTACGATTTATTTTGCGTAGAGACATTTACTTTAATAGTTTCAAACTCCCTATCAAAAATAGGTACTAAACCTCGATATCATTTATGAAAGTATGACCAGTTGAGACTCTTAAAAAACTTCACTTACACATAAATTATATTAGTAATCAATACATATCAAAATCTTATTATAATATAATATAGAACTTAATACTTATTGTTTTCTCAAATATAACAATGTAATTTTCTGTAGCGCCAAGTGAGTTATAATGAATTATTTGAACTTCATTCAAGTCTATGACTAATCGATACGAGTGACCATCTTCATTATTAAAAAGATCGAAGATATATCTAATGGTCTTATCTTTATTACTTTCCATAGTTTAGTATAATGTGTCGGTATGCATTATTGAAAACATATCCTATTTAAACAAAAATACTTTTTAGTGGACTAATTTCAAGAAAAAATAAATAAAATTAGCTTAGGTAGTCAAATACTTATCTTAAATCCAACCCTACAAAATATGAATGGATAGTATGATGCGTTAGAGGTTTTGACTTTATTTGCTATAATTACAAAATATGCATTTATACAATTGTTATGGGTGTACTGAGTCCAATTAAATATTATCATGAAAAATTCTAACTCTAATGAGAAAACAAAGTTAGATCATGCTGGAAGCACTATAAGTCTACATAAATAAATAAAAACATAACAATAAATTATCACTATTATTATAATTGAATAATATTCACAACTACTACCATTATAGCAGCTATGAAAATTACATTAAATGCTATGAATCTTGATAGTAATTTTAACATTCAACTATTTTTGGTGTTGATAGTAAATTAACATTCAAATGTATTATTGTCCATACAACATGAAAAAGATGAAAATAATATTATTCTTTTTTTAATACATACTTATTGAAACTTCAACAAATTAATCATCATTGTTTTACATATTTATATAACTATGCTACCAACTTACTCACTTTAATTGACTAAGCTTCAATAATACATCTGCTACCACAACATCTTTATTCTTCTTAAAACATATCTTCGCTTGTTGAACAAATACGTAGACAAACATGTCATTAAGAATTAACAATAATAAGAACTAACTACAATCAATCCTACTTTCAATATTTTGGTTTGAGCTTTTGGATCTCAACAAATTTGATTTGTTGATTTGATGAAACTATGGTTTCATTTTTTGATGGGATAAAGGCTTATGGATCTTCATGCTTAACAACTCTTTGTCTTTCTCTTTCCCCTTATTTATTTATTTTCTAGCAATTTTTTTTCTTTTGAGGGCTTTTTCAAATTTTGTGGGTATTGACCCAATACTCTTTCTAGCACAACTCTTTATTCTTATATGTGTTAGCATAATAGACACTATGACCTCTTTATCCAGGGTAAGGGTTGTTGGTTGCTCTTCTGATACATTGTTCTGCAGTAATCTTTGGAGCTATATAATTTTACTTTTTTTTGTTTAGCTATGATTGCATCTTTTACAGCTAAAATTCTATCTTTTTCACCTATAGGTTTGTCCTTCTCAACAATGCTAATGTTAGCATTAATGACACTCATATCTAGTAAATCATGGAATTCCCTTCTTTTTGTATCATTTTGTTTAATATACTTTCTCAACTCAGCAACCAAAGTTCGTATCTCAGTAAGTTGATAATCTTTTATGTTGCAACATTGACATTCAACTTGCTCCTGAACATCGTCTGCAACTTGAATATGAACATCCTCTATTACATGCTCTTTCTGAACATCCTGTTCTTGCTTAGGAAAAGACACATCAACAAAGTTATATGTAATTTGATCATTAATTTGCCTTTCACATCTTCTAGGAAATCAATTGATAGAAAATATTCCTCTAAATCTAATGGAACCAAAGTTGCTATTATTTTTTATGAGAGCAACTCACCAATCATGGTCTTTATTGTAGATACACATGAGATTGTTCAGTTCCATCAGCATATTCTTGGAAGGGCAAAGTTCTTGCTCTATGATTCTAACATGTCCACACGTCCAAATTTACAATACAATATAAGTATGATTATAAATTTTGAATTAATGAAAATATAGTAAAATTTAATAACTTATAGCAAGTAGGTGTGTAAATACTTTTAGCATTGGAGTTTGATCTCTCTCAAGGCCCGGTAGCTTGGGCCTCAGTGAGTGCATCACACCAATATCCTCTATCTGCGGGGTGATATAGTCATATACAGTTTTATACCAATTAATCTACCTAAATTTTTAAAGTTATCTACACAATCAAGTAGTGAATTTATTGGCAGTCTAAATACACTGCTAGTAGTAGTAAATAACATGCATATGAAAAAAATACAAATAACAAGTTGACAAAATAAAATATCAGATTTAGGAGATAGTTCTGGTTGTTTGTTGATGTTGATCAACTTGTTCTTTACTTCATTCTTTGAATAGTCCCCGATGTATGGAATGTTGAAGGTAGAGTGGGGTGGAGGCGACATCCAAATGCAAAGGGACTTCATTGCCATGATATGAAAGTCCTAGAATTAATGCAACATCTTTTCTTGTGAATCTAATCTTCTAATTTTGAAAGTTGAAACACTTAGCATGATAGTCCCAATTGTCAACATATTTTGTATAAGGTCTTTGATGTTTGCATTTTATGGTATGTCTATGCCCAAGCAAATGAGATTCTACTTATCAACTCCATCAGTCGCTTATTTGATTCTAGTTATAATATGAATGACTTAAACTAGAGGATGTTACTTTTCTATTCTAATTTGTTATGATTTGCACAAAAAGTAGATCTTTTAAGGGAGATTAGAGTACTAGACGCCATTTAATTATGTAAACAAATACTTAATATCTTAGTAATACATTACAATATTAATTTTGAACAATAAAATGAGATTAACGTGCTAGTGTTGGTCTAAGCATGTTGTAACAGCTACGATTCCGTAGCTGTTACAATATGTCGATCTAAGAACGTTATAGCAGTTATGATTTTATAATTGTTATAACATGTTCATCTGTCTAAGCACGTTGTAGCAATTATTGTATTGTAGCTGTTATACTATGCTAATATAAGAATATTGTAGTAACTATGGAATCGTTTCTACTACAATATGGTTAGACCAGACATTGTAGCAGCTACAATTTTGGAATAGTTTCTAAATTTATATTATAATAGTTATAAAATCTACAGAATTACAATAGATACATATTCGCAATTATTACCATATAAATTTTAGTGAACAGATAAATATATCGGACGCTGCTATTGAAAGAGGACTCATATTTTCATCGCATTAAATAAAATTAATTACAAAAGGTCTCTCCAAGAGGTCCTATTTCAATCTTATAATTTACGTTATTTGAAGAGTGTTCCTTCATTTTATTACTAAAGGTTTAAAAGATAGTTTCTCCATTTGACTAAAAATACATACAAATATAGTACTCTAATATATATATTTTTTAAAAAATTATATAATATATTAATATTTAATTAAATTTAAATAAAAAATAGCCATATAAACCAATATCTCTTTAAAAACAATATTTGTTATAGTTATTTATAACTGTTTAATCATTATTTATAGGTTAAAAAACTTGAAGCCCTGTGTTTTCTATCCGGTTATAGTTTATCCCTTATATTTAAAAAATAACACTTAATCTATTTTACTTAAGTCAAAATAAAAAAATAGTAATGACTAATATAATCCTGAAAGAGAATAAAAAAGAGAGCCCTCACAAAATCTAAATGATCATTTGATCAAACCCTCACAAAATTTATACATACACTTATCTAAACAATAGAAAAATAAAAATTTCGAAAGAGATAATCATCCAAAAATTCATTCCACCACCCTCACTAAACTAAAACATAATCAAAATTTTAAATTGTTAAACTAAAATCAAATGAAGATGAAACAAAATTCATTATTAAAAATCTCTTCATCATTGTCAAATGTAACATACAATGAAGTAAGAGTGAAGTGTTGGTGTGATAAAACTACACTAATATACATATCAAAGACATTATAAAATTTAGGAAGGAAGTTGGCTATTGTGACTCCAAAGTTAGTGCTCAAACATTTTAATATACTATATAAATCCAAAACCACTAATATTTAATGGATGTTAAAAGCAGTGAAGACCGACTAACGTGGAGGTCAAAGTCAAACACTTAAAATCATAGGGTTGGGTGGGCTATGAAACCGTGGAGTGCGGATCAGGCAAAGTTGGTCGAACGAGCCCTAAGAGTCAGTCGAACGTGAAGGGTCAGGCGGCCGTCCTTCGCACTTATAGTCGAGATTAAGAGCTAAATACTAACTTATCCAGTCCACCACCTTGGGCGATCAGACCTTCTGTTCGATTGAATGTAATACACCTCTCTGACAACAGTAAAGTCGAGTGAAGAACAGGCCGATAGCTCCATTCAGCATGACCGAACTGATGACGTCCCGACCAAGTGGCCCTTGGTCAGCCTACAACAGGACCCATATATATATCTTATCGTACTATTTTGAAAGTTTGTACCGCTGACAACAGAAAATGTCTTGTAGGAAAATCGTCCTTTAGAAGTTTCTAATCTGTCACATTAGAAATTTTCGTGTTCGTTTAGGAAAGGTGTCAGGGATATTTTTTGATTTGTTTTTTTCCTAATAAACTTTGGAAAATATGTATATGCTTTGGGATGTGTGTACAAACGTTACAGTGACATTATAAAAGGGGATCTCCATCTATAGGTGGAGGTATACGATGTTTCATTATTCTACACGCTCTTTGTTACTGTTCACTACTACTATTCTTTCCTCCCCAATCGAAGATTGATTTGAGTGTTGGAGGGCTAACGCTGGAATCCTTTTCTTGATCCAGTATTAACGCTCCTGATTTTACAAGACAACATAAAATCTTCTTCCAGTTAATACTAGAGTCATATTTCCAACTAACCATCTTCTTAAATTTCTGACAAGATCAAAAATAATACATTATTTTAGTCATTATTATTTTTTTCAATATTTAGAATTAGGATTTAGATTTATACTTAAATTTTCAACGTTTAGAATTAGAGTTTATTCGCTTTATTTTCTTTCAGAATTATTTTAGTTATTATTAGTATTTTTTATTTTAACTTAGATCAAATGGGCGAAGTATTATTTTTGCAATACATGGGCAAACTCTAATTGCATCGATTTCGCCGCCCCTCTTGTCTTCGGAGTTTCCAAGAAATCCAATTCTCTCCTATTTCTTCGACCCTCTGCTCGGCTTCTCGAAGCGACCTATCGGCGACTCCTCCTCTTCTGCCCTTCTCCTGCTTCAGATTCACAATGGCGTCTTCTTCCATTTCTTTCACCGGCCCTGCTTTGATCCCCGTCAAATCCGCTGCCCCTCGGCCGTCCGCACCGCTTCAGAGCTTCTTCACGATCGTCGGGCGCCGCTCCTTTTCCAGACCACTTATACTCAGATCCGGGATCAGATCTGATGGCGTCGCCCCCTTCTCTGGTAATTCTCTTGAGCCTTTAAATTCCTTTAAATTCTTTTGTTAGCAAGACGGATTGATCCAAAGAACAGCATGTTTGAGCGACTAGATTAGTGTCATGGAAGAGGCACGGGAAGGCTCTATGTTATTATTGGTCTAAGTTACTACTATTATATTGGTACTGGTCGAACTTGGTAATGTACCACCGATTGTATGTCATTGGAACCATTATCTGGAAAATTTCCAATTTTCAGTGCTTACAACTAGACGGGGTTGGTGGTAGTATGTTGCTTTGGTTACCCTGCTTTTCTATATGCGACCACAACATTTAAACATCCTATTTTTTGTCGTTGTAGAATTTGTCAGAGATGGTACACTACTAGTTGGCAAGTCAAGTTAGCATATTACTCATAAATAGTAATGGTAAAACTGCAACTTTAAAGATGATGATACGCTATTTTAAGGCTTCAACACTTCTCAAATTATTTGTGCAAGTGAAGAATATGTAGTTGCAGAAAAAAAAATGATCTTGGGTTAATCTCAAACCTTATGGCAAGAACTTCCTGCTATAGTGCTATCCTTATGGTATGTCATCATGCTCTAGCCTGTAATTACATTACATTTGGTAAGCAGTGAAGAAATAAACAATGTAGGGAATGAATGTAATTTTTGCAATAAGCGCCTCCTGTAGTATAACTACACCGGCTTCCTTTTTTTCTTTTACATTTAAACTTGCGGATACTTGTGCCTTTATTGATGTGTTTTTGTCGCTTCTTGTTCTCATTCCTCAACCAACTCCAGCTGTGTCCAAGTAATTTCATCATTTCCTATTACTTTCATTCCAATCATGTAATTATGTGAACAAGCCAAATGATTTTGGACAGACCTTAACAACACTAGGCCATTCCTTATGTCACATGCAGCTGAGTAAACTATATCAGTGTTTCCCAACTTGGTAGCCATCTTATCTGTTACTTATTCGAGCTTGAGCTAGCCCCATCTAATTATCAAAAGAGCTGAAGCATCCCCTGATCTATTTGGGGCAAACACCTACAAACTGATTGTTGTCCTACTTAAGAGACTGTTACCTTAATGTATAGAACCAAGATATTGAGCTTATATGTTGATTGTTGAAATTGTCTTACTATTTTTAGCATTAACCGTATAACATATAGTATGGATGTTTTTGGCAATGTAAGGTATTGATGATTAGTTCACAATTAAATAATTCTTAAAGCTTCTATAGGTCGAACCATGGAAATTGTGGGTCCAGATTGAGTTTGAACTTTCCTTGCTTGCAACAAATTGTGGTTCCTGCATTGCATTCTCTTCTATTATTTTTTATTTTAATAAAGAACTGCAACTAGTTTCTTTGTTGATATGATTTTAGCCTTCTTATGTCTCCCATTACATTTACCCATTAGAATTCCATTGTCATCTGTTAAGCGATTTTTGGTACTTTGTTGATACGATTTCAGCATTCATATGTCTCCCATCAGCTCTATTGTCATCACGTGAGAGTTTTGTTTCTCATCTCAAGTGTTTGTTAGCTGGTAAATACTAACAGGTTTATTAATCATGTTAAGCTTCTCCATTAAAGTCTTATTTTTCTTTTCTTGGCACCAAACATGTTTGTATCTTTTGTTCACCCGTTTATTACATTCACAGGTTTAAGAACTCAGGTTGCAGCTATTGAACAACCAATTACTGAAGAGGCTCAGAAAGTGGAGGCGCCTGTTGTTATTGTTACTGGAGCATCTAGGGGTATAGGGAAAGCGATAGCCTTAGCTCTGGGCAAGGCTGGTTGCAAGGTCTGTTGATAAAGGATGTGCATAATTTGAGAAAAAAGGCCAAAGTTCTTCTGTAGTAAATAATTATCCAATCATTATGCTTGCTTTCCTTTTTCCTCTTTTAATGTGAGTCAACATATCTTGGGGAGCAACAAATACTAGGATCCCTGATTCCAACATAATTCCAACAAATATTGATTGGAGCTGAAATAAGGATGGGAAAATGAATTGTTAAAACCTTGCTTTTACTTTTCTTAAAAAAATAATTCTAGATACATGTACAAATTCGCAACATAATTTCATGGTCATTTCTTGATTTATAAGTTCAGGAAGCATCACAATGAATGAGCATTTTTATGGTCCTTCAAAGTTGTTTATGGGTATATTTGAACTAAGCTTTCACCACTGTGCATTTCAACTGAATTCCTTTTCTTTTTTTTTTTTTTTTGTAAAAATTTTAACTCTAGTAATAAGAGAGAATACATGTACTTACAAATGAGGCAATTAATCAATTAAATCCATGACTTCCTGAACCTCATATCTAATTCTGATGCTTGGTGAAATCTTTCTGTACTTTAGAATTTCACTTGATTTAAATTTGCAACACTCTCAACATTTGGGAGTAATGATCTGTAACCAATAACTTGATTGAGTATTGATAAACATGAATGGTCTCTTTTCTATTTGTTTGGAAATTGGTTCTTCTTTTATTCAACTCACTTGTTACATTAGTGGGTTCACTTAGAATATCTGAGTTACCAGTGCGATAAATGTCTAATTATTTTGAAATATATCTAATTATTTTGAAATATGCACAAGGTCATATACCGATCCCACCTAGTGGAATAAGGCTTGATTGTTGTTGTATGCACAAGGTCATATTGTAGCTCTACTTCTGGAGAGCTATCCTGAATTTTAATCACCTTTAAGCCTCACATGGCATTTCAGGTTCTGGTGAATTATGCAAGATCGTCCAAGGAAGCTGAAGAAGTCTCCAAAGAAGTATGCTCGAAATTATTTACATTTTCATGTTTTTATTTGTGCTTTTCTGAAGCATATCTTTTCTAATGAAGTTACAATATCAGTGAGCTAGGTTTTTCTATTTTATCTTTCTTTGTTGTGTTTGAGGTGGCCTCCTTTGTCAATGTTGGGTTTGAAGAACCACATACCTTTGTTAGGTTCAAAGGCGAAACACTTTTCATTCTAGAAAAGGACAAAAATTGAAAACTGTTAGTTCCCTCAACCAAAGTAGACAATATCTTGATATCTTGATGTAAATCAATGGTGAAAAAGGAACTAGTTAAATAGGGGCCCATCACCTTGAACGCAACTTTAATCCCAAATTTGCTATGGATGGGGGAGCCTTGTGCCCTTACAAGATGCAACATTGACCTCTCCATTCAAGGCACATATATTTTGAGAGGTTCACTAGAATTTGCAAAAACATTACGTCAATTTTCTTTTAGCTAGAAAGAAAAATTCTTAGGAGTTTGGGATGCCTTTCCAAACAATGCTTAAATATTTTGATTCTGTCCTGGATCATAATTTATATCTAAAGATTATGTAACCATAAATCTTTTTTTATTTGAATCTCACAACACTAAAAGTGACGTGATTGTCTAAAGAGAATTCACAAACCATTCTAACACCATGTACCACACTATACTATAGCAAAACATAGTATGGAATACCAATGGGAAAATTTTATATTTTATAGTTGGCTTATCAGCTAGGAAATATGTCAGCAGGAATCTGACTGGTAACTATAGATCAATACCATCTGTAAAATATGATAGTTGAGGCTTTGGGAAATTCTTACCTCATGAATGCATCACTTCTTTCTGTGATTAGGGACAGCTGTACAGTCATTAAGGTCTTGCCTAAATACAATCTTCATAAACCTTCAAGTGACCTAGTTTTATGACATTTTGTAAAAATGATGTCAGTTTGTTCGTTTGCATTATTTTCTATGTTGGCAAATCCTAGACAAGGAGTTAACTTAAAATGATTTATGCAGATTGAGGCTTTAGGAGGTCAAGCTCTCACTTATGGAGGAGATGTTTCAAAAGAAGAGGATGTGGAATCCATGATCAAAACTGTTAGTAATGAAGATTGCATAGATCTGGCTTCTTACAATTACAACTTTGACTGATTTTATTGCATGTGCAATTTTTCTAGGCAGTAGATGCTTGGGGAACAGTTGACATTTTAGTTAACAATGCAGGTGTCTGGAATTGTACTTATTTTCATCTTGTCTTGTTGTAATGTAAGCTAATGAAGACCAAATATTTTCAGGTATTACACGAGACACACTGTTGATGAGAATGAAAAAATCACAATGGCAGGAAGTCATTGACCTGAATCTTACTGGTGTCTTCCTTTGTACACAGGCATGCATTTTCATATCTTATTATCTTGCAATCTTTTATGATGAATACTTATTTCACCATGATGACATTTTTCCTGCAGGCAGCGGCGAAAATTATGATGAAGAAGAAAAAGGTACTCTCTCTCTCTCTCTCTCTCTCTCTCTCTCTATATATATATATATATATATATATATATATATATATATATATATATATATTGCAGTTGGTTACCAATTAGCTAAGTCATTAAATAGTATTTAACTTGGAGGATTGGATTTGTATCTATATGAGCTGTTGGCTTGGTAAAACCCGTATTTATGATTAGTCATTTGTTATTAGCACAGATAGTGTGGATTTCCTGAAGTAAATCTTGTTATTGAGTTGTCAAAATGTTGCTTCTAATTAAACCATATCATAAAATTGATTATTACAAGGAAGGGAAAAAGCTACAGGAAGAGCTAGAAAAGAATTTGGAGGAAATGGATAGAAAAAGATTTCTCAGTTTGTGATTTCTTAGGGAAAGAAAGAATAGGAAATCATTTAATGTGATTGTTCTTTTACTTTGTTGATCCTTAGCATTAGCTAAGATCAACTGTTCCCTTTGGTTCAAATACTAACTAGACCAATCAAGTGTTTGATATACCTAAATTTCAGTAAATAATGGTGCCAAAATTGTTGGAACGTTGATGGTTTAGGTGGATGGGATGAATAAATGACACGAAGTTTTCAATTAAACATAAGTCAAATTAAGATTAGTAGCAAATATGCATGTGTGATAATATCAAGTTTCAAAATCTCGAACCGTGCTAAAGTTTTAGACTTTGATTGAAATGATACAATTTTGTGTTTCATCGTGTGGTGTTGGTGTAGAGTTGGAGAGGAAGGAGATAAAAAAGAAGAGAACACAACTATATACTTAACTTTGATCTTTATGTCCGTAACTTCTAACTTTGTGTCCATGTACAGAGTTGACATTGTATTATATGAATACAAGCTACAAAAGGATAACAAACATTATTAATTCATCTTGAAGTGTTTTGGAGTGTATCAAGAAGTTTCGAATGTCAATACGGCGTGATACTTATCAACATGACTGACACAACAACCTAGGATGCATTACTTGTTATCCGACATTGCATAATATTTTATTAGTATGATATTTATAATATTCAGTTTTGATAATTTATTATAACAATACATTTCAATTTGGTCATTATGATATTTTAAACCATAGATAATATAATTGTGGTAGCTGGAGCGATATAAAAAATGCATGCGAAAACATAAGTCAAAATTAACAATGTTAATATATAGGATAAGAAAGATTGGCTAGAGGAGGGTGAATAAATTATCCTCTAAATTCTTGCAAAACTCTCAATTGAGATTTCTAAATCTCTCAAGAAGATAAAAAATACATAAAAGAGAAAACTATCATCCTATAAATAAAAATATCTAAGCTCTAGGTGTGAAAGATGTTACCAAGAGAGCTTCTAGGGTTGAGGGTGAGATCTTCAATCGATGAGAATGAGCTCCTTGGTTGCTTTAAACACTTAATAGTATGAATAAGGGCATAATAGAGTTTGATGTATCCATGACGTAGTGTCCAAAGAAACCACAAAGCCTTGTAAACCAAGGCTCTAATCCTTAACCAAAGGTTCCTCTTTGGTCAACTAAAGCAACCAAACTAGATGTTGGAAGTTGGTTAACTAAACGTTCCACTATGATCAACTAAAGGAACCAAACTAGCTGTTGGAAATTGGTTTTTCAAGTTAGGTTGACCAAGCAAAATGCCTTGGCCTACTAAGATAACCAAAAGGTGACCTTAAAACCTCACAGTCCACTCTAGAGCCCTTAGATACTAGGTCTTGATATACCATTTTAAAAACTCGTCACTACCTGAAATAAATTCAACATTTACATTCATATAATCACAATTCAGGTAGGTTCACATGTTCAACTCCTCCTTGGTCTGGGTTACCTGTCCTTGAGTTCTTTGAGAACATCCTTGATCCAGGTCACCTACCCTTGAGTCCTCTCGATCTGGGCTATTTGCCCTTAAGTCCACTTAGTGCATGCTCTGCTTATACTTGATTGCTCTTGATTTGAAGATATCTGTCTCTGAGTCCAATTACCAAATCCAATCAGCATGACTAAACTGCACACTTGATGCACCAACATCAAATACAAACCGATAACTTAATCCTTTGCCAAATATAAAAAATGATTAACCTTAATCACAATGGAACTGACAGAATTTTTTGGAAAAATGTTTAAAATGATTAACTAGTATTCCAAATTCTAATAGAACACATATTTATACTGTATTTTGGTTTACATAACAAACAATTTGGATCTCAATTTTATAATGTAGATGTATTTGTTTAGAGGGGTAATAATCTTGTTGCTGCAGCATATTTATGCTTTAGTTTTTTTTTCGAGATATTGAAATATCATTCAATTGAGCAGGGAAGGATCATCAACATAGCATCTGTTGTTGGTTTAGTCGGTAACGTAGGCCAAGCTAATTACAGTGCTGCAAAGGCAGGAGTGATTGGTCTCACCAAGACTGTTGCAAAAGAATACGCAAGCAGAAATATCAACGTAAGTGTTTTCTTTGTTGATTCCCTAACTGCGACTTAATGTATGCCTAATGGGGCTTTTACCATGTATAGAAACTAACAGAGAAATTTAATGTTTGAGGTCAAAACTTTGATTTCATCTATCACCCTGTAACATAAGTAATTTAGTTTTCAACTTGAATCAATATTGGTAGGAAGAATCCATTTTTTAGATGCCTCCATTATTAATAGTCACAATGGGGTTATTTCTGGTTCAGCTTTGGCCTCTGTTGCTACTCCACCTGAATGTGGTTTTGTGGCTCATCTCAATTGTTCCTCTTCTTCTGGCCATCGTTAAGCACATCACTCCTCTGTAGCTACCAAATTGTTTTGGCTTGTCCCATTGCTTGAGGTGCCCACATCATATAAATTTGCATCCATTGCCCTCAGAAGGAAGCATTGTTTCCTTTGACGACACCAAAATTTATTTTCCCTGATAATGAAGGGATGGATTGCAGCAGCGGAAAGGTTCAAATCGTCCCCTGAGATCCATGGATACTCAATGTGGTCACAGTCGGGCCCAAAGAGAGGCTAAAATGGGGATGAATCTAATCAAGCATATGTGCCTGCTTTTTTATGCGTCATTCAATGACCCTAACTCAAGCACAAAGGCATTGTGGAAGATGGTTGTTCAAAACCCCTTTCACCTAGCAAGAAGTGTTCATATGCTTGATTGTGGTTGGTGTATGTGATAAGGAAATGTCCCCTCGGTTACTGTTATCAGTGAAGGGAGCATTTCCTTAATGGGCAAATTTTGTAAAAGCAATAAAGCTATAAAGCTAGGGGACATTTCCTTATCACAATCAAGTATATATCATATTAAGGGGCCAATTTTGTAAAAGCACAATCAAGCTAAGGGGCCAATTTTGTAAAAGCAATAAAGCTATATGGGCAAAAATGAAAATTCCTTTAATTTTGTATAAATCTTTATATAGCACACTTAGAATCTGCTTCCATGATTTTCATATATCATATTAAAGATTTAATATCAGTTAGATCTTTAAAATATAAAATATTATATTAAATGCTTAAGTATTTGTTTTTTTTCCTAATGGATATAAAAATTAAATCTGTTACCTGTTACAGTGTCATTTGCAAATGCAAGTTCAAAAACTTTGTATGGAAATGTGTTATGAAACTTGAAGTAGCCAATACAAAATCCACAACTTTGTAAAGTTGCATGCTGCATTATGTTGGTTGTAATTATCAGGTGCATTCTAAATTGGTGATAATTAACAGGTGAATTTTAACTTGGTGATAATTAACAGGTGAATGCTGTTGCCCCGGGGTTCATTGCATCTGATATGACAGCTAAACTAGGAGAAGATATCGAGAAAAAGATTTTGGCAACTATTCCAATGGGTATGTATGTTTTGAAATATTCATTCATTGGATACCGAACTATCATATTGCCTTCACAAGTATGGAAAATACACTTGCTAGATTTAAATACAGAATGGTCTCTGCATGTCTGTGAGATGAAAAAAAAAGTGTGTTTACTATTTGATATTCTCTTCAGGGAGGTATGGACAACCGGAAGAAGTTGCAGGCCTGGTGGAGTTCTTGGCCCTTAGTCCTGCATCGAGTTACATTACTGGGCAGGTAATAATATGGAGAGGTTCATAAGATCAGGATAGTGATCTTCTAACCCCGGTTACCTTTTATCTTTAAAATTGTTTGAAAAAGTAATATCATAGTTAGAATAATGAAATGTTTATTTTTATTTTTTTTAAATTTCATTAATTATGTTTTCAGCATTGTAGATTGGAATTTTTTATCCATGAATTCGTCTAGTCTGTTTAATGAAACCTATTACTAGTGGACTAGTGAAAGTAGAATCCAATCTTCTATTCATGCTTGCTAGGAGAAAAGTACACTTGACCATTGAAGAGGGCAGCGTCAATTGACCCTTAAAAATTATAACTTGCTCTTCAACTTCTACAGCACCCTTAATCTTTCATCATTAACATCTGCTATTTTTTTAGGGCACCATTTCTACACATGCATATATTTACTGGCTGCGACCTATTGCAGGTACTTACCGTTGATGGTGGCATGGTGATGTGAGCACAGGAAGGTTTCCTCTTTTTCCCTTCTATATCTCAAATATATTTATTTAGCTTCTGAAAAGATTGTGCTCGAATAAGAACTTTTAGTTCTTGAGAATTGTGCTAGCTAGCCCAGCTTCCTGACCGTATGCATCCTCCACTTTGTATGCTTCCCATCATTGGGAAATATAATTGTGTAGGTTTTTTATATTGTTTGAATGCTAGCGAGTGTGAGTTCATAAATGGGTTTGCCCTTATCACTGCTCGTCTTTATGTTTAGGATGGGAGTGATAAATAGGAATGATAATTTCTTTTGAATTTGATTGAAAGTTTGATATCCTAATGGAAGAACGGCATGGAGAAAATTTTTAGATTCGATTAAATAATCGATTATTCAAATATGAATATTTTCAGGTTATATATATATATATATATATATATATATATATATATATATATTATTGGAAAAGGAAATTTTAGCCCGCTTAATCATTAAGGTGTTGTCTGAGTTTAATAAGAGATTTAGTAACTCTTCTCATGACTTTGTTTTTATTATCCTTAATTTTTTAGAATTTAATATATATATATATATATATATTACAAAAATAGAATTGTAGATAGTAATATAATGATAGGTACGGTATGGATATTCTATCTTTTGATAGGCATGAGGATGAATATAAAAATTAAGTACTTGATGAGTATATGGGTAGATATAATAATTGATGAGTATATAAATTGACTTTTGGCGTGAAGTCTTTTAGGTTGGTTTGTTTATTACTAGGCTAAACAAATTATTAGTACACATGAAATGTGTGGGAACATTTTGATACTTGAGAAAAACAAAATGAGTTTGAATAAAGTGACAATTGCTCCTCAAACAAAGGGCTTTGATGTTAACATTAATAATCATAGACATTTTCCTTGTAAGAATCATACAGAAAAACTTGGGTAACTCGGGAATAAAGAACAATGGTATGAATTTTGCACGTTTAATAAATCTATTATGAATTTTTAATATTAAGAAATATATTATAAACTCATATAATGTATTACTTAGGCTGATTTATATTAATTTAATATTAAGTAATGACGGGACACTAATAATTAATTTTACCAAATCATATTTACAAATTGTTAAAATTAATGGAAAATACATATCGGGAGAGGCAATGGGGGATGATGCTTAACTTTAAAATATAAAAGTTTTCGATTGTGAGTTCTATACAAGGTAGAAAATAATATGAATGCATGGTTTGGAACTTTCCATTTATACGCAATTTATACCCTGATGGTTAATCATTCCTTAAAAAACAACTCATTCTTTGTGACGGGCACATGCCACATGGATTGACTGGATGCTCATACGATAACTGGTAAGAGATTAATTTTTGAGAGATAAAAAAAATTTCTTTCGTCTTTTAGCTATTTGACAGTCAATTATAAGTTGACTATGAAATTTACTTTCTTTTACATAAATTATAAATGAATTATGAGAGATGCCGTGAGTATAATCATCTGGTTATAATGAATTGATTGAATGCGAAGGACCACCTGTGAGATAAAATGTGGAAAGTCCAATAAAGCTGATTAACACGTATTGATGTATTGACGTAGATGGTTTATTAGTGGCATATTGGGATCTTGAAAAAAAATCATTGAGAGTTTTAATTATTGGAGTTGTCCTTAGGATCGATTTCCAACTGGTACCGAATTATCTCACTCTTGTGCGTGCACTATTGATAGTGAGCAGTACGATTGGAAAGTACTATAGAAAAAACTGATCAACTAGTGAAAGAAACAAACTATGAACTGCCCTGCCTCCGATTGGCCATGTAACTTGTACGTTAATTTTCATCCTTACAACGGAAGGTAAGCATCCCTTGGATGGCTAAAAGGTCGAGTCTGACTATTTTTCTCATATAATTTTGTTTATTAAAATTTGTAACAAAAACTTATATATTTTTTAAAAATTCATCTTTTAAATTTTTTTATTAGTTTTAGAAAAAAATCGGCATGAGCCATGGTTGAACATGAACCTACAGTTGGCCCAGAGGCGTGAATCAGATTACGTCATTTGTGACCTAATCCGACTTGGCTCGATATAGGTCATGCCTCGTACGATCTGATAAAGTTTGGATCGTGTCATCTTGAGCCTAACTTGGTCAATGGGTCGAGCTAGGTAGGAGCGACTCGGCCATTAAATTCGAAACTAAACCATTAAATTGAAATAATTGATGTTTTTTTAATAAAAAAATACTGAATTTTTTAATAAATGGAATCGATCTTATGGATTTAATTAATTCGATCAATTATTTTAGTTAAATTGAAATGAGCAACTCGTGGCAATTATAATAAATAGACAAAGATGCGTACCTTTCACGATTCAAATTGTTTATGTGACGGTTGTTTATACCAGAATGAATAGATAAATTCAGCATCCTAGGCCAGCTAAAAGATGCGACGAATTCTCTAAGAGTAAGAGTTCAAATTTTATTTAAGATACATTATATTTGGGATTATAAAAGATGCCCTCCAGTACAGGGCACGCCTGTGCCATGGGCGTGTCCGAGCGTGGGACGATGTTGGTGCGACATCTTGACCCTCAGAAGCTGACACGCCCTAACCGTGCCATCGGGCACGACTATATTGGCTTCTAAGCATATGAGTCATATATTCAACAATTTTCACTTTGGAGAAAGACGAGCATCTCAGAAGACCTCCACCGGGAAAGTCGAATTCGGACTGCCTTCCTCGAACAACTAGGTAAATGGATCAAGTTCAAATAATATTTGAATTTTTCTGTGATAACTGATTTTGTCAATATATTTGTAATATTTTTAGAAGTGTAAATCTTGTCACATAATATTTTCTTGAAATATATAAGCTCTTTAATCTTGTAAAATCTTACATAAATATGTTTGATCCTCACATGATACACCTAATTCTTTGTCAAATAGATAAAACTTTTACTATCACAATATAACTTGATTCCACCTTGTTGAATACCCGTTCTCTGACTAACCCTGTAAGCTACAAGGCTTCCTTGACTACTTCAGCTACTATCATGTACTCTGACTCAGTAGTGGACAATCCAATTATAAGTTGTATCATGAACTTTCAACAAATAGGTCCTCCCATCACAGTAAATACATTCCCTGTAGTAGATTTTTTGTCATCCACATCCTTATATAATCTACATCCACATATCATATAACTGAAGGATCGCCTTGTTGTTGGTAGAACATGATGTCATAATCTATAGTATTCTTTAAGTATATGAAAATCCATTGGATTGCATCCCAAAGTTGTCGACTAGGATTTGAAAAAAACTTGCTCACTGTACTGACAACATGCGCCAAATTAGGTCTTGTGCAAATCATGACACACATCAGACAACCAATTGCACTAGCAAAGAACCTTTGACATGTCTTAGATCTCCTCATTCATCCTTGGGCACTGTGCAAGAGATAAATTGAAATGATGCGTCAGAGGTATGCTTACAGACTTTGCATTACCCATGTTGAATTTGTTCAATACATTCTCAACATAACTCTGCTGAGATGATCATAAACTCTCATAGACTCTGTCTCTATATATCTCCATTCTAAGAATCTTCTTAGCAACGCCTAAATCTTTCATATCAAATTCTTTGCTCAATAACTTATTTAGTTTATTGACCTCAATCATACTCTTTGCCGCTATCAATATATCATCCACATATAGTAACAAGAAGATAAGTAATCGTTGTCAAGACTCCTCACGTAAATGCACCAATAATACTCATATCTTATGTACATGTCTTGGAGATTGCTTTAGCCCATAAAGTAACTTCTTCAATTTACAGACTAAGTGCTCCTGCTTGGGTTGACTAAAACCTTATGGTTGTAACATATAAATTTGTTCCTCTAAATCACCATGAAGAAACGTTGTCTTCACATCTATTTGCTTCAACTGTAAATCATGATATACTACCAAAACTAACACTACCCCAATAGATGTATGTCTGATAATAACAACAACAACAACAACAATAACAACAACAACAACAACCAAGCCTTATCCCATTA
Organism: Zingiber officinale; assembly: GCF_018446385.1. Classification (NCBI taxonomy): domain Eukaryota; kingdom Viridiplantae; phylum Streptophyta; class Magnoliopsida; order Zingiberales; family Zingiberaceae; genus Zingiber; species Zingiber officinale. Next base: position 111,038,011 of record NC_055988.1, read on the forward strand.
AATGGGGTCAGCTATATGGATCATTTATGTCATTGAGCTCTATCTCCTACTATATTAATATATATATTTAAATAAATTTTATCTTATTTTATTGTTGTTAATCAAGTATTTTTTTGTCTTCTTTTTCTCGTTTGATATTTGTGTTTGTCATAGTTTCACATCATCTAACTAGAGTATTTTATTCGTTGTCTATGTATATGTTCATACCATCTTAAACGTGTCTCTCGGAGTTTTCCCTCAATAGATGTAACTTTGGCTTTCTCTCTAATTCTCTAATTTCTTATTCTGTCCATCCTCGTATGTCCACACATTCACCTTAATATTCTCATCTCTATAACTCTTATTTTCTACTCATGTACTCAAGTCATAGTCCAATATTCAGCTCTATATAACATAGCAGGTCTAACTGCGATTTTATAGAATTTTCCTTTAAATTTCAAAGGTATTTTACGATCACATAAAACACCCAACGTTCTCCTCTATTTCAATCATCTTGCTTATATTCTATGTAAGACATCTCTTTCAAATTCTCCATTGTTTTACCAAAAATGATCCTAAATATTTAAAGCTCTCGGTTCCGGACAACTCATCATCTTCTATCTTAACAATTATCTTATTATATCTAATATTGCTAAATTTAAGTTTCATATATTTTATTTTTATTCTATTAAGTCTAAAATCTTTCTCTTTTAGTATGTTCCACCAAGATTCTAGTTTAGCATTTACTTCTTCATGTGTTTTATCTACCAAAATAATATCATCTGTAAACAACATGTACCACGATGTTATGTCTTGAATGTGTGTAGTCAGTTCATCCATATCTAGTGTAAAAAGATAAAGACTTAGAACTTGTTGAGGGTAAGGGTGTCCACTCGAAAATCGGACAGCACTTCCCCTGTAGCAGTGACAAATTGGAGCCAATATACATACACACTCAACATATAAACATAATCAACAGCTCACACGGCTGGATATAAGCACAACCACGCAGTTTATAAACAACCTACACGACTGGAAGTAAACACAACCACACAGTTTATAAACAACCCACACAGTTAGAAGTAAACATAGCAGAAATCACAAATAAATACAAATGTACGACCAACAAAGTCATTAACCAAAATACCTGCAACCACCATACTAGACTCTAAACCCACATCAACTTATTAGAAAGCAAATATGTGAAATCAATATACCACCCCAAACAGTAATAAGACCGAAAAGAAAATCATCCTCGAATGTGTAGTGGGACTGACAGCCAGGACTCTCCAAGCATCCTTGATTCATCTACCTGCTACCTAGCGAAAGAAAAACCAGTTTGTGGGGGTGGTGAGTGTCGGAACTTAGCGGGTAAAAGAAAGATAGTGCATGAACATAATATACAAATAGAGAGTGAGCCAACAATATACAGTCACATAAGGGAAATAACAGATACTAAAATAAAACCGTAATATATGCTCATACATGAAATCATATCCTAGGCTAGGTAATAGAAAATCAAGAGTAATACCGATCGACTTACTGAAATGTTCATCACTACGAAGGTATCATGTGAGGTAAAGACATTCTATCAATAAGTAAATCAGAGTCAAACAACATGCGATCAATACATATATAGCTCAACAAGTATAAATGTATCACATGGCAAAACGAACAACTGTAAACATAAGAAAGCAACAGCATAGGCAGGTATAACAATAATAAAAATATAAGCACTAATGGTCACTCCCGCTCACCCCTCTGCTCCATGATCCCTGTATGGTTGAGAGACCGGGTCAGTGACAAGCTGTACAATACTTCAGCTACCACTTTCTCGAGTGGCTGAGTGGACAGTTGCATAGTAGCTAACTAGTTACATCTGCAATGGGGGTCTCTGTTGCTCGCAACTCCAGCTTTCTCTACTCATGAGTGAGCGAGTGGGGGCACGACAGGACAAGCGACATCTGCTCCAGCTACCACTCTCTCGAGTGGTCGAGCGTGCGACCCTGGTCAACGACTCTCTCGACCCCAAGGGAGAATTCATCGTTGACATACATGTAATGATATGATGCACAAAATATAACAGTCATAATATACATATAAATAGGAATCAAGTATGCTACATGAAGCCAGTATGCTCAATACGGTACATAAATAAACAACAATCAAAGCATACAAGGTTGATATCTAATATCTGCTACACATTATAGATGACAACAAGAGACTGTATGGATATAGAAATGAATATCTCAAAGGTTTGAGTGGAAGTATCAAGCACAGGAAATATTACGAGTGGAGTCAAGGTAAAGTAGTCCTTATCCAAAAAATATAGCTCATAGACCAAGTTCTAAAGAAATAAAGAGAGTCAAAGTAAGAAGTACCCACCTTTAATAGAAGATCCAATCAAAAATCTTACGTCGAGACGCTCGTCCTGAATCAACGTCCTGCAAATCACATGATGTCCAGTTTAGCTAATTCCAAATGCAACAACTAACTAAACTCAACCCCACACTAATTAGGGAAAACCCTAATCGAATAATTAACCTAATTCATTAATCCAATTAGGTTTAACTCAATCCATGATTCCTTCACATGTTTCACTTTAATCCAAGAAAGACATAAACTAACAACCCACTTATCCAATCAAGTTTAATTCCATCGACTACTAAGCATCATGAATCAACTCTAAAACTTACCCAATTCCATTGCATTCAACTGTTAGCTTGCGGCCGGAGCAACCCACTGCTGAAAATCACTGATGATGCCTACTGTTGCCCACACCTTCACCTACTAACCTAATCACCCAAACAAAGAAATCTATCAATTAACCCCGCAATGAAATCCAAAATCAGTTCATAACCTTACCCCAATTCAGCATCCAATTACAGGTTGAAAGCTTCACATCAGACCTAGCAAAGAGATCAAGCACTATCCCCAAAGGTAGGGGACTGCAGCTAGGGTACGACATCGAGCAATCAACCGATGAGAAGAGGGCTCGACAGATCATCCGACCACTGTGATCATAGACACGAGATGCACCTCATGCGCTGGGTGGAGACAGTCGAGGGAAGATGACCGACGATCGAGCAACCAGTGATTGAAGGTGTCAGGATCAGATGCGACGACACCGGCTACAACGACGCTGATTACGTCTAGGGAAGAGACAATCTGGGTTGGTTGCGCAGTGAAATGATGCCTCAACACATCGGGAGGAAGGAGAGGCAGTGGCGTGCTCCCTCGCAATCGGCGACTAGATCGAGAGGAACTCCTCGGTGATTAACTTGTACCCATGGTAGGATTAGGTATTGTTCTGCTAAAGGGGTGGCTGCGTCAATGATCTGGAGATGGCGAATCGGAAGGGCTTCTGCTCGGAGCAAATGCTGACGCGTTCTGGTGGCACTATATCTTCGGAGACGTGTGGACGACGGCGGTTAAGGAGAAAGGGAAAATCGACGAATCGAAGCTAGGGCAGAGGGAAGGCCAGAATCGGGTCTTGCGGCGTCTGTGACGGTGCGAGGAAGCTTGGAGAGGGACAACTTCTCGCTTATGACCGAAGAGGGTGGATCGGCGTCGGCGATCGACAGTTGGTAGTCGGTGGCGCACGCGAGGGAGAGGGATTCAGCGCAACTTTGATCGGGAATGGGATTAGGGCATGGTTTATAAACTTAAGTTTAATTAGTTAGACCATAAGTTAATTCTCAATCAAGTCTCACTTAAATGGTTATTTCAAACAGGCTTTCTCTAAGCCCGATCGGTTCATCCCCTTAAACGTGTCATACAAAATCCATTTAAATCCCAGATAATTTTTAAAAATTCCTGAAAAATCCAATAAGATTATTATGATTTGTCGTATCTTACAGAACTGATCATTGATGTAACATTATCTTTATTCAAAATGCTTCAGTTATTTCGCCTAAAGTATTTACTCTGGTCATTACATCCTCATACATATTCTTAATTAGTTCAATATATGTTACGTAATACCTCTCTTTTCTAGAATTCTTCATATAATTTTTCTTACGACTCTATCATAAAATTTGTCTAAGTCAATGAATACTATGTGTAGATTTTATTTTTATTCCCGATATTTTTCAATTAGTTATCTAAGAAGATGTATAACCTCTATTGTTGACCTTCCAAACATGAACCCAAATTGATTTTCGATCACCATGGTCTCCTTCCTTAATCTATTTTTTATTACTTTTCTCCAAAGTTTCATGGTATAACTCATTAGTTTAATACCCCTATAGTTTACACAATTTTGTACGTCTCTCTTATTTTATATAAGGGAACTAGAGTACTTATCCTCCATTGATCATGTAGATTTTCATTTTTAATATCATATTAAATAATTTTACAAGCCATTCAATATCTTGTTTCCCTAAACACTTCCATACCTCTATCGGAATATCATATAGTCTAATGAATTTTCCATTGTACATCCTATTTAAAGCTTGTTCTACTTCTGAAGTTTGAATCCTATGATAAAAATTTAAATTTCTATACTTGTTTGACCTACTTAAATTACCTAAGTTAAGTTGGTCACCTAAGCGTTCATTAAAAAGTTAATGAAAATACCTCTTCCACTACTTTTTTATTTCTTCGTTATTTACTAGTACCGTATTACATTCATCTTTAATACATTTTTATTTGGATAAGGTCTCTTATCTTTCTTTCTTTCACTTTAGCTATTTTATAAATGTCTCTTTCCCCTTCTTTTGTATCCAATTTTTGATATAATTGTTCAAAAGTTTCATTCTTTACTTTATTCATTACTTTATTAGTCTCTTTCTTGATTATTGTATATTTTTTAAAATTTTTATTGTTCTTACAAATATATAATTCTTGATTAAACTGTTCATTTTTTCCTTCACTTTCTCTTGTACTTTCTTATTCCACCACAAAGATTCTTTATTTAGTGGTGCATATCCCTTTGACTCACCGAGTACACTTTTAGCAACTATTTTTTCAACTTTGATATCATCTTATCTCATGTCGTATTAGAGTCACCATATATTTCACCTGATAGTTGTACTCCTATCTTCTTCTTAAATATATTTTGCTTTTCATTCTTTAACTTCCACCACTTAATTCTATAAGTCGTATATATTTTCTTTCTATTGATATATCTGCTCACTGGAGAAAATATCTCATCATAGTCAATCATCTTCCTCTGTGAGTAACTCTTTGTTATTAGTCGAGCCTTAAATTTGTCCTCCTCCTTTTCTGTCATGGTTTCTTTTTTCTTGTATACTGGCTTGCATCCTATAGTCCTTTTCCCTTCAAGAAGTTTCACCAGATTTCATGTTTGGTTCTTATGCAATGACTTTATCCTCCCTGTCACGGCACTCATCTACTTGTTCTTATCTGAGTTGTGTACTATACCTCCTGAAAAGTAGTAGGATTTTTGTTATCAGTGATAAGTGTATAAGACCTTAAAACTATACCTAGTAGGTGGTTTGATTGTACTTCTGGTCCTTTCTTCGACTATAGTATGATGCTCCATGTCTTTTGAACTACCATCATTAGAACAATTAGTTTCTAGCTCCACTTGCACAATATCCTTATTGTTGTGGCAATTTTATGATATTTCTTTTTCTTCTCCTTGAGTAATCTCTAACATGACTCTTTTATTTAATACTACATCTATGCTGATCACCACCTTATTTTCCATAGAATCCCAAACATTGAATTCTTTCACTCATTTATGATAACCTAGATAAATACACTATTTTGACTTCACATCCAATTTTGATCCATCTTCACTAGTCACATGTATGTAGGTTGAACATCTAAATACTCTTAGACTAGAGTAATCAATCAAATTTTCTATTCATACTTCCTCTGATACTTTGTCATCTAGTGTTGCCCTCGGTGCTCAATTAATCAAGAAGCACATTAAGTTTATTGCCTCTGCCCATGAGTTTTTTGTAAGTCCTGCATTCAATCTGTGACATCAAACTTTCTCGATTATTGTTTTGTTCATCCTTTCCACTATACTGTTTTGTTATGGTGTCTTGTGAACTGTGAAGTGTCTCTTGATGTCATGTTGCTCACAAAATTCCTGAAACTTTGAGTTTGTATATTCAGTCTCATTGTTTGATCTTAGACATTTAAGTTTTGTTCTAATTTGATTCTTTACTTCAGTTTTTCACATATTGAACTTTGAAAAAAAATTTGACTTGTGAAACATGAAGTGCACTTAGACTTGTTGGTGCAATATCCTTTAGGTCAAGGTTGACTGAGTTGACCAAGCTTGGGTCTTGGTCATAGTTTCGATGTTTGACAATACATGTAGACACATGGACAATGCAGGTGCAGTTGTTCATGTGGGGAGATTCTGATCAGGGATTGATCAGTGTGATTGAAGGAGAGTCAAGTAGGTCAAGAGTGACCGGATACCTGACTAGGAAGTCCTAACTGGTATGTTAGGCAGCAGAAGTGAAAGTCCTGGTGAGTGAAGCCAGGCAGAAGGAAAGCCCTAGTGAGTGAAGCTAGGCAGATTGGAAATCCTGGTGAGTGAAGCCAGGTGAAAGTCCTAGTGAGTGAAGCTAGGCAGATTGGAAAGCCCTAGTGAGTGAAGCTAGGCAGGTGAAAGTCCTGGTGAGTGAAGCCAGGTGAAAGTCCTAGTGAGTGAAGCTAGGCGGATTGGAAATCCTGGTGAGTGAAGCCAGGTGAAAGTCCTAGTGAGTGAAGCTAGGCAGAAGGAAGTCCTAGTGAGTGAAGCTAGGCAGAAGGAAATCCTGGTGAGTGAAGCCAGGTGAAAGTCCTGGTGAGTGAAGCCAGGCAAGGGAAAATCCAGATGGATCAAGGATGATCAGACATCTGGTGGAAGTCCAAGTAGGACAAGAGAGTGACCGGATACTTGGCACGACGAGTAAAGTCCAAGTGGGTCAAAGGGATTGACCAGACACTTGGTGGGAAGTCCTAGCAGGTCAAAGGAGTGACCAGATGCTAGGCATGATGTATCAACAGGTCAAGGTTGACCGGATGTTGGTTTGAGAGGCTTGGGACTTGGTTTTGGGCAAAAACCAAGTGCTGGATCGATCAGTGGATCGATCCAGGCCTTTCCTAGCGAACAGAGAGCCTCTGGATCGATTCGTGGATCGATCCAGATGTCCAAATCGATCAGTGGATCAATTGCGGCTGCTTCGCGCGATAAGCGCTGGATCGATCCAGGCGTTTTTCCGAGCACAGAGGCGCCTGGATCGATCCGTGGATCGATCCAAAGCCTCCCGATCGATTGGGAATATTCGAATCGATCGGGATCCGACCGTTGCGTCGTTTATAGCTGCAGGCGTGTGATGGCTGCGGCATCTCTTCACCGACTCCTCCACAGCGCTCTCAAAGCTCAGATCGCCAGTTCTTGAAGGATCTTGGAAGTTTTCCAAGTCAAGAGGCGGATCAAAGCCAAGAAGAGAAGCTAGGGTTAGGGTTTATACTCATTGTAAGCTTGTAAGCTTGTATTTCTTGTATCCTTTCCCTCTCTTCTTGTACTGAGTCTTGTAGGGCTTCTCCGCCCTTGGTAGTTACCATAAAGGAGAGTTTTATTAGTGGAGGGTGCGTGCGTAGGTGTGGATCCTTGGACTAGTCACCTCTTGTGAGGTGGATACCAAGTAAACCAACCTTGTTAGCGTTGTGTGATTTGTTTCTTTGTATTTCCGCTGCACATCTTTGAAGGAACAAGCAACGCCAAGCACCGAGCGAACGCGACGAGCTATTCACCCCCCCCCCCTCTAGCTACTTTTGGTCCTAACAAGACTTTTTGTGTATAATCATCGATGAAACTCATAAAATATACACATCCTCTATGTGATGTTGCATTGGCCAATCCCTAGAGATCTGTATGAACATATATAGTCTAGAATTCCCTTCGTCTTGTGTGTGACTATCTTGAACTGCACTTTGCTTTATTTTCTAAGAACACAATAATTACATAAGTCGAGTTTACATATTTTGACACTCTTCAATAAACCTCTTTTTTGAAGCTCCAACATCCCATGCTCGCTCATATGATCCAACAACATATGCCACAAGACTATATTATCATATTCAAATTCTACAGTAGTCGCTCCACCTATAATTGTGGTACTAAGCAATCTATAAATATTCCCTTGGTTCTTATCCTTCATTACCGTTAGAGCATCTTTATTGACTTTCATTACTCCGCTTGCATATTCGTAACAACAATCGTTGCCATCTAGCGTGTCAATGAAATCACGGTCTTCCTCAGATCTTGTATATGGCTAATAACACTCAACATTCTAACCACACCATGAAACATCTTGATTTTGATATTTCCTATTCTAATGATTCTTATTAGGTGTCTATCTTGATACTCATTAGAACAAAATCAGAATTGACCAACCAGTAGTTGTCGAACCAATCCTTATTAGGCGCCATATACTAAGGTTCCAAGTGTTGGTGTGGTTAACACAATGATCAAATCTAAATTTTGATGAATGCCAAGTGGATTAAAGTTAGATGTATTGTTGATATAACATTGTTACCGAGTATGCAGGGTTGACTAACTTGATGGGTCAAGAGGATCAGACACTAGGTAGAAAGTCTAGATGTGGGATTCTGGCAGGAGGTCGGGATATTTGATTCCCGATGGGATGAAGTCTGGATGTACGATTCTGGCAGGAAGTCGGGATGTTCGATTTTCAATTGGTGAAGTTTGAATGTACGATTCCAATAGGAAGACCTAGTGGGTCAGATTGGACATCAAAGAGGTAACTTGACACTTGATAAGTGAAGGTAGGTTATTGGAGGAGAGTGACTTAGTGAAGACGCATCCCGGTTAAGGGGACAATAGGTATTGATCCAATATAGGTCTATTTCAAAAACCTAAATTGAGACACTGATTAGATCATGATTTCGGAGAGATAAGATCTAATTACTAAACTATTTATTGTTATTGTTTTAACTTTGTTTTGCAGAGTATATTTTGTTTGTATTGAATTAACACATTTTGTAGGGAAAAAGATCACAAAATGCCTAGAGTGAACAGTACCCGAGGCGCCTTCAATTTATTGGAAGACGCCTTCAATACTGTTCATGGAAGGCGCTTTCAGTTGAATAACTCATAAGACTTTGGCGATGATAAGGTATTTATTTTGCGGGATAAACTTTGCCTATGGAAGGCACTTTCAGTGCTATGGAAGGCGCCTTCAATCCTCTTTAAAAGAGATATTCACTCAAGGCTTTGGAACAACTCAAGTACACTTCTACTACAAGCTTCTACGCGTTCATTCGATGTTCCGAGAGCTTCGACTTCCTGTTGCTACTCTGCTACAACACTGCTATGCCCGACTATTGCTGAGGAGCCATCTAACACTGAGCCTGATTCGATCATTGTCGAAGGTGTTGGGTAAAGGAATGTGTAGCGTGTTACACTTGTCCTGACTTTTCTTTGTACTCGATCCCCTCTTCCGACGGTTTTGGAAGAGATATTTAGTGGATTACCCATCGATAGTCCGTGAGACCTGGGTTTCGGAGTAGGAGTCGTTGAAGGCTGTGCACCAAGTAAAACCAACCAAGTTTGCATACTAATTTTTGCCTTTGTCTTTGTTCTTCAATTTAGGGCAGTTGTCTTTAACGTGTCATTCTTCATTGCAGTGGTAGCATCTGATTTTTCTTCTCTTTCTACCCTGTAGATGGTTAGATTTTCTAGATTTAAATAACTTTTTAAATTGATTTACCATTATCGTCGTTTCCTCGCCGTTAAAAGAAGATTCTGACTCTTGTTCATCCATCTTCGCCTTAAGGACAATATTGTGCTTCGGCTCATTCTTTAAATATGCACATCTTGATTCATGGACTTCAAAAGTTGAAAATAACTCTTCTAAGATAACAGATTCTAAATCCTTAGACATATAGTAGACATCTACTAATGATGCCCATTTTGTATTTGTAGGGAATGCATAAGAGCGTACCTTAGCGAATCTCAGTTGCTTACTTTTCTCCGAGATTTGAAAGTCCGGTAATGAGCTCCTTAATCCTCATGTGAAGGTGTGCAATGGTTTCGTCTTCTTCAAATCGAAGGTTGGTGAGCTGGTTGCGAGTAAGTCCCGTCTCGCGAGCTTGGCTTTGGACGTCCCTTCGTGTAGTTCAAGGAACTTCTCCCAAAGTTCCTTTACTGAGTTGTAGGCCCCGATCCAGTTGACTTCTTGTGGCGGTAGGGCGCTCAACAGATGGAACTCTACTTTACCGTTTGCCATGTAGTCGACCTGCTCCTTCTTCGTCCACTGGTATTCTTCCTTACCTTCGGGTGCTACAAAACTGAAGTTCATTATTAAAAGCAATTCAAAATCAGTTTTAAAGAATACCCGCATTCTCTTTTTCCATCTCGCGAACTCCCTCTCGAACTTCAGTGGGTATATGCTCGGTCTGACCATTGATTCGGTACTTCGATTGGCGGTTAGTCCTCCTGAAGCATCCTAGCTCTGATACCACTTGTTAGGACCCTTGGAAGCCGACTAGAGAAGGGGTGAATAGCCTCTGCACAAATTAAACAAAAATACCTTCTTCAAACTTATAACTTAAACAAAATGAACACTTGCATAAGAAATAGTAAAGAAACTGAAAAGAAAGAGACTCAGCAAATTACTTGGTTACAACCAAGGAGGTTGTTAATCCAAGGTGAAAAAGTGTACTAAAAATTCTCTTTCAGGCGGAGAAGTCTTTTACAACACTCAAAGCTCACAAAGCAAAGCTAAACTTTAACAGATTCAAGTACAAGTGTTGTTTTAAACTATTCCGCGTTGTTGTAAAACTTTGGGAGCAATGCTGCTTATATAGCCTTGCTTGGGCTCCTGGAAGAGTTTCAGACGCCTGGAGTGGGAAAAATCTCTATCCCCAATGCATTGGTCAAAGTCCACGTCGATCTTGATAAAATTTAAGTTTCGGGCACCTGTAAGGGTTCCGGGCATCCGGACTGCTCCGGGCACCCCGAAGGGGAAAGTCAACATTTTGTTGACTTTCTCTCTAGGCCTCCAGCTTCGGCTCCGCTTGCTTCGGTCCGGGTCTTTCACTCCAATTCCGCTTGCTTGGGTGATTTTGGCCATCCGGAATAAAGCTCACCCAAACTCAACTTCCGACCTTCTCGAGCAAGCTTCCACTCCTGGCTTCTCGTCCCTTGGAAACGTCGCATGCCTCCTTCTCGTCTACCTGAGTACTCTTCCGCAGCTCCTCATCCCTCGGACGCACCGAGCTCGTCGGCTCTCTCTCATGTCGTCCTTCTCACTAGCTGCGTCTTTTTCCTGACACCCTGCGCTTCTAAGTTCCTGTATACTTAGACATAAGGTCAAATACAACAGGACCTAACTTAACTTGTTTGATCACATCAGAACAACCTTGGGGTACCAACACAACATCCCATGCTCACTCATATGATCCAACAACATATGCCACAAGACTGTATTATCATATTCAAATTCTACAGTAGTCGCTCCACCTACAATTGTAGTACTGAGCAATCTATAAATATTCCCTTGGCTTTTATCCTTCATTACCGTCAGAGCATCTTTACTGACTTTCATTACTTCGCTTGCATATTCGTAACAACAACTGTTGCCATCTAGCGTGTCAATGAAATCATGTTCTTCCTCAGATCTTGTACATGGCCAATATCACTCAACGTTCTAACCACACCATGAAACATCTTGATTTTGATATTTCCTATTCCAATGATTCTTATTAGGCGTTTATCTTGATACCCATAAGAATAGAATCAGAATTGACCAACCAGTAAGTGTCGAACCAATCCTTATTAGGCGCCATATACTAAGGGCATGTTGAATCTAGGTTCCAAGTGTTGGTGTAGTTAACACAATGATCAAATCTAAATTTTGATGAATGACAAGTGGATTAAAGTTAGATGTATTGTTGATCTAATCTTGTTACCGAGTGTTCAAGGTTGACTAACTTGATGGGTCAAGAGGATCAGACACTAGGTAGAAAGTCCAGATGTGGGATTCTGACAGGAGGTCGGGATGTTTGATTCCCGATGGAATGAAGTCTGGATGTGCAATTCTAGCAGGAGGTTGGGATGTTCAATTCCCAATTGGTGAAGTCCGAATGTGCGATTCCGGCAGGAAGACCTGGTGGATCAAATTGGACGTCAAGGAGGTAATTTGACACTTGATAAGTGAAAGTAAGTTACTAGAGAAGAGTGACTTAGTGAGGATGCATCTCGATTGAGGGGATAATATGCGTTGGTCCAATTTAGGTCTATTTCGAAAACCTAAATTGAGACACTGATTAGATCATGGTCTCGGAGAGATAAGATCTAATTACTAAACTATTTATTATTATTGTGCTAACTTTGTCTTGTAGAGTATATTTTGTTTGTGTTGGATTAACACATTTTGCAAGGTAAAAGAGCACAAAATGTCTCTGGTGAACGGTACTCGAGATGCTTTCAATCTATTGGAAGGCACCTTCAGTACTGTTCATGTAAGGCGCCTTCGGGAACTTGGAAGGCGCCTTCAGTTGAATAACTCATAAGACTTTGGCGACGATAAGGTACTAATTTTACGGGATAAACTTTGCATATGGAAGACGCCTTTAGTGCTATGGAAGGCGCCTTCAATCCTCTTTAAAAGAGGTATTCACTCAAGGCTTTGGAACAACTCAAGTACACTTCTACTACAAGCTTCTACGCATTCATTCGATGTTCCAAGTGCTTCAACTTCCTGCTGCTGTCTACTACGACGCTGCTATGCCCGACTACTGCTGAGAAGCCATCCAACACTGAGTCTGATCTGATCATTGTCGAAGGTGTTGGGTAAAGGAAAGTGTAGTGTGTTACACTTGTCCTGACTTTTCTTTATACTCGATACCCTTTTCCGACAATTTCGGAAGAGGTATTTAGTGGATTACCTATCGATAGGTTTGCGAGACCTGAGTCTTGGAGTATGAGTCGCCGAAGACTCTGAACCAAGTAAAACCAACCGAATTTACATACTAATTTTAATGAGTCATCTTTACTCTCTGTACTATGTTTCTTTCTCTCTAGACAATTTCTTAAAGTGACCCTTTACTCCACACTTGTAGCATATGATCTCATTCTTCTTTCTTGATTTAGATCAGGCTTTACTATCATTGCCCCGACTCATATCAAGTTTTGCTCCTACCACGTTCTTAGTTACCTTTCAACACAAGCCCTTCACCTTATGAATTCCTTATTGCTAGCTTTCTTCCTTTAATGAAAATCCAACATAGCACTTGCGACTTCCTCTAGTTTGAGAGTTTATTTTTCTCACATTAGAGTCATAATCAAATTCTTGTATATAGAAGATGACGATAGATAAAGTCTAATCATTGTTATTGCCTTTGCCTGTAGGTCCTCCTAATGTGACTTCTTTATCGCTTCTGATTTCTTCTCGCCTAACACATTCATCATGTCTTACTGTACCAATAGATCCTCTATCATAATCCAAAGTTTTTAATTTCATCAAAATTTATTATATCAAATTTTACAGAAGAAATTATAGATATGATAACCTGAAGCTTTGATACCCGTTGTTAAAATTGTGCTGCAATTATAGTGAAAATTGCAAAAGAGAAATCGAACAAGAAGAATTGACAGAGGAGAAATTAAGACAAAGTATTGTTATGATTGGACGATATGCCAAGAACTTTTTATTAGAATTAGATCTAAAATTATAATAGTCCTATTTACATACATAGTATTTTGACAAAAACTATCAAATCGGGTCAAAATCTCGTTATTCTCAAAGCCATGGGCACAGGCACGGCCAGGCCATACCCAGGGGCATACCCAAGCTAAGATCATCTCCAATCCACATCATCAAATTTGATGTAATTTTCACATCAAAATGATATAATTTTAACACCAAATACTATTTCAACTCCAACTCATCATCATCATATCACACCAAAAAGAAATATTCTTTAGAATATTCTATTATTCTTATTAATTTTTTTATATGATAATTATTATATTTAAAATTAATACTTCTTAATAATTGATATTTTAAATTTTTTAAAATTCAGTATCCAACTAATTTATATATATATAATTTTTATTTTTATTTTTATTATATAATTACTCAAGCATAAATATATTTTAAAAATATTATAAAATCACACATAATTAGGATAAAATATTTTACTATTTTATATTTAAAACAAACAAGGATACTTAGTTGAAAATACAATATTACAAGACTTTAACTTTCAGAATGACTATATTGTTCTCATAAATGCTCAATTAATGTATTTCAAAGGGCAATATGAGCTTCTTTGTCTTTGATTTGTCTATATCGAGCTAGAAACTCTTCAAATCGAGTACCATCATCTACTGCGAGCTCAACATCTGGAGTCGGCACCTCAAAGTATTCCACGATTGGTGCATTTAAATCACGTCCATCTTCAATTATCATATTATACATAATAATACATGATGTCAGTATATCATGTAAAATATTTTTCTGCCAAAAACGTGAAGGTCCTGCAACAATTGCAAAGCGTGATTGGAGCACGGCAAATGCTCGCTCAAGATCCTTTCTACACGCTTCTTGCTTCATTGCAAATAATTTATTCTTTCGACCTTGTGGAGCATGAATCGTTTGAACAAGTGTTGACCATTTTGGATATATACCATCAGCTAAATAATAACTCATATTGTACTCTTTTCCTTGAATGACATAATGAGCAGGAATTGTAATACCTGCAGCAAGATTAGCAAAAAGATGAGAAGACTCAAGTACATTAATATCATTGTTCGATCCTAGCAACCCAAAATACGCATGCCAAATCCACAGATCATAATCGGCTACAACTTCTAGAATAATTGTTGGCTTTCCACTACGACCAGAATATTGTCCTGCCCAAGCTGTTGGACAATTTTGTCATCTCCAATGCATGCAATCTAGGTTACCTAACATACCTGGAAAACCTTGTAGCTCACCAATATGAAGTAACCTAGCAACATCGTGAGCATTTGGAGATCGTAGGTACTGCCCTCCAAAAACTACAACCACATCATGACAAAATCGTTTCACACTTTCAATAGCAGTTGATTCCCTTATTTTAATGTACTCATCAGCAGCATCTACAGGTACACCGTATGCTAATATCCGAAATGCAGTTGTTATTTTTTGCAAGCTTGACAAACCAAGTCTTCCAAGCCCATCTCTTCTCTGAATAAAATAGTTGTCATGATTAGTAATAGCATCACAGATACGCATAAATAAATTCCGTCTCATTCTGAATCTTCTTCGAAACATTGCTGTTGGAATGTATACTGAAAGCCTAAGCTTTGTAAACATTTATTATGAATAAAGAATCACATTTGGTCTAATTGTCTACATTTGTTTGTAGTTGTTCATTTAATTTATATTGTAGATAACATAGTATGTGGTGTCACATACAGAAGATGATGTTATCAGTACCTTATAAATTATAAACAGTAGCTCACGACCAAAATGGAAAAGGAACAAACCATTAGAAGGTCGTAGTGTAATTAGGTATTAGTTTATCTTGACTATATAATTACACTAGTACACTCAGAGTGTATTGAGTAGGACCATTTGAGGTCGTTTCTTTTATACTGACTTTATAAAGGAACAAAGACCTCAGTTATTATGGAAGTGTGTGCTCTTAATCCTAATATAATAACAAGCACATATATTTGATATTTATTTCTTTAATTTATCAATGGGTGAGATTTAGTTCGTTGAATCAATAAACTCGATAAGTTGGGAAATGGTATCACTTATAGTGTGTGTTGTTGATTATAGAAGGAAACTGTGTCCTAGAGATACTAGGTTGATAATGTCCTCAAGAGGAGCTCATAAAGATTGTCATGTTAAACCTGCAGGTGGACTTAGTCCGACATGACAATAAGGTTGAGTGGTACTACTCTTGGACTTAGATATTAATTAAATGAGTTGTCAATAACTCACTTAATTAGTGGACATTCGATATCTTAAACAGGGAGACTAACACACTCATAATAAGAAGGAGCCCAAAATGTAATTTGGGATTGGTGCGGTAGTTCAATGATAGTTCTCTAGTGGAATGAATTATCATTGATAAAATTAAGTTGTGTGTTGGGGCGAACGGGATGCTTAATTTTATCGGAGACCAAAACCAATTCCTCCTCTCGGTCCCTATCGTAGCCTCTTATTTATAGAGTTCTATACCCACCTATACCCACCTTCTATACCCACTAATAAGGGGCCGGCCAAGCTAGCTTGGGAACCAAGCTAGGGCCGGCCTAGCCTTGAACCCAAGCTAGTAGGGCGGCCAAATTAAATTAAAAGGATTTTAATTTTAATTTTATTATTATGTGGAAGATATAATTTAAAGAGAATTAAAATTAAAATATCTCTCTTGTAAAAGATTTATAAAAGATTAAAGAAAGAGATTAGATCTCTTTCCTTATTTGTAGATTGGAGAGATGTTTTATTTTTTCTTTAAAAATTATTCACATGTTGATAAAATTAAAATTATAGAAATTTCCTTTTATCAACCATGAAGAGATTTTAAAGAGAAATTTTATTTTTTAAAATTTCCGGAAACAAATTAGGAAGTTTTAATTGTTGATTAAAACTTGTCCAATTTGTTCTCCAATGATGTGGCCGGCCATTGAATATTGATTTGGAAAATTTATTTTATTTTTCTAAATTAAATCATGTCAAGGAAATTGAGGAAATTTTATTGTAATTAAATTTCCTAATTTGCCTAGGCCAAGGAATATAAAAGAAGATGTGAGGGTGCCTTCATGAGACACAACCTCTATTGTTTTCTCTCCCTTTTTCCTTGGTGTTGTGGCCGGCCATTACCCTCTCCCTCTCTTCCTCTTGTGGTGGCCGAATACTTCATCTCTCTTGGAGTTCTTGTGGTGGCCGGATACTACTTGGAGAAGAAGAAAAAGAAGGAGAGAAAGTTAGCATCTCTTGGAGCTTGGTTAGTATTTTGATTTTCTTCTTTGGTAAAGTTCTTCCTTTGTGGCCGAACCTTGCTTGGAGGAGAAGAAGGTGGTTGGTGGTTTCTCATCTTGGTAGATCGTTGCCCACACAACGTCCGAGGTTAGAAGAGGAATACGGTAGAAGATCAAGAGGTTTTTCTACAAGGTATAATTAGTAATTTTTATTTCCGCATCATGCTAGTTATTTATGGAAATAATACCAAATACAAGAGGCTTATGATCTAGTATTTCGAATATATTTTTCGATGTTGTGTTCTTTTGTTTTCTTTCTTTTCCTTGTGATTTGATTGTTCTCTTTGGTTAACCTAAAGTTATTTTAGGAAATTAAATATTAGCTTTCTATTAAAGGTTTTGTCTAGTCGGTGGTGGTTGCTCCCATATCCAAGAAGGTCATGTGCCTCGCCACGTCAGTACTGGGAACCTTTTATGGAAATTAGTATTTAATGGAATTAATAACTTAAGGAGACTTGGGTCGAACGTGTTAAGTTCCGCAGGAGATCCAAGTTAAAACCTAAAAGAACAAATAGATTAAGTTTTGGATCAAACGTGTTAAGTTCCGCAGGCGATCCAAAATTTAATTTAAAAGAACACATGGTAGCTAGGAAAAAGGTTCAGACCTTTGTACAAAATTTTTGTACAGTGGAACCTCTAGGTTTTCCGAGTAGCAACCAACAATTGCATCATTATACAATGCATTTTCGGCGAAATAATCATTGAATAGATTACGATCAGCAGCTTCACGATTATGATTGATCATCTTATGACCAGGAATTGAGTCTCGATGCCTGCTTTGATTGCTTCCTTCATTGAGATAATTTAAGACAATTTGATTATTGGTAGAAATCACCTGAGCGATCAATTGTTGCCTTGCACTAAAACTTTCTGCATAGTTATCATCATCAGAGCTTGAAGATGATAAATTTGATGAACCTTCAATATTGTTATCCATTTTCTGAGATAATTGAATGGATGAGGTACATGTATGTATTTATAATGTATGTTATAAACGCATTTGGACAAATATGCACAGATGACGTGACACAACAATGACAACATCGAGACAAGTTTAGCAAGCGACGTGACCAGGCATTGAACACACATTTTTGTGTGCCCAGATGACGTGACCTAACAATGAGCGCATTTGGACAAATATTCACAGATGACGTGACACAACAATGATAACATCGGGACAAGTTTAGCAGGCGACGTGACCGGACATTGAGCACACATTTTTGTGTGCCCAGATGATGTGACCTAACAATGAACACATTTGGACAAATATGCACAGATGACATGCCACAACAATGACAACATCGGGACAAGTTTAGCAGGCGACGTGACCGGGCATTGAACACACATTTTTGTGTGCCCAAATGACATGACCTAACAATAAACACATTTGGACAAATATGCACAAATGACATGACACAACAATGATAACATCGGGACAAGTTTGGCAGGCGATGTGACCGAGCATTGAACACACATTTTTGTGTGTCTAGATGACGTGACCTAACAATGAACACATTTAGACAAATATGCACAGATGACGTGATACAACAATGACAACATCGGGACAAGTTTGACAGGCGACGTGACCGGGCATTGAACACACATTGTTGTGTGCCCAAATGACGTGACCTAACAATGAACACATTTGGACAAATATGCACAGATGACGTGACACAACAATGACAACATCGGGACAAGTTTGGCAGACGACGTGACATGACACTGAATCAAAATTTGCATAATTTTATATTCGTATTTTTTCACTATATAATGGCTTACCAGATATTGGTATAACACATTGTATGTCAACAATTTTTGTGAGAGTTTCTCTTCTACTAAAATGAGTACAACCCCCCGACAAGCTTCATACTCATTTGAAGAAGATAAACACTTATGTTATGTTTACCTTCATATTTCACAAAATCCAATCATTGGGATCAACCAATCGAAGGATCGATTCTAGGCAAGAGTTGAGAAAGAGTTTCATGCAGATCCAAATTTTGTGCATCATAGCCGACCGCAAAGATCTTTGCAAAAAAGAATGCTTCTTATGCTAAGTGCAGTATCCAAAATGAAAGGTTACATTCGACAAATTGAACATCTGATCCTAGTGGAGCATCGGAACAAGATATTGTAAGTTACTATGCTTATATTTATTTTAGACTATCTAAATTTTAAAATCTAAGTTTAAATTTATTAATACATATTATTATCTTCATAACTGATGTTCAATTATTTTCTTGCAGTTAACTCGTATCAAAATGTTATTTGCAGAAGACCCAAAATACACAAAGGGTTTCAAATTTGACCATGTCTGGAATATTCTCAAAGACATTGAAAAATTTGGCACTGACATTATGAATACTGCATCCATGAAATCGCGACAACAAAATGCTAATGCTGGTTCATCTGAACAACAATTCTTCGAGGAAGCATTTCATACACCTTCATCTCCTTGTGTGTCTGCTTTTGATCTTAATATCACTGATTCAGATAGCGGTGCTAGTTCTAATAAACGACCTCCAGGGGTGAAAAAAGCAAAAATGAAGAAAAAGAATGATGAACAAATTGCAAAGGTAATTAATATTAATATTCAACTTGTTGAGGCAATGAATGCAAGTACTGCTGCTACTACAAAAATGGCAGATACTATGCTTTACAAGGAAGAAACCAAAATTTTATTCAAAGATTTGAACTCGATCTCTAACCCGATTGATCCTGTCCGAATGCTGAACCAACGGACGCTGGGCACGTGGCGCTCCCCGGCTGCTGATGTGGATCTTCGACTGGTTGCACGAAGCTCCGGCGAACCTGTACAGAAGTCGGGCCGGGAAGGGGTTCCCGGCGGCGACCCTCCGATGCTCAAGTCAGGCAAGCAAGCAGTGACAAAGTGGCTCTCGAAATATTAGAACGCATACCTCCGGCGAAGTATGAGGCTCTTTATATAGAGCGGTGAAAGAGCTCCTGCACGTCCACCGAGGCACATACGTGTCCGTAGCCCATATCTCGGTATGTGTCTGTCAGAAAGCTTACCTGACCCATACTGCTACAGTCCAAGCATGTCCTCGATGGGACAGCGGAACCCCGTCATAAGATTTGGAGTATGGCCTGCATGTGGAGCATACCCGCTGTCAGAAAAAGATGTCACTTGTCCTTTTGCCATTTCTCCCTGGAGGGCGTCCGGCCGGCCAGCTTCCGCGACATCCGGACGGACATATACGGTGGTCTACTCTCAATCGGGCTTTGTGGAGACTATTAGCAGTATGCTACCTTATGGCTTTGGCCGAGCGTGCAGTCCGCTCAGCCCTACGATCTTATCCTCTGAGCGCCGGAACCCTGACTTTCGACAGGGTGCCTTTATCAACTAGACACCGGCCGCCCGCCCGGCCGGTCGAACGCATCCCTCTCCGGCCGGCCACCTCCCACTTTGACTTCCACGTGGCGCTGACTCCACCGGACGGGGGGCCTCTGTTCTTACAACCGGATCACTTGCCTTCCCTTCAAGTCTAGTCGAAGGAGGCGATTAGTCCGACTGACTGGACTGTTAGCCTAGCCGGACGGCGCCTTCAGGCACGCTAATCCGCTCGGCTTTTCACAGGGATGGCCTTAAAAAGGTTAGTCAACAACAACCTTCCTCGGATCTCCTCGTAACCTGTGCCAATCTTCGACATTAAGGCTGAGCATGCGCTCATTAAATGCATCGAATGATCGAACGCCACGTGGCGCACTGTTGTCATCGTACGGCGGCGGCGGTGGATTACTTGAAAGCTAAAGGCCACCTTCCCGCCGAGCTGACCATTCCCCCAGAGGATCTGGCTACCGTGATGGGCGCCATTTCTGATGCTCTTTTTGATTTTGACGCATGAGGAGTGTTTATGTTTTTGTACTCTTGCTGTTCGGCACAACTTACTTTTGCTGTAACTTCTTTTGTTTGCCCAGCGTTTGGCGTAAATAGATCATCTTTCTGTTCTTGCAACTTTTGTTTTGGTTAGAAAATTTTCTTTCGTCATGTTTAAAGTGTTCTTTAAAACTCCTCCGCTCGGCTCCATACTCTAACATGAGGTCAAGCCGATTGTCTTCGAAAAACGTCTTTCGCCATGCGACTGCATAGCCGCTAGGCGAGCGAACGTCATTCGTTCACGTGCTCACATCTTTAATTCTTATTAACTATCTTTTGCTTTGCACCTTACCTCAAAGGGATTTTCCCCATATTTTTGCTAAGCGAGCCGCTCGGCTGTATGCTGGCCTTAAAGAACAGGCTCTGTCGTCGGTCGGCTCTTACCGCCGGAATGTATCACGTGGATGGCTATCCGCTCGGAGGGTTTATAGACGCCGGCTCGTCTCTCGATTTTTAACGTCGGAGCTTGACGGTCTTCCGCTCGGAGGGTTTATAGACGCCGGCTCGTCTCTCGATATTTAACGTCGGAGCTCGACGGTCTTCCGCTCGGAGGGTTTATAGACGCCGGCTCGTCTCTCGATAGTGAGTGGAGGTGCGCGGCGGTCTTCCGCTCGGAGGGTTTATAGACGCCGGCTCGTCTCTCGATATTTAACGTCGGAGCTCGACGGTCTTCCGCTCGGAGGGTTTATAGACGCCGGCTCGTCTCTCGATATTTAACGTCGGAGCTCGACGGTCTTCCGCTCGGAGGGTTTATAGACGCGGGCTCGTCTCTCGATATTTAACGTCGGAGCTCGACGGTCTTCCGCTCGGAGGGTTTATAGACGTCGGCTCGTCTCTCGATATTTAACGTCGGAGCTCGACGGTCTTCCGCTCGGACGTTTATAGACGCCGGCTCGTCTCTCGATATTTAACGTCGGAGCTCGACGGTCTTCAAGGCTACTTTTAACACAGCCGATCGGCGAAGATATTTGCCATCTTTATAATTTTGCTTCCTGCATTACAAGGACATAGGCGACCGAAATGTATATAAATTTACATTTAGCGCACCTTTCACCCAGCTCGGATAACGTACTCCCGGCCGAACGGCTCGGGGTCTTCTTCGTCGAGCGCTTGGCTCGGATAACATACTCCCGACCGAAATGCTCGGGGTCTTCATCATCGAGCGCTTGGCTCGGATATTATACCTCCGGCCGAACGGCTCGAGGCCTTCGTTGTCGAGCCTTTGGCTCGGATACTATATCTCCGGCCGAACGGCTCGGGGCCTTCGTCGTCGAGCGCTTGGCTCGGTTATTATACCTCCAGCCGAACGGCTCGGGGCCTCCGTTGTCGAGCCTTTGGCTCGGATACTATAACTCCGGCCGAACGGCTCGGGGCCTTCTTCGTCGATCCTTTGGCTCCGATGATATACGGCCGGCCGAACGGCACGGGCCTTCTTTCGGAAAATTACGATGAATTCTATGCCCGAAAGAAACTATATCTGAAAAACTAACCTGCCGATCAGCATAAGATCTGACTCAATTTCTCAACTCCCGAATACCCGTGGAGTGAGGTGGATACAATGTACTCGTCGAAATTTATCAAGGCCAGGAGGATGGCGAAACTTCCCGGTCGGTCCTCCATGGCCGCTCGGCCCCCCTAGAGGTGGAGGCGGCCTGCTGCGTTATCCTTCTACTTGAGCCTTCTGCTCCTGTTGCTCCACGAGCCTAGCTACTCTTGCCTCTGTCAGAGCGTCGAGTTTCTCCACGGAGAGCATCACCATGTGTGGTCGTCCAGCTTCGTCCATTGCTTCCGTTCGGATGCAGGAGCGTTCCCACAGACAGCGCCAATTTGATCCTGTCCGAATGCTGAACCAACGGACGCTGGGCATGTGGCGCTCCCCGGCTGCTGATGTGGATCTTCGACTGGTTGCACGAAGCTCCGGCGAACCTGCACAGAAGTCGAGCCGGGAAGGGGTTCCCGGCTGTGACCCTCCGACGCTCAAGTCAGGCAAGCAAGCAGTGACAAAGTGGGTCTCGAAATATTAGAACGCGTACCTCCGGCGAAGTATGAGGCTCTTTATATAGAGCGGTGAAAGAGCTCCTGCACGTCCACCGAGGCACATACGTGTCCGTAGGTCATACCTCGGTATGTGTCTGTCAGAAAGCTTACTTGACCCATACTGCTACAGTCCAAGCATGTCCTCGATGGGACAGCGGAACCCCGTCATAAGATTTGGAGTATGGCCTGCATGTGGAGCATACCCGCTGTCAGAAAAAGATGTCACTTGTCCTTTTGCCCTTTCTCCCTGGAGGGCGTTCGGCCGGCCAGCTTTCGCGACATCCGGACAGACATATACGGTGGTCTACTTGGGGAGATTCTCAATCGGGCTTTGTGGAGACTATTAGCAGTATGCTACCTTATGGCTTTGGCCGAGCGTGCAGTCCGCTCGGCCCTACGATCTTATCCTCTGAGCGCCGGAACCCTGACTTTCGACAGGGTGCCTTTATCAACTAGACACCGGTCGGCCGCTCGGCCGGTCGAACGCATCCCTCTCCGGCCGGCCACCTCCCACTTTGACTTCCACGTGGCGCTGACTCCACCGGACGGGGGGCCTCTGTTCTTACAACCGGATCACCGATGATGCGTGAATATATTCACAATGAGCAAATTAGAATTATGCAAAAGAAAATGCAAGTACAAGGATCTCATTCAGTTGCACATTAAGGAGAAGGATCTCAAATATCTCAAATACAGGGAGAAGGATCACAACTTAATCAATATCAAGGTGAAGATCAAGAATCTCAGAATCCTACGAATATTTTCTGATAATTTCATAATTATTTTAGCGGAATGGGGAGTGATCTTCCCGAATATTAGTATTATAATATTATTAAAGTAATTTTAAGTTTATACGTGCTTTATTAGTATCGTTTGTACCATGTACTTGTTTGTTAAGCTTAGTTAATTATGTTTTTAAGTTTGTATTAGTAATATTTTAATTTAATGTCATTACTATTTTTATTTTGTATGTCAATGTAATGGGTAATGTATTGTATATTTATGCATATAAATTTTTTTAATATTTTATTGTATTATGTTTATGAAATTAGTGATAATTTATAAATGTAATTATAATTAAAATATATTAAATAAAATTTAACTAATAATTTTAATAAATTAAATATTTACAAATATACATAATAAAATTTAAATATGCTATTAAATACACTTAATTTAAATTTATAATAAATAATAATTATATTTAATTATATTATAAATAAAGATAAAGAAAATAATAATTATTAATTAATTATATTTGATTTTATAATAATATAATAAAATCAAAAAAAAATTCTCTCCATCATCAAATATGGTGTTGTACTATTCACATCATTATATTTGAGGTAGATTTTGATGTATGAGTTGAAGTAATTTAATATTAAATTGATATTAAATTTGATGTTTTAATAATGGATCAGAGATGTCCTACCAAATCCAGACACGGGGAACCGCTGTATTTAGCGGTATAGTCGTGGGATGGTGGTCTACTGTGGCACGGCATCTCAACTCTCATACGCTCCGGCCGTACCATCGGACAGGGCCGTGTTGGCTCCTGCTCGTATGAGCCATCTCTTCAAAAGGAGATGAATAGACAGACAGACAGACAGTGGGCGGGGCGTTGGTGAAGCATGCCACCCGCTCCACTAAAAATGGAGGGGCGAGTTGTTGTCCTGCAACAACGCCCACCGACCCTACCTCCGTCGGCGCCGTCCCCCGATCCTCGCAGCGGCTTCGACGCCGCATCCAGAACCTTCCACAGCCTGCGTCCGAACGTTTCGCTTCCGCTGCCCGATCGCCCCCTCTCCTTCCTCGCCTACGTCTTGTCCCTCCTCCCCTGCCCCCTCCCCTCCCACCCCGCCCTCGTCGATGCCGCCACCGGCCACGCCATTTCCTTCGCCGATCTCCTCTCCCGGGTCCGCTCCCTCGCCGCCGCACTCCGCTCCCGCATCGGTCTCGCCAAGGGCCACGTCGTCTTCATCCTCGCCCCCGCAGGCCTCGACGTCCCCGCCCTCTACCTCGCTCTCCTCTCCATCGGCGCGGTTATTTCCGCCGCCAATCCCGCCTCCACCCCGGCCGAGATCGCCCACCTCGTCTCCCTCTCCGATCCCCGCATCGCCTTCGCCACATCCGACAGCGCGGGCAAGCTCCCCCGCTGCGTGGCCACCGTCCTCCTCGACTCGCCCCGCTTCCGCTCGTTATTCGACGGCGACGGAGAGGAAGTCGTGGAGGAGGAGGTCGAGCAATCGAACGTGGCCGTTATACAGTACTCCTCCGGGACGACTGGGATGGTGAAGGCAGCCGCGCTGTCGCATCGCAACTTCATCGCGATGGTCGCGGGATTCCACGCGACCAGGAAACCGAAGGCGGAGGTGTTTCTCTTGGGAGCCCCCTTGTTCCATTCCATGGGCTTCTTCTTTCTGCTGAAAGCCCTGGCGTTGGGCGAGACGACGGTTGTGATGGGGGGCAGGGGAGGCGTGAAGCAAATGCTACAGGCGGCAGAGAGGTATCGGGTGACCGCCATGACGGCGGCGCCACCCGTGGTGGTCGCGATGGCAAAGTGGCCGGAGCCGCTAGACTTAGAAGCTCTGGAGCACATCACCTGTGGCGGCGCGCCACTCCCTGAGGCATCAGCCGTGCGATTCATGAGGCGATTTCCACGCGTGGAGATCCGTCAGGTATTTACTTTACATTAACCAAGGAAATTCGTTTATACATTATTTACTTCTGTTCTAGAACCTCATTCAAAGCCCGGCCTTTGTCTTACTTGTCTTACTCTTAAAATTACAGAATTTACATAAAGTTTCGATTAGTTCTTCACAAAAGATTCATATTTTCTTACCAAAATTTGTTTCTAGAATTTGTCATTTTGCTCTTTCAATTAGATCAGAGCAAAAGGTTGCTCTGTAAATTCCCTTGGAGCAATCTGTATGAGATAAAAAAAAAAATTTAAGAGAAAAATCCCATAAATGATCAATTCCACTGCCAGGGTTGTGGAATCCGTGTCAGAGGGCCATCTGGTCATTATTCTTTTTATTCAATACTGGTCCATTAAATTTGGAGCTTTTTATCATGATATAATTTGTATGATTTATATATACTCTATTACGGAGTGATTTACAGTTTGGCTCTGTCCCATCTTGGTCCAGTATAATAAATAATGATTAGAAATGTCAGTAATGTGGAAGGATTTGTTCAAACCTCGCTCAAACTGTCAAACCTATAAGGCTTTTATTGTGACGTTGCACAAAGTTTTCTTTTCCTACCACATCTCTGAAGAAAGCAACACTTGATATAGCCAGCAATAATAGCTGCTCCCACTTTGACTCTCGAGCTGTTTTTGGCGTGACGAGTGAATTGTCCGCATGCATGGATCCATGATCTTTAACTTCAAATGTAAGGAAGAATGAAAGCGTAGGGGGGTCAGTACTGCATGACATTGGGAGTATAAAGAGTTCTATTCTATTGACTCCTTTCTACTTCCTATCTTTAACTGCCTTTCGAACCACCAAAGGGACAACTACACCTCTCTCTCTCTCTCTCTCTCTCTCTCTCTCTCTCTAAACTACCTGAAATCAGTTGTGTCACCTGAGTTTTTCTGGTTGTCTGATCTTTCTGCCACTTAATCCTATTTGTTGATGATTAACTTGATGTAGGAGTAGCCCTCCATAAAATTGTATATGTGATCTTGTCTGAGAGCTGGAGAGATGGCGCGCTGGATAGTTGACTGCGCTGTTGACTGCGTGAAGAGTTTGATTTAGGGAAAAAGGGGCTTCTTCCTCTCTGCACACACCAAAGAGAGCAGACAGGACGTCAGCGCCAAAAACTAGAAGAGAGGTCTCTAGCGTAGACTCTCTAATCCTCAAGTCAGTATGCTGGTCGAGCGGAAATAAGAACAATAGATGAGTGTGGATAGTTAGCGTAATTGAGAATAACTTAACATAATATTATCTACCTCGCCAACGAAGAGGCTCCCTCCTTTATATACTACCTCTCATAACCTCCACAATCATGAGGTGACAGAGAATCGAGTAAGGGAATATGTACAACCTGGAAGGCGTATAGTCACCATATGAGGAATCTTCCATTACTCGTGCCCACACACCCCTTTTGTAACTTACGCTATTAATGAGACGGTTGAAGGAATATGCTATCATAATGTGTCTGCTGATGGAGCGTAGCAATATTCTCTGACAAATGGTTGTTACTCTAACAAGTTGTTGTGATTCTCTGACAATATTGTCTACTGAGTGCATCTTGACCAGATCTTTGAACCGACTGACTGTATGGCCATCCTTCCCTTAAGCCGCTCGGTTATGCACCAAATAATGCTGGAGATATGCTCTTGAAGTAATATGAAGCTAAGTTCTCTGGTCGGTTCTATGACCGACCTGCCATGTACTGGGATACTTCCTTTGAGAAATGGTGAACTAAGTCCCGAGAGATTCGATCGATACTTTAAGCCATTCATTCATATGATAAGAGACTTGCCTTAATTTGAAGTGAGGACCTGAGATATGGAAGTTTGACCAAGTTTATAAGGAGAATTACCTTATACATTTATCTTTCATGCATATATGAGATGAGCGCACTGAGCTAGGTAAACCTGACTGACATTATTACCGATCAGCCATATTAAGGAGGACTGGTATGCGAGGAAACCCATAGGTCCAATCGGTTGTGGGGTCGATCGATCATATGCTAAAAGACTTGTACTAAGAGTGGGGAGCTGGATCCCCTTACTCTGGATGGACGTATGACTGACTGGACATCCCTTAAACTCAGTTGGCTATTGTATGATCGGATATATAATAGATGTCTTAATACAGGAATGGAGCAGTAGGTCTCTTAGGTCCGATCGGCTGCTAGACTGGTCACCCTCGTACTGAAGGCCTTAGTGCTGGGCGAAGAACAAAGTCCTGTTGACAGTGACACGATGGCTACCACCTCCACTTGATTTTGACTGACACGTCACCTTGACTTTGACTATCACGTCATACCCGGCCTACTCGTAACATCCCGTATCACTCGAGGAAACCGATAGGTTCGACCGGTGGTGGGGTCGGTCATATACTAAAAGACTTGTACTGAAAATGGAGAGCTGGATCCCCTTACTCCGTATGGATGTATGACTGATCGACTCTATGGAAGGTCAGACATCCCTTAAACTCGGTCGACTATTGAATGATTGGATATATAATAAATGTCTTAATACAGGAATGAAGCACTAAGTCTCTTAGGTCTAACCAGCTCCTCGGCCAGTCACCCTCATACCGAAGGCCTTAATATTGAATGAAGAGCAAAGTCTTATTGAGGGCGACACGCTGGCTACCATCTCCCCTTGACTTTGACTGCCACATCATACCCGGATCTGCCCGTAACATCCCATATCAATATGAAATGCCTTTTTTAACGATTAATTAATTCATCATTTACAAAAGCCAGCTATTGACAACCCACCTAACATTCTGACCAAATAGCCAGCTAAAAAAGGAATGTGCTCTCTAATTTTTTTTTTCTAGGAGAGTCGCAGTGCTATTGCTTAATGGATAAGGTTTCATTCCATCAATTCCAGGTTTCAAACTACTCTTAAGGAAAAAGATTTCGACTAGCAATGCTTCTTCTATGTGTGTCTAAAACCGAGAATTATCTGTAGATTTTAATGAAATTAGAAAATTCCTTAAGTTTCAACTGGCATAATGAAAAAGGAAATTTGACTAGGGAAATTTTGTTTTTTTTTTTAATAATTTGTATTAAACAGAGAATAGTCCTTTTTTGGTGAAATCAGTACAATATGTTCTTGTGAGAATTGGAAAATTCCTCAACTAGGGTGTGCAATGAACAAGTGATTTCTTGGGAAACCTTTTCTTTTATGTATGAACAATAAGCTTTAGACTTTACTCCAATCAGAATTTGAATTTTGACGGTCAACATGCATTTTGTTTTTTCCCCCTTAAAAAATGGTCGGGAAATACATGGATAGCGATGTCAAAACTACTATCTTTTTTTACATTACTTGTGCAGTGCATCGGCAAGATTCCAATAATAAATTCTTTGTCATTCAATGCGATTTACTTGAGAGGAGAAAGATAAATTATTGATTGAATTAGATTAGATGCAACGACCACAGCCCATAAGTTTCTTCTGATAGAATCAGATGTAACAACTACTGTTTTTTTAGTTTCCTTGTACAAATATGTTTCAATACTGAACTAGGTGTGCAGAATTGCAATTGAGTCAGTGACACAGATGGGGCCCTAATTTGCAACTAGTTCAATTTGTTTCCTTGTAGTGCTACAATAAGTAACGACTTTTGGTTAGACAACTGGTCTTTCTCGGTGGAAGGGCATATCGATGTTGTTAGTTAATTTACTAATGGATGCATGATGGCAGGGATATGGATCCACTGAAGGTGGAGGCATATCTAGGATGATCTGTAAAGAGGAGTGTCGTCGGGTTAGGTCCGCTGGTCGCCTCTCCCACAACGTTGAAGCTATGCTTGTGGATAATGCCACAGGAGAAAGATTGTCAATTGGCCAAACTGGAGAACTATGGGTTAGAAGCCCTTTCGTCATGCTAGGTAATGAAACAGAGCCAATTCATCATTTATACTTGGTTTAAAACTAAGTGAATGGATTATCTCACTGTTATCAGGTTATGTCGGAAATGAGCAAGCAAATGCAATCACCTTCGATGCCAATGGTTGGTTGAAGACTGGTGACCTCTGTTACTTTGATGAGGATGGATTTCTGCACGTTGTGGGTCGGTTGAAGGAATTGATTAAATATAAAGCCTATCAGGTAAATGCAATTAGTCGCTCTGCTCTACGTTGAATAAAATCTTCCCAGAATTTACCGGGTAAGTCCACTGTAGGTTCCACCTGCTGAGTTAGAGCATTTGCTTCAATGTCTACCGGGGATTGCTGATGCTGCAGTGGTTCCGTAAGTTCAACTGATTAGTCGAACTTTGACTTCTCTGTATTTTGGATCTGTCCCATAGTAATTTCTGCTTACCTTCGTGTCCTAACGCATTGTGGTTGTTGCGAAATTATAGTTATCCGGATGAGGAAGCAGGCCAAATACCTATGGCTTTAGTAGTTCCACAGCCAGGATCCAACCTCAGTGAAATAGAAATAATGGATCTCATCGCGAAGCAGGTTTTATATCTTTCTCAATTGTATTTCCTCCTCTGTTCTATTCTACTATCCAGAAACCTCATAATTTGTGCAAAGCAAGATTTGGACTGACTTCTATATATCTTTGTCGTGTTCTAGGTAGCGCCTTACAAGAAGATTCGTAAAGTAGTTTTCACTAACTATATACCGAAAACGCCATCGGGGAAGATCTTGAGAGCAGCATTGCGCAACCATGCAGTTTTCAACTCCTTGTCTAGACTATAATGTGGATTAGTTTTCCAAAACAATTACGATGTGGATAAAGTGATTTGTTTATATTCCAATATAATGTGTTGGATCTTATCTCTATATGATGGGGCTTGCTTGTATTTGTAAGCGTGCGGATTGATGTCATTAAGGATCAAATTCATTAAGTGATCTACTGAATTATTATGGCGGGTTTTAGTTATTGGACGTGAGGTTTATATGGATAGAATTCGTTAGCCTATACCGCTATTAATGGTTGGCTGATAAAGGATGTGAGTTTATGTATTAGTAAACATAATCAGTTCTCATCTTAACATTAGATCAAATAATATTAATAATTAAATCATCTTCATCAACTTGGATAGTATAAAAAAAATAGGATCATCAAACTATATTTTTTTTTTATAGATATTACAATACATCTTTTCAACTCTCATATTTATTATTCTTTTGGATTGTAAGTAATTTTTATAATCATCAAAAATAAATCTTAAATTCTCCCTCCTACCTACTTGTCTTATCATAAGATTATGAAATACTTTTAAAGGTATTTCCATATCATTTGTCATCTTAATCTTTCCATATCATTTATCATCTTAATCTGTATCTTTGTAGAAAAAAATATATTTTTATAATTTTGAGAGATAATAATTATACTTTTTAACATATTGATGGCAAAGTAAACTTGTTATTTTTTTATTACAAATATTCATTTTAATCACACAATCAAACGTTCTTTCAGCACTTGTTTGAAGGGGCATGCCCGTCCCATTGCTTCTCTGTCCGGCTCCGGATTCGGCTTTACCTTTCTGGGGATGAATAGACAGTGAGCGAACTGGTGAAGTATGTCACCTGTTCCACTAAAAATGGAACCTCCATCGGCGCCGTCCCTTGATCCGCGCAGCGGCTTCGACGCCGCATCCAGAATCTTCCACAGCCTGCGTCCTCACGTCCCGCTTCCGCCGCCCGATCGTCCCCTCTCCTTCCCCGCCTACGCCTTGTCCCTCCTCCCCTGCCCCCTCCCCTCCCACCCCGCCCTCGTCAATGCCGCCACCGGCCACGCCATCTCCTTCGCCGATCTCCTCTCCCAGGTCCGCTCCCTAGCCGCCGCACTCCGCTCCCGCATCGGCCTCGCCAAGGGCCACGTCGTCTTCATCCTCGCCCCCGCAAGCCTCGACGTCCCCGCCCTCTGCCTCGCGCTCCTCTCCATCGGCGCGGTTATTTCGCCCGTCAATCCCGCCTCCACCCCGGCCGAGCTCGCCCGCCTCGTCGCCCTCTCCGTTCCTCGCATCGCCTTCGCCACATCCGACAGCGCGGGCAAGCTCCCCCGCAACGTGACCGCCGTCCTCATCGATTCGCCCCGCTTCCGCTCGTTATTCGACGGCGACGGAGGAGGAGTCGTGGAGGTGGAGGTCGAGCAGTCGGACGTGGCCGTCATACATTACTCCTCTGGTACGACGGGAATGGTGAAGGCAGCCGCGCTGTCGCATCGCAACTTCATCGCGAAGGTCGCGGGATTCCACGCGACCAGGAAACCGAAGGCGGAGGCAGAGCTGTTTCTCCTGGGAGCCCCCTTGTTCCATGGGATGGGTTTATGCTTTCTGCTGAAAGCCCTGGCGTCGGGCGAGACGACTGTGGTGATGGGGGG
Organism: Zingiber officinale; assembly: GCF_018446385.1. Classification (NCBI taxonomy): domain Eukaryota; kingdom Viridiplantae; phylum Streptophyta; class Magnoliopsida; order Zingiberales; family Zingiberaceae; genus Zingiber; species Zingiber officinale. The sequence goes on from NC_055988.1 coordinate 111,069,929, forward strand.
CAGGGCAGGCGTGAAGCAAATGCTACAGGCGGCAGAGAGGTATCGGGTGACCGCCATGACGGCGTCGCCTCCCGTGGTGGTCGCGATGGCAAAGTGGCCGGAGCCGCTAGACCTAGAAGCTCTGGAGACAATCACCTGTGGCGGCGCGCCACTCCCTGTGGCAGCAGCCGTGCGATTCATGGTGCGATTTCCACGCGTCGAGATCCGTCAGGTATTTACTTTACCTTAATAAGGAAATTTGTTTATACATTATTTGCATAGTGGAATCCGCGTCAGAAGGCCAACTGGTCATTATTGTTTTTTACTGGGGTGTCGAGTCCTTGTTTTTTTTTTTTTCCGAAATCAGTACCACCTGTTCTCGTGAGAATGGGAAAGAAAAAAAAATTTGATAGTCTAATTGATTATTTTTATTTTTAAGATGATTAATTTGATTCCATCTATCATTAGAATATATCGAGAAAAGCCCATTCAAAAGTTTAGTATCTTTTGATTATATCTTTTATTTGTAAGAGAAATTTTTACAAATACTTAGTAATTAAGGTTCAAATCATGAATATCTTAATGACAATCTGGATATCTTATCATGACACGATGATCTCGGGGAGTGTGAGAATGGGAAAGAAGATCCTCAACGAACAAGTGATTTTAACTTTGGGAGACTTTTTTTAAAAAAAATATGTATGGAAACAGAGAATAAGTTTTAGACTTTTACTCCAATCAGACTTTACGGGATTAATGTTTCCTTGTAGCGGATCTACATTTTGGTTAGACAACTGGTCTTTCTCCTGTGGTGGAATGACATATCGATGTTGTTAGTTAATTTACTAATAGATGCATGACGGCAGGGATATGGATGCACTGAAGGTGGACCCATATCTTGGATGATCTGTAAAGAAGAGTGTCGTCGGGTTAGGTCTGCTGGTCGCCTCTCCCACAACGTTGAAGCTATGCTTGTGGATAATGCCACAGGAGAAAGATTGTCAATTGGCCAAACTGGAGAACTATGGGTTAGAAGCCCTTCCGTCATGCTAGGTAACGAAACAGAGCCAATTCATCATTAATACCTTGTTTAAAACTAAGTCGATGGATTATCTCACTGTTATCAGGTTACGTCGGAAATGAGCAAGCAAATGCAATCACCTTCGATGCCAATGGTTGGTTGAAGACTGGCGACCTCTGTTACTTTGATGAGGATGGATTTCTTCACGTTGTGGATCGGTTGAAGGAATTGATTAAATATAAAGCCCATCAGGTAAATGCAATTAGTCGCTCTGCTCTACGTTGAATAAAATCTTCCCAGAATTTACCGAGTAAGTCACTATGGATCATTGTAGGTTGCACCTGCTGAATTAGAGCATTTGCTTCGATGTCTACCGGGGATTGCCGATGCTGCAGTGGTTCCGTAAGTTCAACTGATTAGTCGAACTTCGTCTTCTCTGTATTTTGGATCAGTCCCATTGTAATTTCTGCTTTTTTTATAGTTATCCGGACGAGGAAGCAGGCCAAATACCTATGGCTTTAATAGTTCCACAGCCAGGATCCAACCTCAGTGGAATAGAAATAATGGAACTCATCGCGAAGCAGGTTTATGTTTTCAGAAACCTCATAACTTGTGGAAAATAAGATTTGGACTGATTCGTATATATCTTTGTCGTGTTGTAGGTGGCGCCTTACAAGAATATTCGCAAAGTAGTGTTCACTAACTACATACCGAAAACTCCATCAGGAAAGATCTTGAGAGCCGCATTGCGCAACCATGCCGTTTTCAACTCCTTGTCTAAACTATAATGTGGATTAGTTTTCAAAAACAATTATGAAGTGGATAAAGTGATCGTTTATATTCCAATACAATATGACCTCAAGTTTCTTCGAATCGTCACAAGTAATTCATATTTCCAGAAGTTTATTTGAAGATATATTTTGGATTCGCTATAATATAAATTTTCCACTTTTATCCGATAGAATTGGTGATGCTTTGATGATTAGTAAACAAGTATTGATACCATTAAGCGCATAAAAACGCAAGTACCTTATGATAATCATCTTTCTTTCTTTCCCTCCCAAACGCTAGAGTGATCCAATTATGGAGGAATATCATCTTTATTCCATCTATGCTTAATTTCTCTATCTTTTAGATGCTTTAGAATCTTTGATCTTCGCCTCGTCCTCTTCCAGATCCATTCATCGTATTTTTCTTGTAAAAGCCACAACTCCCCCCTAATCTTTCAACTCGAGTAATCTTATATATAATTCCTAGCTAGCTCCCAAATCTTTAATATCAAATGCTTTAACTATATATCTCTTCAATAGACTAATTATCATGTCTTATAGTTAACATATTATCAATATAATAATAATGTAATTAAGGAAATGTTCCTGCATGTGGTTGATGAAGACGGACCACTGATGAGATGACTTATCTGTTGACTGTAAGAAAACCTCGAGAGAAAATTCCAAGTTACGAGCAGGCCTGCCATGTCATAGAAAAGTGAAGGAGAAAGATGACGTCAATAGACGAGTTGGGGTGGGGTTCCTAACATAGTCATTTCGACACTCAAGTTAGTGAGGGTACTGAGTAGTAGTAATCAAAGGACAGTAATGAAGAGTAGTAAAGAGTAATTGGGAGAGCTTATCTAAGTGGGAAGAAGGAACCCCATATATATAATGTTGTCCCCCCCTCACACACACAAAAACTTCCCTTAGTAAGTTCTTTTCACCCTCTTCTGCTTAACTCAATAACGCTTTTACTTCTTCTTTTTCTTCATCTCCTATGGCTCAAGAGCCCCCTCCTCACGTTTGAGCCTCTAGTACACCTCTGTTAGCTCTGACATCAATGAAGGTGACCTAGGTCAGATTAGGTTAACGTTTGAAGTCCCTAAGGACCATAAAATAATTATCCCCAATGCCCATAACCTCCCCCATTTTGCCTCCTTCAGGATTCTTTTCCTTGTTCAAAGACCACTTCCTGGGCGACCTTCACTTTCCTCTCCACCCATTCTTTTTTGAGGTTTGCCATTACTTTCGGATCCCCCTTCAACAATGAGCATTTAACTCTATCTAACTACTATGTGGGGTTGTGATTCTTTTTCAATTGTTTCGCCTCTCCCTCAATCTCTGCATTTTCCACTATTTCTACTATCCCAAGAAAATAGAACCGGGGGTTTTCATCTACTAAGCGCGAATGATGGTTGTCTTCTTTAATAAAATGTCTTCTTCAAATAAGGGCTAGAAATCACATTATATCTTCATCCGGCCAGTTCCTTCCATCTCTTGGCCGACCAAGTGGTTGATGGACTTGCCACCACCACCATAACTTAGAGATTTTTTAGAAGAACCCACATTTGTAATGGTTGCTCACGTCATGACTGGGTTGAAATTCAACATAAATATTTTACTTCAAGTGGGCGTTTTGTACATATTCGGTCTAAGTTCGATTGAGGCTAAGCTAGCCTACCCCTTCGGTAAGGAATTTTAGATTTAAATCCATATTTTTTCTAACTAAGGTCTCTTTACTTTCTTTGCAGCCAAAATCATGTAAAAAGCTTCACTCGGCATGTCCATCAAGTTGACGGAAGAGGAGCTGAATGACCGGGCGTATGTTGAGCTAGAATTACGTGGCTCATAGCCAACCAGCTCTTTCGCTGCAGTCGAGGGTAGCAATGCTGCCGTAAACACTGAGGAACTACCCCCTTCCTAACCCTTTATGATACTGGTACCCATCCCTCCTGATCACCATAGGACACCGAGCCTCTTGCCACAAGAAAAAGGCAAAGTTTAGTGAGGCTTGTAGATCAAGCCCCTTCGTCTTCTTTAGGCCAACACCCCCTTCCATTCGAGAGGGCCCATCCCTTCAGATACTTGATCCCTCACCGCCAACAGTAGATGAGACCACTAGTGAGCCTCCAGTCAGTCTTTCGCCAGCCCATCACTCTCCTGCTCCCCAACACCCCGACCATCTTCCTCTGGCGCTATAACAAAGGACCTTCCGCCCCTTAGGTTTAGGAAGCTAGAAAGGAAAAATCAAGCTTTGAAGGCAAAGCTTGATAGTTTGGAGAAAACCCTAGCTAGATTCACGGTTGGATCTAAAAGGTCAAGTATGGTGTTGGGTAGTCAAAGACCCAACAATGATAGATCGGGTCTAGGATATCGATCTAGTGTCTCCAATGCTAAGAGAAAGTCTTATGCTAGGGTTGCATATGACTATAGCAAGGAGAAGTCAATAAATGGCAAGGGAAAACCACTTAAAAGTAAGATTAAATTAATCAAGGACAAAGTGTCCAAGGTTAAGAAAGTTAGGTTTGTAGGCCAAGTGTCACCGGAAGTGCACCGATGTGACCTAGCAATTGTAGATGAGTCACCTAGGGAGGTGGCTAAGGCTAAGGGCTCTAGGGGGAGCTCAAAGAGTCAAATTAGGACTCATGGCCAATGGATCTCAAGTGGGTACTACTTGGGAGTTTAGAGAAGGCATGGAGTGTGTCAAATGGTTTGGAGACGGACTTGAGTCTCAAACCTAGGGATTTGGTAGACATAGTTTGTGTTTCATGCAAGAAATATGACATTTGGGGTCATATAGCATGATAATTAGTTTTGGATGTATAGATGTCATATAAACCAATGCTAGGGATGCATTATGGGTTGGTATGAGCAAATACATCAAGAGGAAGCCAAAACTAGGACTTTAGGCCAAAGTTCAATTGAACCATTTAGCTAGTTTTGGATTTTATGTCAATCTTGGGATTGGTGATAGATACATTTTGTAATGTATTTTTCTCAAGTAGACACTAGTAAAATAGACTTCTCCACAAAATTTGGAAATTTTTGGAGGTTTGTGGAATTTCTGATGCATTTCTGAAGTTGATAAAAAAAGGCTGATTTTTTTAGAAATAGGGTATCAGCCGACTGATAATAGTATTTTTGAGCACAGAATGTCTCTGTAAGCTCATTTTGATGAGGGCAGTTGACTGGTGCCGATACTAGTCGACTGGTAACAGTAGATTTCGAACACAGAATGCTTCTGTGTGTTGATTTCAATAGGGGCAATCGACTGGTACCAAGAGGCAGTCAACTGATACCAGCCTGATAGTGTTTTTCAGCGCTGTTCTTGATCATGTCAACTCATTTAGATGTATGGGATCTATGGGGGATAAATACATGAGTTTAAGGTCAGTTTGGACGACAAATTTTCAACAATTGGGATATTGTTGGAGAGCTTTTTAAATGTTAGGCAAAGGGGGAGAAGTAAGATTTAGTTGGGAAAACCTTAGTGCCTTTGCGTAAGGGGAGCCTTGTGATAGGTTCTTAAAAATCTCTGTGGGAAAATCCTATCTCATTGGGGAGCTTAGGTATAGGGGGAGCCTTTGGATAGGTTCCAATGCATGTTGCATTTTGTTTCGACAGTGTAAGTCCAAGTGTGTAACCTTGGCAACGTATGTCCATTCGGCAGTGTAAGGCCAAGTGTGTAGCCTTGGCAACGTAAGTCCATTCGGCGGTGTAAGTCCAAGTGTGTAGTCTTGGCAACGTAAGTTCATTCGGCGGTGTAAGTCCAAGTGTGTAACCTTAGCAACGTAAGTCCATTCGGCGGTGTAAGTCCAAGTGTGTAGCCTTGGCAACGTAAGTCCATTGTTTCTTTTTAGCATGTTTATTTGCAATATGTTTTCCCTAACTTAAACGTATTGCCAAACATCAAAAAGGGGGAGATTGTTGGAGTAATCCCAATGGTCCGTGTGACCATGTGTTTTGGTGTTTTGGCAAAGAGTTTAAATTAGGTTTACCCTTGTTATTTGATATGTGTATGTGAGTGTGCATGTTTGCAGGATATACATATGACTCAGCTTGATGGCTTTGGGTCCGGTGAAGGATGGAGCATCCGAGGGACCGTGGGCAAGGCAGCAAGGACAAAGGTCGAGGGAAGTGACTTCGAGGCATACGCGAAGGATGACATTGGGGGCGAGCCGAGGGCTTGGATGCATCCGAGGGACGAGAGTCAAAGGAAGTAGGCTTGAAGGCAAGAGGTCAAGACTGCAAAGAGAAGTCAAGTGAGCCGTGAGGGTATGAGTGCATGAGAGATTGTACTCGGGGAACAAACCCTGGGGGGGTACTGTAGCAGTCAACGGGGTACTGTAGAAGCCAACGACACTGTAGTAGTCGACTGGTGTACTGTAGCAATCGACTGGTGTACTGTAGCAGTCGACTAGTGCACTGTAGCAGTCAACTGGTAGAGAGCCGTTGAGAGAGTCGTTGGGCTGGCACCAGTCGACTGGTGCAAGGACCAGTCGACTGGTAACGGTAAAACAGTTTCTTCAAGCTCTATAAGAAGGAGCTTGGGATGACCGCCCAAGGTGACGAAATTAGACTTGGTTAAAGTCTAATTAGTAGTCACTAAGTGTTTAAGGTTTCCTTTGTGTCCAAGTGTCTTTGGTGAGTGTTATGGTGAGGTTTCTCCACCCAAAAGGAGGTTTGAGCTAACTGGAGTTTCCGGGGACTAATCCACCAACAGATTGAGGGATCGTCCACCTTACGGACAGCTGTGGAGTAGGAGCAAATTATCTCCGAACCACGTAAACGAACATGTTAGCGGTTTGCATTTCTTTCTTGTTTATATTTGTATTCATATTTGTATTTGTTATTGTATTTCCGCTTGCGCACTAACGAATATCTAGGAAGCGAACGAGTTGGGGGGCACGTCTATTCAACCCCCACTTCTAGCCTGTCGCACGATCCCCTACACACCTTTCTAAAGTCCTTAAAGCTATTGATTGGGTCGTAGGTAGTCAGTTGAATCATCTTTTAGCCGCACTAGAGAATGTCGTCAGGAGCACCCTACATTTTACACCATCTGTATACTAGTGTAGTATAGTTGCGTTGTCAAACTTAAGCAGGTGGTCTTCTGAATCTGTTTCACGTCCATATTCTCCTTTTGCCAAAGGCCGAAAGTGGTGTGACAATCTATCTTCTAAAATCTCCATGGAAAAAACTATACTTAGACGTTCGGGAAAGCCACTCGGAGCCAGAGATTTTCCCTTCCTGGGATCTCGTGTAGGTGCATCGATCCCCCAAGGAGGATCCTTGAGGCCTCTCTGGGCGATTATTATTTTCAAAGGGCATGTGGAACAATGCCCTGTGATGGGAAATTAGGGATGGTGGAGCAGAAGGAAAATAGGTCGGTTGCTAGGGGGCTTGGGGGAATTCGGTTGGTTGAGGAGGTAATGAGGGAAATTCGCTAGGCCCTTCTGGCCTAGTCCACTAGTAGGTCAAGATCCTCTTGTGATAAGGTGACGGTTGTGAGTTTTTCAGTGCCTTCCATGTCCACGTTGCAGAATCAGGTGTAGTTCTCACAAACGACACTAAATTTGTTCCTGTCTGCAGTCGGTAAAGACAGACCGTTGATGAGACGGCTTGTTTGCTGACCGGAAGAAGACCACAAGAGAAAATTCGAAGACGCGAGCTGACTTGCCATGTCATGGAAAAGTAAAGTAGAAGAAGACATCAGTAGATGGGTTAGGCTAGGTCTCCAATACAGTCACTCTAACGTTTAAGTTACTAAGAGGGTTGAATAATGGTAATCAAAGGACAGTGATGAAGAGTAGTAAAGAGCAACTGGGAGAATTTACCTGTGTGGAAAGAAGGGCCCCCTTATATATATAATGTTATTTCTCTTAGCATGAATAACGAGACATGTTACTAAAATAAGGTCAACCAAATTGTACCGATCAACTCTGTGTATAGCTAGTAGAAGCCTTCATTGTACAGGTTGTACGGAGAATATTATAGTGATTCCCTAATATCAGTTACACGTGATGTTAAATAAGCAATTGGGTCGATGAGCTACTGGCTATTATCCCTTAAGGTCTTAATGGGCTCTAGTGATGTTTTTGCAATGACTTTATCCTTTTCTAATATCCGATCGGACCTCCATCTCCAAAAGGTTCGATGGGCTACGAGGGACTAAGTATTAGTGCGGTTGAGATGATTGTCGATGTTTTAATTCATGGTGGTTCCCCTCTTCTCATCCAGCAAGTCCGACCGTGTCAAAGGAGAAAAGTTGAGTTCATCAAATCCATGGGTTAACCGATGGAGAGCGTTCGATCGCTTGGAACTTGATGGGGAAAACGTTCGCTCGGAACTTGACGGGAAAACGTCTACTCGGAGTTTTTCAGAGGAACATGCTCGGGGACGTCTGAATGGCTGTCTGAGTGACTTTTTAAGTGTTCGATCGGGACTCTAGGAATTGTGCCTGTACTCCCTCTCCTCGAGGAATTAGGCTAGTCCTCACGATCCTCCTCTACGGGCTATTTCGAGGTCGGGTTACTCAAGTTAATCTCTTTGAGACTTGGACTATCGCATCTCTCGGGATTTTGATCATCACATCTACTGACTTATCTGATTTCCACCTCTAGCGTTGAGGGTCTTATTTTATTCGTCGTATCAGGATAGATACAAGACCTAGCTAGGCATATATATATATATATATATATTAATTATGTGATTGAAGAGCTTAATGTTTTTGAAAGAAATTTGGTGGTTCTTAATTACTGTTTCTCTTTCAAGAAAATATCATTAATTAACAAGAAAGAAAGTTCAAGGACAAAATGATGATGATGTAGATTATTAGTAATATATGTATATAATGAAAACTAATGTTAATTAATTGATTAATTAATTACTGAGAGCCGCAAATCCGCCGCCCTTCATCATCTGCTTAAACTCCTTGAAGTTGACCTTGCCGTCGCCGTCGACGTCCACCTTGCTGATCATCTTCTTGCAGTCCTCGACGGTCCGCCCCTGCTTGAGGCCGAGGGAGCTGAGCACCGACCGCAGCTCCTCCACCGTGATGAACCCGTCGCCGTTCTGGTCGAAGACGTCGAACGCCTCCCGCATGTCCTCCTCCGGGTCCTCGTCCCCGCTCTCGTCCATCATCACCGACCGGTACAGCTCCCCGAACTCCTCCACGTCCACGCGCCCGTCGCCATTCGCGTCGATCTTCTCGATCATCGCTGCCAGCTCCTCCTCCGCGGTCTGGATGCCCAGGTTCTTGAGCGACTCCTGCAGCTCCTCCTTCGTGATGCTGCCGTCCCCGTCCCGGTCGAACATCTGGAAGACGCGCTTCAGCTCCGACGGGTCCATTTCCGGCGCCGGACCACCCCTATCAAATCGAGCGGTGTTTGCGGGATAGGTTCGGCAATTGGATCGATCGATCGATGATGTACATATACACATATAAATACATATATATAACTAATTAAAGGCGGAGAAGGGGGCACGTCGTATCGGAGGAGAGGAGGAGAAGCGAGGCTAACTAAGGCATGCAATTCGAGATGGAGAAGGAATTAAAAAAAGGATAAGACTATAACTGTACTTTATAATTAACTTAATTATCACACAATAAATTAAATGGCGAGGAGATATCCATGCAAATTGAAAGGAAAATCAGTCGTTGACTCTTCTTACATTGCCGCCCGTCGATCCAGAGGCGAAGAGGAAATTATGGAGATAGTTGTTTTGAGGTGGTAGCATGTGTATACTAATATTAGTGGAGGGGAATGAAAGCCAGACATGCCATGATCACTTCCTTTCTTTTATCCTTATAAATTATATATCTATTTATTTAATTAGATTTAACTATTGTTGATATTTTTTTGTATTTATATAATAGGTTTAGAATAAACACGTGGCAGATAACAGATATAGTCATACAGTTTGTATGAATTAATGATGTAACAGATAAACTTAATTAAAGGAAACATAGATCGCATGGGGTGAGGCAAGCTTGGAAGTGAAGGCTTAGTAAAATGAACTCAAGGGCTTAATTAACATGTAAATGACTTTAAAGGCTAAAACAATAAGTTTAAGCTATATAACATCATCAAGCGATAATGTAGCAATTTGTAATTAAGGAGTGTAATTCGACCTAGGAACAATGTATTTTAGGTAATAATTGTAGTAATGAAGCTCAATCACATCTCAAATAAAGTTGAGATTTTTCAAGTATATTCAATTGATTTAAAATTTAAAATAGATTGTAAGCTCTCTATTCGAAAATAGAATATATTTTTTGAGCTTTAGTTGGCTGGATAGGGTTTAGTTGACTAGAGGATTAGTCCAAGCGATTAAACTTTTGACCATAAGCTTGCAATGGTTCGTGCAATTTCAATCGATTGGAGCATGCATAAAAGTGATCACAAATAAATGTTGAAATATGAGATTACTATCTAGTTCGTGCATTATGTTAACTGTAAACTTTGTGCTGAATTTTATTATAATCTTATCCAAATAGATGAATTCAACTACAATATTAGGATTGCATGTCGTGACTTCTTTTTCACTCTTGACATTCTTAGATATTAATTACCTTATGCCAGGACCACGAATGATCAATTCTACGCCTTCTCGATCTAGCCAGAAACCTTACTTGAACCCTACACTCACTTAACCTTGGACCTTATGTACACTAACTTCTTTGAGGGTCCTAGACCTAAAACCATAAATTCAGTATAATTCCTTCTACAAAGCCATTGTAGGATGTATTCTTCCTCCAGCTAGCCACCCGGGACCAAGCTGTCATCAGTCATTATTATCTTTTTCTTATGTATGCTCTTAAGAATCATCTTAGCATTGATATAGGTCTTTGGATCTTCAAAATCCTTATTCATTATTCTGGATACAGTTCATCCGGAATAGTCCATATGGCTTATTGTCATATCATCACCTCCATTCTTTCATCATCATATAACATAAACACTACTGCTGATGGTGTTGTTAAATTCCTGTCCTAGCACTAAAACAAAATAGGCATTAGGTAGTTATCGTTGGCCGGGATAAGAATTCATGATCTGACCTTAGTGTTCAAGGAACGACACAAAAGAGGTGCACGTACCCAGGAGCCCAAAGAACCTGAGAAGCCCTAGCTAGTAAGTGTTGAAATACCTTCTGGAGAAGATTTCCATCTTACTCCATATCTAGCGCTACCTTCACCAAATCATACTCATGCGGCATCACCTTCCGAGCCAGATGCTCGTACTCAAGGATGCTCTCGGAGTATTCATGAATGTTTAGATTTGATCGACAGATGTCTTGATTCACTTGCGCAAGGTCAGTGAGAGTTACAACAAACACAACTTGAGATGTGACAGGAGCACCGAGATATGTTTGACTTTCTCCAGGCTTGGCGCATCAGCCAGCAACCCCCACCTTCTTCTGATTAGATCTCGAGATACTTTCTTAGGTCATACTATTATCTATGTTTGATAGGTTGATTTTTTTTTACTTATATTTGCCTTCTAGTTATGTTTGACTATTAGGCACCTGATGCTTTAGTTTTATATATTTGACTTGCTTATGATATGCATAATTAGTATCTTTTCTGCGTGCTTGTATATTAAATTAAATTATAGTGGTATAAGATGATTATATTCATCCTTATGCCTCCATTAATTTATCCTAAAGCTAACATAAAAGAGATAAATCAGGGCGTTGAAAATTAGCGTATTCATTTTTTGCTACAATGAATAACTACTATTCTTTGGAATATTAATGATTAGCACATGAAAAAAATATTTACCGTGACTATGTTAAAATTCAAACTCTATACCTTATGATGACAATATCTTATATGGTAGCTACTAAATCATCTTAGGAGGACTCGTATTAAATCAAATCATG